>NC_137470.1:134488059-135088059 GCF_964235325.1 Thermobia domestica | reverse complement strand
CTTACATGTACTATCGACTAGAACGTTGCTACATTCTTTGAATGTTGTATGGAAACTCTTTTCCCCTCTTTCTGACATATTTCGAACATTGATAAAATACTTAAGGTTTTCTTTATGCAAAAGACGTCACTACTGCCTCAAAATACCATGTTTTATCCCAGCTTCTCAAATTATCTTTTACACTGAATATTGAATCTCTTAATCACATGACATCTCAGTAGGTTTACTTTTAGATAAGTCTTTTACTAGCGACGTGAACTCACTTCTTTTCTTTCCTGTTTTTCAACCCAGAGTTTTTTTTTTCTTCCTGTGTGCTTTTCGTATTTAGTTGTTATTTAAATAGCCTTTCTATAGTAATTTACATTACTAACCTACAGAATAATATCAACTAAGTGCTTTCGAGTGTGGAAAGATTATTGCAGGAAAAATTAACCCTCAGTTTTCGTAGCGAAAGGGAGACTGAAAAACAAATAACAATAATAATAATAAAGTTGAAGCATTAGAATTAGTATGTTCGCATTGATGATGACAATTATATTTTAATTAATTGTATTTTTAAGTTCGGTGTCTTTGACATGTTAATTGATTCATCTTGTATTTAACTTTTCCAATGGCGAATGAAAGCAGAGTTGGGAGTTGATGGTATAAAGTACAGATATTTTTTTTTTTTTTTTTTTAAAAAAAAGACTCTACCAGCGAAAGTTTACTATGCATGACAGTAGTCATTCATCAGACTTCAGGATCATTGAATCAGAAATGTGTTATTTCTAATCAAGAAATGTAATCTGTGGTTGTGTTAAAGTAACTATATTTTCTGTGGACGTGATATCCTAAAGATAATATTATGTTGTATTTTAATTTCAGTTAGCCAAAATATCTGGATTTTGTGTCCGCCTCAATTCAAGTCATAATCAGTTTTTCCTACTAACTTATTCGCGATCAATTCATTTTTTAAAATTAATTTAATCTATTTGCTGTTCATTTGGAACTGTTTTCGTAAGAATCGTTTATAAGACTTCATGTAACGATCGTGTATTGAGGTTTGTATGTTTCATCACGTAATACCAATTCTTTTCCCCGTTATTTTGTGTATAATTGAAGCAGCTATTGTGAAGAAAAGAAAAAAAATTCTATTGTACAGTCTTTTTATTTTTGCCAATATGTAAAATGTATTCTGCCATGGTTGTGTGTGGCAATTTAAAATATGGTATTTAATATTAGGAGTTGCATTGAACAATAACCAAAGCTGTATTTACATCTGACTCGAAAGGAAGAGAGCTGTATTTTCTCAAAGACAAATTAGTACAGTATTTGGGACATGCTCTTATAACTGAGCACGATGAAAGTATGTCATTAGTATTTTATTAATCAAAGTTTACTGTAAAAATTAATCATTAAGTTAGTTACTATTTAAGATAATTAGACGTACAATCGACAGCAAAGCTGAATATGTACCCCATTCTTTTTGTCAATAAATTAGGGAAAATTATATGTACCTTTTTTTTTTTTTCTAAATGTGAAGAAAAACTGTCTGTATATTAGCAATCGTACTCACATTATTTCATTCGTTCCCCATTCTCGACAGAAAGAACATAAAGTAGGTGGTAGGTGGCATTTTTTTGCTAGCGATTGTACTTTCTGTGATGTCAAAGAATAATGCTTGGTATAAAATGAATCAATTTAAAGAGTTCTGTTAGTATTTACTATGCTCTCATTAAGTTTGTGTAAGCAAGCACTAGTGATACTCGTTTCGATAAAGCATAAAAACAATCGAAGAAATAAAAAAAAAAAAAAATCAGGATATCATAAGTTACACGTGCATTGATTTTAGTCTAATTTTGTATTTTTGACAAGCGTGTAACGTTATTTGAATGTTCTACTTACCAATGCCCAGGTCCAAAACAGTATGTGTGTGTGAGTGTGTGCGTGTATATGTGTGAGGGAGAATATACAGCTCTCTCCTTTTGTTAACTTACCAATGCTGATAGTATAATTATATGTAGTATATCTGATCCCTCCTTTTTTTATATTCGTTTTTGTGCACCGACTTTTTAAAAACGTTATTATCCTGTATATTTGACTTAATTTTTGTTTGTATTTATTTATGCATTTTTGACTGTTTTATACTTGTCACAATCTTCCTTTATCTGTTTCTTCAACTAAATTGGCCAGTTGTTATGATTTGTACTTTTTTTTCATCAACAAAGCGTTATTAATTTGTTTGTGTACTGTATAATTGCTTATTTGTGAAATGAACATTTCTGTTCTTTTTCTACCCATTGTACATTGATTTTACGAGTGGAACTCTGTTTTTCAGTGGACGTATTCTCTGTAGAGAAGGTACATAAGTTACTTGTTGAAAAATTTGTAATTTCTGTTTTTATTTCCTTTTTTTTTTTTTTTTTTTCATGTATTTTTGTTTCTTTTTTTCTGTTAATATATATGTTTGTGTCGCAATTCTGTTATATATATATAGTTTCCCTACACAGATTACTAGTATTGATTGCTTTAGATTAATGTTCTGTGCAGAGACCATGTGAAGTATCTATATAATAGGTTTCTTTAGTTTCAAATAGTTCACCTTGAGAATTATTTGCATCTTTTGAATTTTGTATTTCAAATCGTGCAAATTCTAATAACAGATTTTACGCCGTATATTCTGTATATGCCGTAGATACCTGTTTCTTATAAGTGTGGATCGCAGTGGCGTTATGGTGATTCGTACTTGTCTATTTGAATCTAAGTTGTACTTCAAAGTTCAAGATTTGCGTGTATGAGCTCTGGTTACATATTGTTGGATGAACAAACGTCCGAGGTGTGTGTGTGGTTCGACTCAAAATTCACCTCTTTTACTATTCCATCTTCATTCATCTAAATGCGTCGTCTGTTAGCATTCTCTTGGTTTCGGTTTATATCGGGGAACATAATGAAGCAGTTCAGTAGCTCTACTTAAAAATAGTGAATTTAGGTGTAATAGGTTAGGAATGTCACTAGAGGAGCATAGTTCTTGTCGAAGCACTGACCCCGCATCATCCGATTGAATGTGCGTCATCCGACCGATCATAGCCCTTTGCAGGCTGTAGCACCAGGAAATTTATTTTCAGTTTACTTTTCCCTATCAAAGGGACACAGAAAGTCGTTTTGTTTCGTACTGACTATAAGGAAATTTTCGGAAATATTCTAATATCTTCAAAATTGTGTTCTAGTTCAGATGACAGCAGTGGCGGCTGTTAAGGGCACGTCGGTAAAAATTAAACTTTCATTGCTTCAAACTAATGGAAAAAACGTTAATTTAATGTACTAAACCTTGCATACAAAAATTAAACACTAGATTCGTTTTCTTCTTGTAGTTGAAAGCGATAAATGTTTTACCGATGTGACTTTCCTTAACAACCTCCACTGGGTGACAGAACTAATATCTGTCATGTTGATGTGTGCTTATTCATCATTAACATTATCCTGTCTGCCATCTAAAATTTGTATTTGAAATTTTAGATGTAAAATGTTAGTGTATTATACCAAATATGATTTTCTTAGAAGTCTATTACGACGTGCTACTTCTAATGTAATTCTAATGCTATACTTAGGCCGTCTTGTTTAAAATATTAGTGATTCGAATAAAGATGATGCAATACAAAAATAACATTAGGAATATTTCTTTCATATATCGCCTAACTCTAGGGTTGCCACCTTATTGTAAGGCTAAAGCTGGATCCTTATGAAACATGTCAAGATCGCCTGTTCCTCAGGCTCACATTTGTACATGGAACAATTTGTTAAGAATAGTAGAAATAAATTCATATATTCATGAATGAAAATTTAAAATAGAAACCCATGCAACAGAAAACTTGTATCTTCAGCTCTTTAGTGGTTAGTTGAACAGATGTTATCAACCATTCTGCCGATACAAGCAAAGAATAACTTCGTTGAAGATAATTTCACGGCTGCCAACAGGAAAAAAATGTAGTGATAAAACCAATTGATATCTGGATAGTCATAGGTACACATCATGGGTTGAAATATACAAATGTCATTTCGCGTATTTTATAAGTGTTTTAGGTAATTTGGCGTCGAACCATATAATGCATCCCCTTAAGTGTAATTCAGGACGTTGAAAATTTTCTTAAAATTTAGGGTGTCCCGCCTAGTTCTAGACAGGTGCCAACCTTACGAGATTTCTGAATGATTTTAAAATTCTCCATTTTACGTTCGGAACGGCTGCCACGAATGCAACATCTGAACTGTAAAGTACCAAGTCAGGACATTCCCCTCCGTCATCGTTTTAAACATACCACACGCAGATCCCTTCTTTTTGCATGACATAACTTGCTGAGTTTGGACTATGCTTTAAAACTAACAATAACAGCAAATTTCTCACGAAATTCCATCTGTTTACTTTAAAACACAACTGCCTTGGCGTTTAAAATATTCTGATCCGTAATTTGCCAGAAACTATACTCAGATTCGTGCACTTTTTCTGAAGTTATTGCTAATAAAATGTAGCAGGAGATATACAAATGTTTCTTCCATATAAAAATGTTTTCAAAATGAACTTGATTGAGGAATTGGTCTTTGAATTAATTGTCACGTTAAAAATTTTTATTGATGAATTTCGTTAGAACTTGCAGTGCCTTGAGAAGAGTAGGAATGTTTTGCAAATCTAGGAAGCTACGAAATACAATGTTGTTCTTATTGGGCACAATAGTTCGGAATATTCGAAAAATTGTAGGTAATCATTGAGCTGAGCGAAGCGAAGCTCTTATACTCGGGTTAGCCGTTTGGTTGTCCGCGAACTCCTCCTAGACCGTTTGGCCGATCTCAACCAAACTTAGCACGCTGATAGAGTATGTCGTGCTGAGTGACAACATAGGTCGAAATCAAAAATCCGATGTACCATCGAGGAATAATGACCGAAAAACGCTTCCTCCTAGACCGTTTGGCCGATCTCAACCAAACTTAGCACGCTGATAGAGTATGTCGTGCTGAGTGACAACATAGGTCGAAATCAAAAATCCGATGTACCATCGAGGAATAATCACCGAAAAACGCTTGCATAGACTTAACATGGGGAAAAAGTTTTCACGCAATTTTTTTGTCAACAATTAAAAATGGCATTTATTATTGCATAATGGCCAGGAATGATTACGTAGTTTAAGCTCGCTCAGCTCATTTCATTGCAATCGGGTACATCCATTGCATTCCTAGTAAGTAAACATATTTCACAGATCCCTCACCACTTGGTTGAATTTTTGGTTAAGAAAAAGTCTTTTATTGAATTTTCCACTTATAACAGTATTTAGGCGGAATTATGTAATGTACAGTATTAAGAAGATACAACAGTTATGATAGAAAACAAAACCCTAAATTAGGATAGCTCTGGAAGTTAACAAAACTACAAAAATTAAGGAAAAATAAGAATGTGCTAAAATTTGTAGCATTTGATATATTTCAAGAGTTATATAAACATAAACGATGATAAAAGTGCCTACAGTTAGAAACTTAAAGTTTTCAGTGATTCCAGATAAAAATTGTGAGAAGAGAATTTTCAGAGACAAAGAACACGAGAATTTTCTAAATCTAATCATAGCTCATGTGTACAGCTTGCGGAAAAATAACATTAACAAATTATTCCATAATAAATTAAAGAATACAAGCTATAATAAATATTGGTGAAAAAGCGTGTCCTTTCATAGCTATAAATGACCGGAAATGCAGAAATTAATTTTTGTAGCTCGTAACCTATAAGGTTTAGAAAAAGTGGTTCGAGAAACAAACACTGTTAGTATGAGCTTCGTCTAAACGTATTATCGTCTTTGTCTATCGTCTTTGAGGATAGTATTGTACCTATCCACAAAAATTGAGAGGATAAGCTGTCAGAAGGATTTCAAGCATTCTTCAATTGGCATAACATTCATTATGTTGATATTTCACGGCTAAGAATCATGAATATTTAGATACAACTTACATATCTTTGTTTTTAACTTTTGGAATCGTTATAGCTATGCTTCGTAGTTTCACTAAAGCGCCTTATAATTTTTTTGTATCCGTGGCAGATTAGAGCTCTGGAAGGATGGGTTTTCCGTTTCCTGCTTATTAGAACGCTTCTCGGAAACATTGGGAATAATTTCCCGAAGTTAGCTGTTTGTTTCCTGGGAGGATGTATAGATACTACAGTACTTCTGAAGTAATGATTTTTTTCTTGTATGTCGTTCATGATATATTTTAGTTCTGGTTGGTTGAAATGTTGGTCTTATATGGAAGGTATATGTCAAAATTTATGCTTATAAAAGTCTTCACGTTGAAGTTTAGCAACTCCGACAGTTGACATACGATAACATACCTAGTCGTAAAGTTGGAATACCGAAAGTATGGTGTTTGTTAATTATTTTTATGTGAATTAGTATATAATTCTTTACTTAATTTATTTTTAGATATTTTCTTTGCATATTGATCCAGAACTTCATTTTATAATTGAGAAAAGCGGAAATTTTTGTTCATTTATATAAATTCCTTTCGCTTACTCTGTTGGTGGTTTTGTTTCTTAAGACGATAGTATATCTTGAAATTGTTTGTTGAAGATTCTCAATGGTTGGCCCTTTTGCCATGTTCATTTGGAAACTCTTGATTACTAGGTTGTCTTTTGTATCAATACTAATAATCGCTAGTTCAATTGTCGAGAAAACATAACTCTAGATTATTGTTATTTGTAATTGTAATTTTTAGTAATAAGAGCACTGCGATTAATGCTGCTAAGAAGCTTCTGTGTATAAGTTTTGGAAATGATTAATTCTAGAACAAATAAAATCGGAAAAATACCAGTCAGTGAAATGCACTGAGATCTCCTTTTAAGAAGACTGATTATTTGGTTTGAAGTGAATTACAAATCATTTTGAGAAGTAAAAAATATGTTTTCGTATTTGTCTTATTGAGCGCCAAAAGGTAATTACTGGTGATTAATTAATTCACATGTGCTTTGAGAAATGAACGGAGCTTCGTAAAAGATCCCCTGTTAAATTTTAATTCAATACGAATCCTGAAGCTGCAGATATGTTTTACACGTACGATCAGCCGAAGCAAAAGTAATGAAAGCAACACTACTAACTGCTGATATGACTGTGTGAAGTTGAATTTATTTACTTAGGTGACTAATTCTTCATTTCTAAAAGTACACCCCGAAGTTATAACCACAATAATTTAAGCTGGAGAAGATAGACTTTTGATAATCACAGTTCAGAAATGACGCTTCCGTAGCTTTCATCAGTGAATATATAAACTAGCCCTTAACATCTAAGGACCAAGTTCACCTCTGGTGCTTGGGGTTCCGGGTTCGATCCCAGCCCCTGCCAAGTGAACTTTGTGGTGGACAAACACCGTGTGCGTGGGTTTCCTCGGGGTTCTCTCACTTTCTTCATTCCACCGTTTCATTCATCCCTCATCATCACCGTCTCCTTTAGCCTAACCGGCATAACCGTGGGACGTAAAACTTAAAGATTTCATTTCATTTTTCTAAGGGCCAAACCACTTGGCGTAACAGCCCATTTTGTGAGCTTAAGCCTCCTCCAGCGCCATCTGTTAGCGACGGCCTGAACTACGTTCAGCTTAACAACGAACTCGTGGCCAAAGCGCTGTGACTCCTTGTCTGTAACAGGCGTACCATGAGCTTTCTAAACCTAGTGGCCGTCACGTCTTTTATTCACGTGGCTCCCCAGTTTACCTCACGACGCTGGGTGGACGCCGAAGATTGGGAAGCACCGTGGGCCGGGAATCGAACCCGGGACCACGCGAACATGAGTCCAACGGTTTAACCACTGGACTATAATGTTCCTTATCCCTTAACATCTATTCTTGTAGAAAGACTTGAAGTATAATTTTGAATGAAGCTGAAGCGTATAGCTGACAATGAAATTCTATTCCAAGTGCCAAAGTAAGGCAATTTTCTCCCATTTTTCGATTTTCGTGCATAAAGATAGTAAAAAGAGTGCCAATTTGTAACAGTGGACAACACGCTTGCTGTATCTTTCCTATCCTACGGAGCGATAATTCACAGTAATTAATTCGAATTGAGGTGGATTTGAAACTTCGTCGAAAGACAAGTTGATTAAATAAAGCTGTATGATCACCAGTAATTTTCAGGTGCTCCTTGACGTAAAAAGAACATGTACAATTTGTCAATTCCTTTTAGAATTTATTGACATACAACACAACCATTTTTGTTTGTTGACTTTATGAGAGATTTTGTACTCCGAATGAAAATTACTGCTTCTTTTCCTAATAGTACACGCCGTCCTCAACAATATTACTAATCTTGTAACGGTATTAATTTCGTAAAATGGAAGCCGTCTTAGTTTTCGTACATAGCAATCTAATGTCTGCTTTCTTTGGCCCTTGGGAATACGGTAACTTATAAGGAAAGTACATGAAGTCGCCACGAAGGTAAGTCAATCTATGTACTCGATGTAGCTATTTAAACTGCATACCATACTGTGAAAGAAACACTTATTTCAATTGCGCGTTTGAGAAAATCTCTCTCGTAAACACTTTCCTTAAATTCTAAAAACTACAGAGATTTCCAACACTGCAGTATGAAGCACTTCTAGCTGTTGAGAATCATTGGTATCCGTGTGACAGTTGAATACACTGAATGAGCATGAAGTGTAGTAGACTATATTTGGGAACAGTTGATTTATTATCAGTGTTATTCTACGTAATGAAGACCCGGGTTCGATTCCCGGCTGCAGCTCATGTGGTTCGGATTCCACGTTAATAGTAGGTCCACGTCTCATATAGCCTCACTGCTGAACGGGACGTTAAACTCAAAATCAACTCAACTCAACTCTACGTAATGAAAACCATGTTCTAGTCTGGTTAGAAACACAAGAGAAACGAAATTTGTCTCTGTATCAAGAACATTGGAAGAATTCAATGGTATTGCAGTTAATACCATTTTCATACCCAAAATCAAATCCAGATTTAACACGTGACCATAGAGGAGCCAGCGAAAGAAGATCTCTGACAGCTAGCAGCGGCGTCAAGGCTTTTTCGCTGCTTCTATAATGTCAGTTTTCTTAATGGTGTAAAACAGGGTGACCATGATTGGTAACACAAGCACCAAAATCGGGGCTCCATTTTTCCTCCGCATTTGAAAAAAAAAAAAAAAACTTCTGGAATATAGCCATGTGTTCTGTAATCAGCTTTAACGAATGCGTATTGCCAGAGTCTGATGTATCGTAGGGAGCAAAACTAATTCAATACAATTGACATCAGATACAGTTTGGCAGTGCAGCGCCATCTAGTAGTCTTCGGCGCGCATTATTCGAAATCTAGTTGATATCGAACATTTTCTCCGAAATACTAGAATATTTTTTTGACATTTCTCTTTATATGAGCATCGGTTAATAATAAATAGTTTATTCCAAACATAGTCTACATAAATTTTAAAAGATTATTTATTTTATTAACCATTAGGTGGATACCAATAAAATTTGCTATGGCTGGCAACAGCTAAAAGTGCTTCATTATGCAGTATTGGAAATTTTTGTATTTAGAGATTTGCGGAAAATGAGAGTGATTTTCTTGAAAGCCCAATCGAGATTAGTTTCTCTTTTACATTATGCTACACAGTTCAGTTAGCATTATCGGTTCACGAAGTAGTTCGACTCACCTTTGGTTCTAGGGGACTTAGGTTCAACCTAGGTTATGAAAATTTCTTGTTTAATCACGGGTCATGAGAGTTTATTAGAATTGGATTTATGAGCTTTCTACAGCCCTTGGCGATTACACTACCCGTGGAACTGGGGAAAAACAAAGGAGTAGAAAAGGAAGAACCATTACGTTAGGTACCGTCCCGGCATTTGTCCGGTCGGAATGAAGAAAACCTCACTCAAGATGGCTGGGCTGAAATATCTTGTATACTTTTTCAGCCGAGTACCCCATCGGGACCGCACACACCAAAGACGAGAGCGCTAGCGATTACGTTACACGGACTAAGCACGTGAGTTTTTCGTGAATAACATCGTGTCTGTGGTTTTCTTAGAGTTCTTCCTACATTCTCATTCCACCATATCTTTCATAATCTTTCACTTTAACTATATCCATCTCCTTTCACCATAAGGGCATAACTGTGCGACATTAAAGGTTTCATTTCTTTTATTTTTCACTTCAGCCCTTATCAAGAAAGCAATAAATATAGTTGCTGCATCTTGTAGTGCTATTCAAAGTAGTACAATTTCATCATAACACAATCACAATTATCTGAGTCTTTCCTTCTCTGGCAGGTGTCAATTTGCTATGAAATTTCATTTATATGACAGTCTATGCTAATTTCAGTCTGCTGTGCTCTCTTATTGTTAATTGATGTGTTTTATCAGCATTGTGTGCAGGTATACAGAGTGTCTTTAAACAATTTGAAAACATTTTGCTAGTAAGCAAAAAATGTATAATGAAACCTTACTTTGTATTCTTATTTGTAAACAATAGTAAATCAGTCAGTTGTGTATTTTCCCTTCTTAAATCTCTTCATTCAGAGGTATTAGCTTTTGAGTTTCCAAGGGAAATCGTCACTGCGCCTTCGAAAACCGCTATGTGCAGTTGTTGCTCAAAATGCGGTTTTTACAGATAATAGGACCAGTCTGATGGAGAGCAGATAGCTACAGACACTTATGCGATATTATTCATTTGAGGGGTAATTACGTCATAAAGCAAAACCCGCCATGCTATGCTGTGGTCAAATTTCTCCCTTCATTTTCCGCTAAGTGCTCAAAGACACATAGCTGATTTTATGTTAAAATGGTAATAACTTTAGCACACCCAGTCGCTGCACATATCTTATTTTCTTCTTGGCACCTAACAAACAATGCACTTGTTTCTTCTATAAAATTTTCAATATTACACAGCAATTTTTGAAGGTGCAGCGACGAAATGTTGCAAATCATCAAAAATTTTCTTATTTTGTGTGATACTGAGAAAGCAGCATGGTATTCTTAAATTCTTTTAACGTGTTAACAAGGTATTTAAGAGTTTCTAAATCAGCTCGATTTCAATGTGTAATGATCAAAAACTTCGGATTATTTTTTGCAGTCTCCATCGTGGTATCCGCGAACTATAAGTTGAGAAACGATTTTCTAAATTATTTTCGTTTATTGTCATAGAAACCTTGAAGACTAATCAGAAATATACACAAAATTGTATTTACATTGCCATCTCGTTGTCGCACAAAATCCATCGTACAACGACGTAAGTTAATAACTATGAATCTTGAAAATTATACGTGATGGAGCTTTTTCGTATCAGTGTTTCGTTTCGGATGCTAAGAATATCCAAAATCGCAGTTAGAATAGAGCAAGTTCCATTTACTGCACAAACCAATTAGAGGGTTATTCGTAGATATGTTGTTTTGCTTGTTATTGAGAGGTTTAATTATTTATAAGCATGTCGCTGATCTATGAAAATGAAAATGATCTCAACAACAAAAGAAACAAACTAAAAACTGCACGGACTAACCTCCGATTATTCATTCAATTTATTTTTCGACAAAGTTTAACATACTTGTCGAATACGACTGAATTTATTATGGATATTATTATTCCGTTAAAAATACGTTGGAAAGATAGTGGGAAATGTGTTGCAATTTATTGGCAATTAATGCTCACCCACTTGGAAGACAAGTAAAGGAAGCAGAAAATATTTTTGGGGGAATAAAATGATTGTTATATTCGTAACATTTGCAGCATTTGAGAAATTTCTTGGAGAAACATTCAAGCTTTTCTTAAATGCAATTCTGAATTTATAGGATTTAATCAACAGTTATGTGTTTACTAGAATGGTATATGGAAAACTGTTAATTAAGGAGTTGGAGTGAAAATATAAAATGAGTCATCGAGTTCCAAAACGGTTCTTGTCCATTTGCAGAAAATCCCAGAAAACTTAGAAAAAAATGTAGGACCTACATGTTTTGTAGAACTGGGAATACTTCAGTGTCTTCCTGTGAAAAACTTGAACATTATCAAATATTTCTAGTTCTACAAAACGCATCGAGCGTTTTGGGACTGGAAGACTCAACTGAGGATTAGGAATACCACATATATAAGAACTGAGAAATTATTTCCATTACACAAATAGGCACTTACATAAACCAATTATAAATTTATCGACAATGTGAGGCTCTTGTGATTTCTTGTAGTATCAAGAAATCAGAATCCTACACAGATCAACCAATCTGTATTTCATGAAACCTTCTTTGTGCTCACTGGTACTTACATGCAATTAATTTACGAAAAAGCATAGGATATGAGAAAGAAACCTTTTTTAACGTTAAACTCTGTATTTTAGAAGTAAATCCACTATTTTTACAATATACATTTCTAATACTTAGAAAATACATTGTAAAATAGCATGTGCTTTCAAGTAGTTTTCTCCCTTTTTAAGTTAATTGTGACGTTACACGTTTTATTTATCTATTTTAGTTTCAAGTCCAACGATTCTGCTGTTTAGACTAATGACAGTATGACGTCATACGTTCTGATAGAAACATCCAATTTTTGATAGTACTTTCTATGTTCTAAAATGCTCAAAAATTAAAATTCATTTTGTTTTAGAATTAATTTGAGAAGCAAAACCTTGAATTTTACTTCGAATCTCTATGATTTTTGTTTATCAGAACTCATGTTTTAACAATAGAAACATCGAAAATAATGTGACATTCACTTGTGGTAGATAGAATGTTCGTATTATTGAATTCGTTGTACATGAACGTCTGCTGAAAAACAGGCCACCCTCTGTTGCTAGTGAGTTGTCAGCAAAATATTATTTGTAAGAAGTACTTAAGAGCTTGTTCAAGTGTAACATGCATCCTTAATAGGCCATATCTTGTTCATATTATTCTGTGGTATAGTACAATTATTTGTTGGTATAAATATTTTGCAGAAATTAAACGATGTGCCAAGCATACCAATTATGTTGCTCAATCATTTTGTTTCAAATTTGATTTCCATTCGCAAAATGTTTGGATTTATTTTGTGAGATGCAGTTGTCTACTTACCATATGAAAGGTTGAGTGCCAGAGTAACCTAAATGCAACGTTCATAATTTCATATTGGATGTGACCAGTGCCGGATTTACGTATAAGCTAAACAAGCTATAGCTTAGGGCTCCACTCGCTTGGAGGAGCAAAAAACTTAAAGAAAAAAACTGATTGTAATGCAATTTCCAAATAATAAGAAAAAGCAAATAAGATAAAACACACATACAACAATGGTGTTTTGTATTGTTATGTATTAGACTTTTATGAAGCAAGTAATAGGGTTCTATTTCTCAGTCCCACTTGTAATGATGCCCCTGTTATCCAGCTCTGCTTATAATTGAGCCCCCGTTTCCCAGCCCTGCTTGTGATAAACCCTCGTTTTAATTTAGATATCCATTAGGTCCATAAATTAGCATATAATATATATTTAAACCTAAAAAACGGCGACATTTTGTCGCTGAAAAAGAAAGCTTGACGTATAGAGGGCCCCTTTCAATAGCTTAGGTCCCCAAACCTAAATCCGGCACTGCCAGCCCCCGCCAAGTGAACTTTGTGGTGAACAAACACCGCGTGCGTGGGTTTCCTCGGGGTTCTCCCGTTTCCTCCCACTTTCTTGATTCCACCATTTCATTCATTACTCATCATCACCGTCTCCTTTAACCTAACCGGCATAATCGTGGGACGTAAAACTCAAAGATTTCATTTCTAAATCCGGCATTGGATGTGACAGGCAACTCTTGCGCAAAATGCTCCAGCTTTTTCATAAATACAACCAACCATCGCTAGAGATAGCACTTAGTGATGCATGTTTCCCGATAGGTTAGTGTCTTTGGGGGGAGGGGGGATGGCATCTAAGTGCGGTTCGTGGAACTAACTGAGAAATTCCTATCTTATCGCCTAAACGATTCTGGCACTCAACGCTGCATATAATATTAGCACGAGAGTTCGGGAGATAGTTAAGGAACTGGTAGTAGAACTTTTCAGTGGAACATTGGTTTCCGTTTTATTGTTGTGGAAGCACGCTGTTAGTATGTTTCATTTTTAGTGTCAGAAATAATGTAAAATGTGCTCATAATTTGTGTTTTGATATGGTTTGTTTCCGAAGTATGTGGTGGGAAAGTCAGATTTTTGTGACTATAAAGCAATATGCAAACATTTGAGTGCACTTCGTGTAAGGAATGAAGGAATAAATAACTAAACGAACAGTATTTCCTTTGAATCCCGAAGGTTCAACGCCACATTGAAAAAAGCCCACTAATATTAGTAAACCTTAATTCTTAGTTAATCCAATCAGAGTAATTATTATTCACCTTAAGATTAATTTTCTTTCCATCTTAGTGGCTTACATGAAAGTCTCTTCCCGGAGACTTCCCAACTGGAAATTTATACACTTCATGTGACCTTTACTGCAAGCTAAGTTTTCCTCCGCCATTACAAGGTTTGATCAAATTTGTGGTATTTACATACGCTGTATACTCTTGTCTGTACACAATGTGTTCGTACAGTTGCCGCCAAACGTGGGTATCGACCTACATAATTTTTTGTGCTCAATAAAACTTTGGTGTGTGTCTACTGATTTGGATTCAGTTCATTATAACTTCAAAATCTTATTGTTAAGTTACAGAAGTATGAAATTAAAGAAACGTCTTCATTTCGATGGTTACATACATGGATACCTATTTTGCTTATGAAGGTACATAAGATTGCAAACAAGCCTTGGCAAACACAAAGAACTAACAGGAGAACGTTTGCTGCATTTCTGCCTAAGGAAAGAGTGTGAAGGTTTTAAAAAAAACGGGGTGTTTTCTGTGGATTTGACTATATGCATTGTGAAGTTCCAAGTTATATTTTTCCATTCACTTGTTCGTCTTGGTTTTCTCTCCAACTCGGAGAACAACACATCGGGTACAAATCCGAGTAGAGCCTGGGTATTTCATTTGTGTCTTTAATAGCGTTCAAAGCACGTTGCGTTACAAATAAGCATCAAAAGAAGGGCGGGAAGAGTCTTAACAAACCAAGGTCCATCATTTGTTTTCTCATCATAAATGGAAAACTTTCCTTACATGAGAGAAAAATGGTCAGTTCAAAGCGCGTTTTGATTCTTTCCGACTGGACATTTAAAGTAGTCAAGTTTTAATGCTTCGGAGGCTTCTATGTAGCATAAGGGCATGAAGCAAAAATTTCTTCTTTTACTTAAAAACGTTTGAACACATTCAAAATGCTTTTAAAACATGCTGATTCTTGCGAAAAAAAAAAAAAAAACGAAGGAATACATCTACTATGACAAATGATTTTGTTAGACGTGGGTTACTGGCTAATAAAATTAGAAAAGCACAGCAGGTGCGTTGGCAAGACTGTCTCCAGGACTAGGTAATATGGAACAATAAAATTTTAAAAGACAGAACCTATTATTAAAGTAGTACTCAGGCTTGTATCTGAGTTGATGTATCCGCTGAAGTATTTGAACTTACAGTCACGTTTGAGATGATGAATTCGGTTGACTCTCCTGATGAGAGAGTTTCGAAATCATACAAATGCGAGATTCTAAAAACCAAGCTGTGTGTGCTTTCTCAATAATTTCCCTGTCGGTTATGCTATATTCAATAAGAATTACTTATTTTTATATTTCTTTGAAGTCATTACCATATCGAAGCATAATGCGAACCTTTCAGTTTTTTCTCTGTTGTTAGGACTCATTTCAGTAATAATTTATTTTATATCGTGGTATTTGATGGTAAACTGACACCCTGTTCTTTCCTCAGTTATAGTTTCAAGAGGGGAAAGCACGGTGAGTCAGTGGTAGAGCGTTTACCTCTGGTGCGTAGGGTCCCTGATCCCGGCCAAATAAGTATGTGGTGGATAGCATCGTGTGTGTGGTTTTTCCTGGGGTATTCCCATTTCCTCCCACGTTCTCGTTCCACCAGTAGTTCCATTATCATTTACTTGCCTTAATCATCCGTCTCCCTTAGCCTAAAGGACATAACCGTGAACGTTAAATTGAAAGAAGAAAAAGTTATGGCTTCAACAATTTTCATATCATTTATTTCTGTTTCAATTCTACATGAGCATAAAAGCTAAATATGACTAACATAAACTAAAATTTGTAATTTCTGTATGTGTCTGCATACCAAAGCTCCATGATTTTCTCTTCTCCCGTACAAATTCTGGAAGGTCACGATAAATTGAACTTAATAGATACTTTCTTTGCCAACCATAGAGCTATCTGCGATGTGCCTCCAACTTTGCATAGGTAGTAGGTCAGTCGGAATCTAGGTTTTCACCACCTGACAAACACATGGTCACTAAATCGCTTGTTGTTGGCCTTTCTCAAAATTGCTATTCTCTGGAGGAAATTAAAGACAGAAAATGACCAATTTGAACATTGATAAGACAAGAATATTTCAATTCAGAAACATATTGTGTAGAAATAGTAAACATATCAATCAATTAGATAATGAAACACATTTTCTACTGATGTGTTCATCTTTTTTTTTTTTTTTTTTTTTTTCATGAAATCTTGGGATGAATTTTGTAAAATTCCAGTTAAAATTTACTCAGAAGATTCTCAGGAAGGAAACAGCAATAGGTAACTTTTGTTATGGAATATATGTGCAACAGCATAAGTTCCTGAATTTCTGTTTTATTGAAGGCAGTGTTAAGATCTAGACGGGATATGTATTGCATTAACGGTATAATTGTTGTTAGTTCCGTATACACTTACCACATCATAAATTTGACTTTCCTTTCCATACTTAAAATTACATATTTGTGAATTTATGTTTTTATTCAAAAGGGTAGACTGGAAATATGTGAAGCGAGTACTCCAGTGAGTTGTTTACATAAAGTGCTGGTGACATTTTTCTTTCGTTCGTTTGACGTTCTCCACAATTACATCCCTAATTTAAGAAGATATTTATGTAAAATTTTTGTGTTATTTGAAAGGCTAATTTTTTCTGTCTTGCATTTGTTCTGTCTCATGATGAGGTAGAAGATAGGAACTTCCGCGTATTATAGGGTAACAATATAGTGTATGTGAAATCTATAATAGAGTTTATTTTCTTTAGTGTAAAAAACATACATCAAACAAAATTATAGAATTGTCTTCGAAATCATGCGAAATGAATTTGATTAGTGTTGCTTATTTCTGAAATACTATTGTTTAAATTTCAGACTTTATATGTTGGCTAGAAGAAAACCTCTAAACTATAATTGCAAAATTGTTCGCGAAAAGGTGAAAAAGTACCCACAAGTATTTCATGTCCTTTTATGGAAGTAATTTTTTTTTTGCTATATGTGATGTTCATGATTTACTCATTTTGCTTGGCGCATCAAACTTTTCTTTTTCTTTCTTTTGTAACAATCACGTACTGTTAGCTAGAAAAATTAGTAAAACCCTCTACGAAGTTGAAATTTATTTTCGATCTTTTATAAAATATACAGAATTGAACAGACAACATTTTCCTCTACTTTCTTCGGTGAAACATGCCATGGCTGGAAAATAAGATAAATGTTTTAGATCAGCGGCGACTGTGTGGTGTATTCAACAATACGGAAATTTCAGAAAATCAGATCGATTGTTGTCCTGTTTATTGTCATTAACAAATATATTGCAAATTAAAACATACGGTGTTAGTTGTAAAGATACCCTGAAATGTGGGACTTGATATACATTTTTGATAGAATTGCTTATTCGTTTAGAATATCACATGATCCTTTTCCCATCTAAAATGTGTTAAATTCAAAGTGACTTGGTCCTTATCACTTTTTCAGTATCGACTCTATATGAGATGAGACTTGACAGCTTAATCTGTTATCTGAATCACGAACTCCTGCCAGGAATCGAACGTAGGTCTTCAACACAGAAGAGAAGAACATTAACCATTTTGTCAGGAGAGAGTCCAAATTCAAGATCGCGATGAATTATGTATTTCCCGTATGGGCTATGATACATGATCAATTTTCCGACATTACGCACATTGTTGTGAATATAGCAGTAGTTCCTACCTTTCGCCTCGTAAGATTTACATATAATATGAAATTTAGGCACGTTGTCAGCAGAGTATTCATGTCACTTCCAAACAGCAAATAATTACTTAAGTTTTCTTTCATTTTTTTTTCTTGTCAATAACGGTTTCTTTAATTTTTTTTTTTTTTTTTTTTTTTTTTGTCAAGTTCGGTATTAGCATTCGAGAAAACTGTTGCGAAGATACAAGGTTAAAATGAAAGAAGAAAAAGACGTAAAACATTTACGAATTATCCACCTTAATAAGTATCTAATAACGCCTTCATTCTTCCTCGTTATTTGAAAAAAATAATAATAATAAAATGAAAAGGTCATGAGGAAAACTTAATATCCGTTTTTTGTAGAGTTTTTTAATGTTCAATATTAAAATTTAACGTCTGTCATATGCAATAGTTCTAGTTTCAAATGTATACTAGTAGATGGTAGAATGATTGATTCATACAAAACTTTTGAATCAAGTCGAGGAAAATGTTTTATCAATGTAAAATTCGAGAGATTTTTAAAAGATAGAAAAATATATAAATATATATATTTATGCTATTGTACAAAGTGTAAAAATAATTCAAATATTTAGTAAATACGCTTCCAGTAGAACGCTATTAATTGCCGTTGTAGGGGGGAAAGGAAACTGCCAAAAATTTGATTTAATAGTGTCTAAGATAATAGTGGTTCAACTTTTTGCACTGTTGGTATCGAATGAAATAGTTTTCTTTTAATTCTAGGTAAGTCGTGTGTAAAGTAAACTTTTACTTAGTTTTCAGTAAACCAATTGGTTGTAGAGCCCAGTAATAGATAATCATACCATAATTACGAGTACTGTTGCGTTTAAAAGTGGATTGCTTTAGATAAATTTCCCAATTACTTTTTAATGAATAGTACAGTAAGGAGAAAATATTTATGATTTAGTTTAATACCATTGCTCTGTTCATGGATATAATATTGGTAGGAAAAATGTTATTAAAGAATTGCACTTTTGAACTCGGGTGTACAATGAAACCTGTCTTGTGTTGGAGACAGCTGGTTCCACTGAACCATTATCAAGTGACAGAGTGGGTCAGGTTGCGTTTTGTTCTGTTTTTGTGTATTTTTTTAAGTTAACGTCTTACAATTATGCACAGAGATGAAGAGAGATCATGATGTTAAGATAGATGATAATGGTAGAATGGGAGGAAACAAGAGAAGACCGAGAAAACCCATGCACATGGTGCTTGTCCACCAGAAAGCCTACTTGGCGGAAACTGGGATCGAACCAAGAACCTCGCGCACCAGAGGTGAGCATCCTACCATTGAGCCACCGCGGCCCTTCAAGTTCTCGTTTAGACTTTTAAATTTATTTGGTTCTTAAAGCTAATTTTTAATAATAAATAAAAATCTGGTCGTTTGTGTGTTTATTTCAGCAGGTCTTATGTATCAGTTTGACAAGATAGATTTTTTTTTTTTTTATAAGCTATAGTAGACAGTAGATACTAAGTGTATGCAGCATATATGCAGTGAAATCTGGAAATATTTAATCGCCTTTAGTTAAATAGAAACCTTCCTTACCTTACAAAGATGACTTTGTTGTTTCAGTATATATATCATTAATTACTCTGCTACTGAATGCATTATAATCAAAATTGGTTATTTGATGGTGTATGTACATTTGTGTCACCAGGAAACTGATATTTAATTTCGGTTTTCTTTATACTGTATATATATAAGAAAAGGTAAAAAATGTATTTTACTGACAAGCACTATATGATCGTTGAAGCGCATAGAAGCGTGGTATGTTATGTGATGCATCAACGTTAAGTTCGATAGTTACACTCTAAAGGATACGCGTTTATTACATTTTATGACAATATATGTTCAAAGTAGTCATATGAAGTAGATGTATGATCAAATCCTGGAAATGTTGAACAAGGTAAAGCTTCTTGTCTCAGTGTATTTGTGCTGATAGGTATTGATTGAAATTTCTGACAAAGAATTCACGATCACCGTGCATGTATTTCCATTGTTTATTATTATTATTATTTTTTTCGTTTCGTAACTACGTTGATTTTAATTTATTTTTTATGTGATTTGAGAATTGCTTTTATTTTGCTGAGTGAGTAGTTTTTTTCTGATATTAATTTTTCAGAGGAATGATAGAATATGCAATAATACCCGATATGCTTTTAGATACTTAAGCTTGCTTCTACGAACCAAAAACTTTATATGAATATAAACATATTTTCGTTTGTGTGAGCTTCCAATTCATCGAAACAAAGTGCATTTTAGGTTCCACATTGTAAATTCGGTGCGGCCAAATATTCCTCAGGCGGCTTTAAACGAAGCGGAATACCATTGAAGTTACCCGTACGTTTCTTTGTTACATGTGAGTGATATTTCAACAAATCTTTCTAGTTGAGGATGGTCTCCCAGTTGACCTGCTGGAAATGAAAGCGATGTTGCATTTTTTCTCCCTCTCGTACAGAAAAAAATACAAACTTAGTCAACACGTGTTTGACCTTTATAGCCCATATTTAATAGGTTGGATTATGTTAAAAGGAGTACTTTATTATGTTTTTTTTATGTCAGTGATACTATTATTAATATCAATATATATTAGCAAAATGCACGCATTTTTAATATAAGTTTAGCGATGGCAACAACGTGTCCCGTTGACACTACACTCGTGCCGTTTATGGCTTCTTTGAACTGTTATTAATGCAGTTAGGGTAAATTTTCTGCTTGAGAGAAAGGAAGCCGGTTGGGGACGATTTGGACGTGACAAGTGTATATATAGGATCGACTTTTTACCTTGATATGCCCTTTAACTTTTAAACTAATAAATTTAAAACGCTGAAATTTCATACTATGCAAATATCGGTAGGGGTACCTTGTTTGTCATTCTCTTCAATACCACCAGATTAACAGTATTGCCAATCCAACATAAATTGTATTTTTTCAAATAGCACTACGTCAGTCTATTACATATTTCAAATCCACAAGTAAAACTAAAACTTAACAATACCACACTCATTATGCAGTATTGCAAACTAAGGAAATGGCAGTATCACAAACATCGAAAAGCAAACAAATTTTGCAGAGTTCTACAACAGTAATAACGGAAGTGAGACAGACGGGTTAATGCACCTCCAGAGTACCTTAATCTCCAATATTACGGTCATCATTTAACGTATTTCGAACAAGTAGAAACAGACTTACAGGAAATTGAAAGTTTGACTTTTTTCAAAGAACTTCATTTCGAAAAAAAAAATGTTTAGATAAGTATCATATGCAATAACGAACATGGTTTCCAGTAGACATAAAGATCATAATACCGTTTTACATCAATTTGATATCTCAAACAATACAGGGGATATGAAGGAAATGGTAAAATTTCATAAATTGCCTAAAATAGCATATTTGTGGGAACTTTTACAACAATACTTTTTAGTAAGTGTAATTACAATAAGTTCTCGGAATTACATAATTTTAGGCAGTGTTGCAAACTAACTGTTTTTACCATATCTCTAGAACGGTTTGAGATATCAATTTACTGTAAATTGGATTGTGATTTTCACTTCTATTAAAAACCGTCTATGAAATTCGATGAGATACTTATCTAAGCAGTTTTTCAAAATAACAGCTTCAAAAAAAAGGTCAAATTTTCATTCCCTTGTAACTTTATTAGTATTCATTCGAAATCCTTCATATTATGACTATAGTATTAAAGTACTTTGTATGTGTCTTGCCCTTTTGTCTCATTGCAGTAATCCTACTGTAGAGGCTACTAAAATTTGCATGTTTATGATATTGTAGCCTCCTTAGTTTGCAACACTGAACAATAAATGTTACTTAGTAAATTTTTTGTTTAATATGTAGATTTCAAAACTGTAATAACCTGACGTAGTGCCTTTTCAAAAAATAGAATCTTAAATCAGGTTGGCAACACTGTTAATCTTGTGGTATCACGGAGAATGCCAGACAGTGTCCCACTGCCAATATTTGCGTGATAAAGAAATTCATCCTTTTTGCCCATAAATTTAAACGTATCACAGTAAATGATCCATCCTATTTATATAAATTACTAGACGATCCTTTAGCTTCATTTGCCCGTCACCTTCGTCAGAAATATGTCATCAGTTGTTAGTCGTGATTTAAGTAGATAAGATTAGAATTTAGCGTCCCCTTCGGCAGCGAGGCTATATGAGACGTGGATCTACAGCCTAAAGTGGAATCTAAACCGCATGAACTCCCACCGGAAATTAATCTTATTTCAAGCATAATGTATGCATCCGCCTGTTGCAAATTTTCAACAGTCTGTTACAAATTTACAACTTCTAACTTATTTAATTGTTGATTTAAAATTGATGTAAAATGGGCTCATTAAGGAAACTACTTGAAAAACATATTAAAACTTTTTCTACTTTTCCAAGATACTTGCTGATGAAGGTTCAGCTTCACTGAAATCACGCGAAACCTCTCCGTTATACAGTCGCTCTTAAATAACCTTTCACAATGCAAAAATCGAGTCAAATCTTTTATTCGCACGCAAAAGCGGTAGACTTATTGCAATCCATGCACATTATTAGGTAAAATCTTTAGTGGATCGCCATCACTCCGAAGTCTTTTTTCTTTTCCTAGTTGCCCATAAATTTGCTTTTCCAAAGATGGGATAAATGTAAATTGCTTTTCTGAACCCGAAATTGAAACAGATGCATATACTTTAAATCAAAACGAATAACTTACAATACAGATCTGTCGAAACTGACGCGTAAGTCAGCGAAATGATCGTCAGATAACTTTTGTTAAAAACAAATTACTTAAGAGCCTAAATATGTATTTTGTTTCGAACTTCCATTATTTATGGCCTACAAAATAAAAGAAATTCAAATAGTAAATACAAATAAGATATACTCAGTGCCGATTAAAGGAAGTCACATCAGTAACATTTACAATGTTACCGCTACAAGTAAAGGGAAGAAAACTTACATTGTGATCTATTTTTTTGTATTCAAGAAGTAAAATATGGAAGTAAAATACGTTTTCTTCCCTCGGGTTATAGTGATAAAATTATAAGTGTTACCGATGTGACTTTTGTCAAGCATTGCCCTGGGTATATTTTATCAATTAAATTGACCAATAATAAGTATTATCAGGAAAGGTTAATCATTATTATTATTTAATTTGAGGGCAAAAATAAGACCTAGATATTTTCGGTCTGTTATTTTTATAAACTTCTGCTGATGCAGTGGGAAACATTGGAAACAAATAGGAGAAAGAGAAAAGTTACAATCATGTAGTTGTCACAGGTGTACATTTCTTGTGCATAATATTTTAATATTTCGTTTTGCACTGTATCTCAGTTTCTGTGTAAAGGTCATCGATACTTTGATTGATAACAAAGAGAAAATTGTTTACAAAATGAATGTACCTAGTTCTGTGTAACGTGTACGGATTTAAAAGTGGCTAGTTCTGCGTAAGATAATTGAAGAATCTTGGCTTGTTATGGCAAGCCTAGATACTACAGTAAACAACAATGGGAATATGGAAACGTAGGTACTCAGCTAGTATGCGGTAGGAATCAGCTCTTGTAAATTACAGAGGCAAATCTAAATCTGTTCTGATTTACCGAGAAATGGCAGTAATAGAATTTTATATTTACGCCGATTTGATCTTTTTGCAGCAAACTGTTTCATACTTAGTGTCTCACTTTAAAACGACGGTGACTTTTACTCTTTCAGTTTCTTACATGAATAACCTTGGAATAAAGGGAACATTTTCAATTGTTCTCTGCAATTTTGAAAGTATTAGATCTTTTACAGACAGAAAGCATTATAATTTGTTGTAGTTGTTATTATAATAAAATTGCAAGTCTTCAAACCATGTTTTATGATCCACAAGAGGAAGAGAGTCAGTTTAATACTAACGTTAATGATTGTAGTTATAAGTGCAAATAACAAGCACTACAAGTTAACACACTCATGAACAGTCAAAATGCGTTAGTAGTGATCGAACATAAATTATCAGCAGTATAAAATTACTTACAGTAAGATTGTACCATATTCCGTATATAAATTAGGATGATTTATTTTTTATTTAATACATTTGTAAGTTTTAAAAAAGTTGTAATACCATAGTTAATAGATAAAAAATAGTTTAAAATGCTCAACTGTTGCTCTGTACTCATTCTAATCGTTTCACCTAAAAAGGTAACTTATTTCGAGTAGTAGCAAAGATGATTCTCTCTTATTATGAAATCTCGTAAGTAAATAATTACCATTGTTGAGTATTTGTCTTAATATTGTATTCATTTTTGTTTATCGAATTTACTATAGAGAAAGGTACTTTTCCTCATGTTACCCATGAAATATAATAGTTGTACTCTCTATATAATACCAATAAATACTATAGGCAAAGACACATTTAATATTTGAAAAAAATACTAGCTGGGTATCTTCTTGTTCATCTGATTTTAAAAATTACAAGCAAATAAAAATAAAGATGGTGGTACTCATTGGAACTGTATTGCTAGTGTCTGAAATTATTTTAGTCATTTGAGGAAGTATGAAAATTAAATTTAATAATAATAATTGAAATTAATTAATATGTTTTATTTATACTCAAGCAGTTTCGGTTTCTCTGTGCACAAATATCTCCATGTAATTCTCTAAAGTACTTGTTGCGAATCTGCTCTGAATGTAAAATGTGTATACTGTACTTTTTTTTTGTAATGGGAATACTTTTTTAAAACCTTTTTTAACCATGGTTTCTGGAAATGGCTTCTTGTTGTTGGTAACAAAGAATGACTTCAATCATGCATGCAGGTATGACTTCAGTCTTTGTATTATTTCATTTCAGTCTTGACCATACGATGTGGTAGTGAAAACGCAATGGTTCATGTAATTTCAAAACAAGGTTTTGATAATTTGAAACTCAGTATCTCTATAAAAGTGGAAAAATCTTGCATTTTTTTCTGTACAACACTGCCAATTAACGTAGTACTTTCAACGCAGATATTCACAAATGTAAGTGTGATACAGTACCTATAATAAATTTTTTTAATGAAAAATTGTGCATTTTAAAAAATAATTTCGTTGTTTGGTATTGTAAAATCCCGTTGCCCATGAAAAGGAATATGCTATTTATCGCGGATAACATCAGTGTTTTATCATCTATTTTGTAGTACAGAAAATTGTTGTGTTGATATCCGATCAATTTCGCAACGCTCCTGCCAGCTGTAAAATCGCACCGAAAATATGAAACCGGTGTCGTTATCACTGTGCTGTCTCAGCTTGCAGATGCTGGAGTCTGGTTTTCATACTAATAAAATATGGCTCTTTTCCATGTCCATTTTCTGTGCAACCAAATAGTGAAATAAAGGTTGGGCGACCACAACTAAACATATCGTGGCCAGTCAACAACAAATAGGTCCCATGAAGAAGCATTTGATAAGGAAAGGGGCCCTTTTCAATTACCAGCAGAAGTGTCACTTAATGTGCTTAGTGGAATTCATCAACTGGAAGACCGGGAGAATCTCGTGATATAGACCAGAAATTAAATCCGTCTTGGCCCACTATCAGCCATAACCTCCTAAGGTGCCACATTACTAACATAAGACATACTGCCGTAAATTGTAAGAAAGATACTTGGGAGGGGGTCGAAATGGAATATGGATGAGATCTACATTTATTCAAGCGTAATTGTATTATTCGGACAATATCTCGCAAGAATCGTGGTTGTCTACCGATACTTTTACGAGGGGAAGATGAAGGTACGTAAGATGAACAGAAATGCATAGATGAATCCTACTCACCTCCAGCAATCCATAATGACCCTCTCTCTGTTGGAAAGACGTCCATCGTTAGACGTTGTTTTAGCAGTTCAAATATACAGAAATTAATTAAGCTGACGTCAGGACTTTTGACAGAGATGTCATGAAAGGAAATAATACGGATTTCCTGTCGTGGTAAGGGCTGAAGGAATAAGTGAACTCTTTGACCACGTGGATCAGCATCTGGTCCTGGTTGCCTCCGTTCTGGAGCGATTCTTTACAATTTTCGTGGTGGAAAATGCACTTTCACACAGATAAGTACTACCAAACATTGACACTATTTTCCGACACAATTCACAAAAGTTAGGAAAACGTTTGTTAGAAAGTAGTCTGAAAAATCTCCTTTGTTTGTTCTTGTCTGAAAGATTGGGTCAGCCTGAAGGTCAGAAAGTTCGAGCTGTAAGTTTGGAGATTGTTCTTCGATGTCTATTGTCAATGGATTAGTAAATAATGTAATGTCGTTTTTTAGTTTGTCAAAATCTGAGAATCTCGCATTAAATTCATTTGTGATACTCTCGATGTCTCTACAGAACTCAGAAAAATGAAATGCTTCCTTTTCAAAATCTAATGTCAGACGATTGCAACTTGGAAAGTATGCTAAATTGTGTTTATCACAAGAAGTGGTGTATTTCTTGCGCGCTGTGGGTTCTAGGCAAAGTTCGAGGGAAAAAGGGTCTGATTTAAAAAGCTAGATCAAATATATATTCGTTCATTGAAGTAATCGTCCCTTTCAGCAACTCTTACATTACCGACTCCAGTGTCGCCGTAAATACCCGCGCCTTTTTGTTGTATAGAAGCGCTAAATGGATGCCTTATTCCGAAAGAAGAGTGGAAACATTAAAAGAATGAATGAATATAAATTAAAATATTATCAGTTATAACAATCGTAAATCATGAAAGTTTTGTGGGCCGCAGAAAATGGTTTGGCGGGCCGCCATTTGGACAGCCCTGCTCCAGAAGCTGCCTTGGGGATTCTTTTGTTTTACATCTTCTGCGGGTTACATCTTTTACAACAAAAGGAATGGATATAGATACCCCAGTCTTTGCAAACGCTCTTAGTCACCCTCATTAGTCACATTGAATAGGTATGTAATATTTCAAATATATTTTTTATATTTTTCTTTTGTATTATTATTATTATTAGCTGCGGCCCTCCACCTTACTAGTAAAGACGGTATGGCTCTCAGGCTCATTATAATTGGACACCACTAGTCTAGAACATTGTTCTCATTGCCTATGGAAAATTTGCAGGGAAGAGTGAAGTGTAATCCTTATGCTCCTGCTTCGACGTAGTTGCTTAGTGTACATTGTGATATCGTGCAATAGTCCGTAATGCTGATGCTCTGATACAGCACAACCGCTGATGCAAGCATAATTTTTCGTAGGATAAATATACTTTAAAATTCCATCAGATAGTCCGATTAAATTTATGTATTGTCTGCCCTTGCTGGGAATTGATCATTGCAAATACACGCAGCTGCTTATGCAAATTTGTGCTTGCTTGAATCAATACATGTTATGCCAAGAAAATTCCCTTTCATGTAACTCAAATAATTGTCAAGTAAGTATGAAATAATTTGAATTTTGGGTAACGGTGGTTCAGTGGAGACAAACAGAGAAAGTAGTAACGTTTGACGATCTCACACTGTTAATTAGATGATCGTATTCTTTTTCAGGGAAATCTGTATTTCAAAGCTGTACTGAGAAAAATGATTGGGTTGAAATTGGCCCTATTGGTGCATATTCTAACCCAACCAGGTGGCTAAAACTGCTCCGACCCAAATAGGGTCAAAGCGTTTAGTTAAATTGGGTTGAAGTAAATTCAACCCAACGTGTAGTTAAATGTAGGAGTCCAACCCAACGACCCAATTGGTGTAAAACCGCATAACCGGTTAATACGTTTAACCCAATTAGTGTACAACATGACCCAACAAAATGTAAATTCCATTGCCCAATAATGCGTTTGACCAAACGTGTAATTAAAAGTGAACAAGCGTGGGGTAACAAATGACCATGTTTTGGGCTCGCTTGGAGAAGAGAGGGAGTGCAAATAACCCAACAATGAGGTAAAATTGATCACGGTGGAGTTAAAACATGACGAAATAATGGGTTAAAAGAGTAAATATCACATTAACCGTTACGGGATTTAACACAACATCTGGTTAATGTTAAACCATCAGTTGGTTACAAAGGCCACCCAACACCCACCACTTCAGCGTGTTATTTGGAATTTTATTCAACACCAAGGATACCACTTTCCGAGCATATCAAAAATAACTACTTACTGGCTGTGAACATTTTCATTTCTCACAGCCAGTAAGTAGTTATTTCAAAGCTTTTCGCAATATACACTATCTACCAAAAAGTTACCGGTCACCCCACAACTATCGGAATGAAACCAATCTTGAAGAATCTAATATCGGGTAGGGCCTCCTTTGGCTTGGATTACAGCATGTATCCCTCGAGAGAAGCTTTCCACCACCCTAACATCACAAGATGTGCTAGGCATGTGCCATTTCAGTGTCCCAGCTACTTTTAGGTACCCAACACTTGATATTATCTGTCAGGAAAGTAAATGTACACCTGTTTTATGAGCCTGGCATTCCTGCGCTCCATCCATGGAGAGTATGAGAAATCAATCAAATGTTTACTGAGGGACAAGAAGAAAAGTCTAATCTGAATAAGGCATTGCAGAGGGGCACAAGCTGTGAATATGAATAGTGCACAGTGTAAATAAAGGGCGGCACCGAAAGAGAAAGCCAGAAACAGCTGCTAAACGGAGAAAAAAAAGGAGTAAAAATTGTCGAAGTGGAAACATAAAATACAAATACAAGAAATATGCCAACAACTAAGCGTTTACCAAGCAACGATCTTGGTGTAGTGGTTAAGGTGCTAGATTACAAATCCAAAAAACGGCGGTTCGAATCTGCTCCAAGTAGTATATTTTTTATTTATTTTTTTTAAATAATGCATAGAGCACATGAAAGGTGGTAAAAGAGAGCGTATTGCCCGTTTAATATGTTAAGTGAAAAGGACTTTAAAATTTTGGCGAAATTTATTAGAGAAGTGGGACAATGAAAATGAGGAAGCAAGTATATTTAATCAGAGGTTGTATCAGAGGGTGGTAACCGGAAAAATGGAAAATTTCCCGAATTTCGCCCATGTGAGTCTCTACGATAGGCAAATTTCTTCAGAAATGTGCGTATTGCAGAGGGAGAGAGAGAGAGAGAGATGCTCCCGGAACTGAGAGTGTGGTGCTTCCATTCAAATCAACGAGATGACAAATAGACGCTTACATAATAAGAATGCCGAATACAAACAACCATAAAACAGCAGAGTAATAATTGCAAGCGTTATCACCTAAGGTTCCAAGATCCGAATAACATATCACTAATATCCCGAATGCCAAAATATTGTGAGTTACACAACTCCCCCTCTCCCCAAATGTGTCCTGTGAAAACAATCACAAGTTTTGGGATGAGGGACCATATTGAGACTACAATATTAAACTAAAGAAGTAGACTTTTAGCAAATTCGTATTCAGTTATTTTTTTCCCACAACCAGTTCTATTGATATTCAAGACAGCAAAAGCACTATTTTTGTGAACGACAAAGCGAAGTTATTGCAACACTGCGTTACACTGTGAATCATGCATATTACACTCGTGAGTTTTGCTATGCAGAGGCTAGCCACCCGGGCACGCTGAATAACGCCTGAAGGAAGCAGCGAGGACAGATAGCGATACAGTGTACGGAACAAGCAATGCATTACAGACATTTCAAGAGAAAAAAGAAAGATCTCTCTTTCCACACTTCATGCTGTAGTTCTATCTTTCATTTCCCCATCAAAGTTACATGCCTAGACTATTATACAATTCCATTACACTTAATCCAGAGCCTTCAAACAACTTTGTTCTACGAAGGGAAACGTAGAACACTACACTTATAGATATACCATACGTAGACAGTTAAGTAGTAATAGATGAATGCAATTAACCCCACATAATATCGATTGTCTAAATATACACTGGTTTCAAACAATTAGACACACAAACTTTCACAACACCATTATAACCTATCATATGTTAATTCCACTTCACAAGTGCTAGAATGAAAACCGTAGACTGACCGTGGAATGAAAACCGTAGAAAATAGAATGATTTTTTTTTAAAAAAATTACAATTATGAACACAAGTTAGTGAAGAAAACAATGACGGTCAATGGAAAGATGATCCGAGATCGGATTTCAAGAAATAACTTGATAATGTGATGAAAACAGAATTTTATAAAAGGAATGGTTATGATGCGCTAGACAGAACATGGTTGCCTGTTTCGTCTCGTCATATGAAAATGTCTCGTTTTGGAGAGGCGAGAAAAAGCCTGTGTTTCGTCTTGTGTAGTGGCGGATCTAGCTCGGGGGCGGTGGGCCTAGGCCCCACCACTTTCAGATTGACGAAAATAATTTAAGCTATTATTTATATAGTTTTGAAAAATTATAGTAAGGTCAGGATATACTTATCATAGTCTAAATTCAGGCAGCCCACCCAGTTTTTACCTTCTAGATCCGCCACTGGCTGTGTGGCTATCCCGGTGTCATCTCGTGTTTCCGAAACGAGACAAATTATCTTGTCTCCTTTCGTCTAATTTTCTTTCTAAACCTCATAAAAATAGAAGTAAAATTGGAAGCCATGCGGCTTCGAAATGTAACAAAGTTTACAAGTTAGAATTGATAATCGGACAAGAGAGGGCTATGGAATGGTTTCAAGACATTTAAAACGCGACGAGCCCAGACAAGGACCTGTCACGTCTCGTCTAGGAAAACGAGACAAGACAGACGCTTTGTTTGCAGTTTTTGAGATTACCACCATCTGATACATACCCTTGATTAAATATACCTGCTTCCTCGTTTTCATTGTTTCACTTCTCTAATAAATTTCGCCGACATTTCTAACTCTTTTTACTTAACGTATTAAACGGATAATACGCTCTCTTTCATCACCTCTCATGTGCTCTATGCATTATTTTTACAAAAACTAAAAAATATATATACTCCTTGGAGCAATTCGAACCTCCGTCCTGTGGATTTGTAATCTAGCGCCTTAACCACTACAAGAAGATCGTTGCTTGGTAAACGTTTAGTTGTTGGAATATATGTTCGCATTTGTATTTTATGTTCCCACTTCGACATTTTCTACTTTCTTTTTCTCCGCTTTCTCTGTATTGATTTAATTCTCATATTCTAGATGACTAGAGCGCAGGAATGTAGTGGCTAAGACGCTAGATTGAAAATACAAAGGACGTAAGTTCGAATCCACTACAAGTAGAATGAATTTTTAATAATGCATACAGCACGTGAGAGGTGGTAAAAGAGAGCGTATTACCCGTTTGAGATGTTAAGTGAAAACTTGGTAAAAATTCCACTGACATTTATTAGAGAAGTGATACAATGGAAATGAGGAATCAAGTATATTTAATCAGGGGTATGAATCAGAGGGCGGTGATCGATAAAACGAAACTTTTCCGAATTTCACACATGTGAGTCTCTACAAAGGCAAACTTATTCAAATGTGCCTATTACAGAGACCATCATATTCCACCGATTGCGCTAGCCAAAGTTAGTTTAACAATAACAAATGGTGTAGTGTTTTTCCCTTAGAACGATAAATTAAAAAGTGCATACTGCAGATGAACGAAGTGTTTCGAATGTCCTAGTAATTTCCCTGCCCTTTCCCAATTAACATGCGTAAATCGTCTCTATCATGATACAAGTGTTTGCGTCCACTTTCTTAAGGATTGCTCATTTAGTATGAGAAGTCACTCTTTGATTCTTCACGATTGTTTTGAAAATAAAATAACTTGAAAGGGATTTGAAGCTATATTGATTAGCTGTATTACTCACAAGTCCAGCACTTCACCCCTACATTCTCTTCTCATGCAACATCATAAGCTAAATATTGCTAAGTTCAGCCCTGATGTTTGGAACGAACCGGTAATGTTCCTGTAATGATATTTTTACCAAAGTGCATGCCGAAGTTAATTTATTCGATGATCTGGAGACAATTTAGTGCCCATTAATAAACTAAATAACATAAAATGGAGTAAAATTATAGAAATGATATCGTATTATACAGTAATTTCGCCGTGGAAGTTCAATAGTATAATAATAATAATAATAATAATAATAATAATAATAATAATAATAATAATAATAATAATAATAATAATAATAATAATAATAATAATAATAATAATAATTTTTCATCGGTCCTGCACGGAAAGTAAGAATTATATCAATCACATGTGTAGTCAAGGTAAGAAGAAAAGCCTAAACTGAATAAGACATTGAAGCGGGTCACAAGCTGGGAAAGAATAGTGCATGGTGTAAATAAAGGACGACACCGAAAGAGAAATCCAGAAACAGCAGGTAAACGGAGAAAAAAGAGTAGAAATTATTGAAGTGGAAACATAAAATACAAATACGAATAGGGATGAGCACGAGTCGAGCCAAAATTCGACTCGACTCGAGTTCAATTCGAGTCGAGTCAAAGGTAATTTTCTTGAGTTGAGTTCCGAGCCAAGTCGCTGGTTTCGAGGTCGAGTTTCGAGTTGAGTCGAGTTTAAAGTGGCTCGCTCGCTCGTTCAGCTCGTTTTAACTCGTTTTGAAATAATGGCCTGATTAGACTGGAAAGCGAAAGCCATGATAAATTTGAGCAATAATGTGGAATACTGTTAGTGTTGCTCACGACAGGGGTGCATCTCGTCTCGTAATTTTAGTGCATCTCGTGGGGCAATTTTATTGTATCTCATCTAGATAACGAGATGACAAGAGTTTTTTTATTATTATTACGAGACAGCCTCAAATGTCGTAATCACCAACATAAGTATATCCCTTTGGGGATCTTATGGTACATTTTGTACCATACGCGTTTTTCATGGTATATTGCGTTATTTCTCTTCTATTTGAGCTTTTTCGTCCGGTTTTTTTTTTTTTTTTGCTTTTCAAGTCCAGAGACATTGTAGAAGACATTACGTATGGTTTCAGACCGTCCTGCGTCCAGACATGGGAGGTGATGACGTCATAATCTTAAAATGTATTTTTTCCCTTTTTAAGCCTATGTTCATTATTTTTTGGCGGGCTTATTTTTGAACGTAGAAGGTTGAAATTTTGCACAAACATTCAGTCCACCAAGTAGTATTTATCAGAATTTTTGTTCCGATGTCAGTGCTAAAACAGGGGGGAACCAGAGGGGCAAAGGGGTAAAAAAGGGATATTTTTACCCCAAAAATCCCGTTTGTCGTCATTTTCCCGCCTCACATACATGATGGGACCACGTGAGTCATACCGTCTGAAAGGCCGTTCCATTCTGAACAGAATGACGGTCGAATTATTATTCTCGGGTAATTAGGGATGTCTCAGGGATTTTTTGAAAAATATACTTCTATATAGGGAAAAATGGGGCATTGTCGGTATATATATTTTTGGCGGGCTTATTTTTAAACGTAGAAGATCGAAATTTTGCACAAACATTCAGTCTACCGAGTAGTATTTACCAGATTTTTTGTTCCGATGTCAGTGTTAAACAGCGGGGGGGGGGGGACCAGAGGGGCGAAGGGTTAAAAAAGGAATATTGTTACCCCAAAAATCCCGTTTTTCGTCATTTTCCCGCCTCACATACACGATAGGATCACGTGAGTCATACCGTCTGAAAGGCAGTTCCATTCTGAAGAGAACGACGGTCGAATTATTATTCTAGGGTAATTAGGGCCGTCTCAGTGAATTTTTATCCAAATATACTTCTGTATAGGGTAAAAGTGGGGCATGGTAGGGAAATTTTTTCTGGCGGGCCTATTTTTCACGTAGAAGATTGAAATTTTGCACAAGCATTCAGTCCGCCGAGTAGTATTTACCAGAATTTTTTTTCGATTTCTGCGTAAAAACAGGGGGGGTCCAGAGGGGCAAAAGTTGAAAAAAGGGATATTTTACCCCAAAAAATCCCTTTTTCCAGGAATTTCCCGCCTTAGATACATGATGGAGACATGTGAATTGTACCGCCTGAAAGACAGTTCTATTCTGAAGAGAATGATTGGCGGATTATAGTCCTAGGGTAATTAGGGATATCTCGGGAATTTTTTTCCCTGAGATCATAGTGTTTTATGGTGACTTGGGGCATTGTGGGAATTTTTGATAAAAATTCTCCCGCCCTTACTATTCAAGATAGAAACTTGAAATTTGCCTACACATTCAGTATACCAAGTACTATTTATCAGATTTTTTTAGATGGCTACGGTCACACAGGGGGGGTCCAAGGGGGGCCAAAGTTCGAGAAAAAAAATTCCCTCCGAAACTTTCACTTTGACAATTTTTTCCCCGCTTCTGGTATATGGTATGAGCATGCAGGTGATACCATTTGAAAGCCAGCTCTATTCTGAAGAGAATGAGGTATGAACCATGATCCTAGGATAAATAGTGACGATGCAGTAGCTGCTTGACTTAAAGTCTCAAAAATAGCCCAAAAAGCCAAGATCTCCAAAGGGATATACTGTAGTTCTTAAAATCAAGGCTCAGACCTGCACGGTCAAATTCTTGAGCCCAAGCAGAAGACCAATCCAGGTAGTGATATCAACGGGCTCGGCTCGTATCAACTGAGCGAAAAGCCCGAATCGGCTATGTTGGGATGAGCCGACGGCTCGGCCCGATTGAGCCGAAGACCTGAGCCGGCTCAGTTGGAACGAGCCATCGATTCGGCTCAATTGAGTCAATGGCTCGAGCTTTCTCGGTTGGGATGGGTTACCTACTCGGCTCATGTGAACCGGTTCGAGCCAGCTAAGTTGAAACAAGTACATCGGCACGGTTCGACTCAGCTCAACTAAGCCGATGGCTCAAATCGGCTCGGTTGGGTGGGCTGTTGGCTTGGCTCACTTCTCGGTTCGGTTCGGTAGTGACTGAGCTGTAAACCGAGCCGCTCGAGCCGTTGAGAAGCCTAAACCCGGTCCCAGCTGTTTTGAACATGTTTGGCTGAAGCATATAATTTTTAACAATTTTTGGCTCGAGCCCGAATACTTGCCCCTTCGGAACTCAAACCCAGAACGTGACCGATGTCCTTGCCTCCTGAAGGCTTCTCGACGACCGAGATCGACAGTCAATTAGCTTTTACTATTCAGATACAAACCGCATATCTTTTAAAGATTATACACGGTGTTGATATAATAATAATAATAATAATAATAATAATAATAATAATAATAATAATAATAATAATAATAATAATAATAATAATAATAATAATAATAATAGTGGCATTGGAAGTTTTAAACTTGCCCTAAAATTTGGCAAAACTTACTTAAAAGTAGAGATTTTGGAGAAAGGGTTCCGTACCTTCAAGACACACCTCTGCAACTACCTACATTTTAAACTAGAGCGTTCCACTGATTTTTCATGTAGAAAGTATTCTACTGTATGTTTTAAGGAAAATAACTGTAATAAAAATAACTGAATATTACGCAACACTAAGACATATAATAAACTGATTTTTAGGATATACAGAGGTAAATATAAAAACTTTGCTACAAAAATACCTACACAGACCATAATTCAATGAGCTCTGAAATACAATATAACAAATTAGCCTATAAGATTCAGTGTACAGAGCAATTGTTACTTAAAGAATGGACATACACTATTTCGAGAATCGAGACAAGACGGGAAATGTTTAAGATACTTTTCGTCTCGTCTCGATTCTCATCTCCAAAGCGAGACGAAAATTTTAAGTTAGCCTTGTCCCGTCTCGAATGTAAAATGTTAATTCTCATTCTAGTTTGTTTTAGAAACGAGATGAGAAATTCCTCTCGGGCAACATTAAACCAAACCGAAATATTCTTTCCAAATGTCACGTTTTTGCTTGTAATGATATGACCTGAGCGATAATTAGCTCCTAGCTTTTAATCTTCTACGAGATAATAACAATTATTATTAGTTTACTATTATTACTATTATTATTCCTGAAGATTTGATAGTTCAAGTATTGAAACATCCGAGTATTCAAATATCTGAATATAATATAACGTATGTCATAGCCGATCAATCGCCATCAAAAATCCTAAAGTAAAAAAAATATATGCGACGTGGATTCGAACAAGCACCTTAACCACTGAACCGCGATCGCTACGCGGTAAACGATTCGTCTTTAGTCTGGTTACGTTATTAGGTTTCTTTGTCTCCGCTTGCAAAGTTGTATATTATATTTCTTCAATTGGAAACGTCTTTCGTATTTCTTTTGTGAATGATCTTCGCCAAACTTTATATTAATAACTTGAGTTGCTCTTGGTTCACAAGTTTGTTTTTTTCTCACACGAAACTACAGATACACAGATTTAATTCTCATACTTTGCATTTGTTTCAAAGCAGTAGGCATTACCTGGTCAAAACTTATGTCCGCCACGTTACAGATTAACCAACAGACATTCATTTTCCGGAAGCGGAAGTTTCACTTTCCGGATTTCGGAAAATTATGGAATTCGGTAAAATTCCGGAATTCAGAAAACATCCGGAACTCGGAAACAAACCGGAATTTAGAAAATTCCGAAAGATCTAGGAATTCGGAAAAATTCCGAATTTTTTCGAATTTCGGAATGTTTAAGAAATCAGAAATTCCTAAATTCCGGATATTTCCGAATTCCGGAATTTTTCCAAAATCGGGGTTTTCCGAATTCCGGAATTTGTCCGGTTTTACTTTCGGGAGTCCGAAAAGTAAAAATTCCGGAATTGGCCATCCCTTTTTTACGCACGACCTTTCAGAACACTAAACTAATAGCTGTCTACAAACAAAGAAGTAATGCAAAGCATTTTGTATCCTGCAATACCTTATGTATTAAAATCCGACAGCAGTTTCAGTATCTAACCAGAAATTGAATATATCTAGCTACTGGAAGTTGAGGTATGAAGAATTGTATTGTGTCATATCTTTTTGTGTTTTATACAACCCTGCAAACCACTGAATGTCTAAACGGCTTTCGTTATATCCAAGTTGTAGTATTCACAGTTACATCCATTTGTGTCTATATGATCGGGTTAGTAAAGCTTTCTATATGATAGGGTTAGTGAACGAATTATCAACTTAATCAAGTTGTTGTATTACTACACATCTGCTTCCGCCTCTGTCAACTCTGGTCGATCTCGTTGACGCGACATGTTTGGATTCTATACCCTTTCTTCGTTTACTGAACAGTAACTATTCTGAATTACATTACTGCGCATGCCTCGTAGATAAATATTTCTGGTGCCAATAGTTTCCGTTTTGTCCAAGGAATGTTCTTTTTCTTATTCCCAGCATGACTTTTTTATTACATTATATGAAGAGCATGTAGGTCTAAATACCTCATGTATTACATAGAATGTAGGTTTAACTCTTCGAGCAAAGAAGGAACATGTGATCATAGTATACAACCCACAGAAATGATAGCTGGTAATACAGTGGTCATAATCCCTAACGACAAAAAGGGTGAGTGGTGTCCTCCCCGCTAATCTAGTGACTAGCACGTGCGCCTTTGGTGTACGATGTCCTGGGTTTGATTCCTGGCGGGAGACCCTTTATGATTTTTAACTGTCCTCGATGTTTCTGCGTTCGTGTCCCTGTCGTTATAAGTTATTAGAAAAAGCAAGTTAAACGAGTGAAGCAAGTAAAATTAGCAATAAGTAAGTTACTGAAACACGTTCGGTGAGTCAATTAAAAAACAAAAAGTGGACAAAGCACTGGCTTTTCGCGCCGTTCATGCGAGTTCGAATCTATCTTGGCTTGATTTTTTATCCATTTGAGAGAAAGTATTGTTTTTTTTTGCTACAGGTAGTCACTTTTTTCGTATTTTTCGCCGTCCTTCACAGTTAAAGTAACTGGCTATTCTTATTCTTTCTACGAACGATGGATCTTCTCTTTGGTTTCATGTACACGTAATGAAAAGACGCTGTTAATAATAATAATAATAATACTGTAATAATAATAATAATAATAATATGGAATATTACTAGCTAACTCGTGTGTGTATTTCGCACAATATACTTTTATATTATCATGTGGAAATAAGTAAGGCTGGCTGGCGTCCCCCCTTCCAAATTTTTTCGATTCGCCTTATGGGTCCACAGTGTCCAACGTTGGTCCCATCCCACTATCACCTCCTGTTCTCTCGATATAAGTTATCAACATTTTACCTAAAGAGGGCTCTGCCGTGGCCCCATGACTCTCCATGACAATGACTCTTCGTTGTTTTTGCATTGAAATCGCTTATTTTTCTGAGTACTGTGAGTGCATACTGTCCAACGTTGCTCCTATCACTCTACCATTTACCGTTCTCTCGATGTAAATTGCTAATATTTTGTTTGTAAGGGAGATATGGCGTTACAATCATTACGTTTGAAGAAGAATTGAGGAAGATATTGCCTGGCCACAAACAACACCTATTATTATTATTATTATTATTATTATTATTATTATTATTATTATTATTATTATTATTATTATTATTATTATTATTATTATTATTGTGTTACCACTAGTGTTGCCTACCATTATTTGCAATGCAATGTGTTAGTAAAAAGCAAATCAAATAACACTCCTCGCCATTCACGCTCCCGAACTCGAAATATGTGATTTACAGTTCTCTGTGTTAGGGGAAAGCACATTTATTATATTATTCTTTCAAATAACACGTTTCACAAGTTACTTCACTTTCAATGTGTAATTTCATATAATCACTAATAATCATCTTGTTCCGATAGGAAAATAACCCCGCTTCTGCAAAAAAAAAAAAGCCTGACCGTAGCGAAAGGACGTGAACCTTCTTTAGGCGATTAATCGGGTCCAATATTTCAGTAAAAGAGGAAAAGTTACTCAAACTTTGTGAATACCCATTTATGGGCAAAATTTGGTTCCCTTGGAACTTTTTAAGAGTTTGAAGGGCCGCCATTTTGAACATTTTCATCTGATTATTCTGGTTAATGAACTAAGTCAAGACATTTCAACAATTAATGTTTGTACCAAGTTTTGTCTCAATCCGCTGAAAATTACGGTGGTTATGGCATTCACAAATAGCGTTATATATACAGACAGATAGATAGACACACAGAGGGAGAGAGAAAAAGTGTCTTGCACCCTTCTCCCTTCTCGCACCTGTGCTGCGTCAGAGCTAAACCGGGCCCATTCGCAAAACGTATTGATCAGCCTAACCTAAACACAAGCCTCTTAGTAGTTAAGGAGAAACATGGTCGAGAGGTTTAAGGCATTTAGTGATTGTATTTTTAATAACTATGAGTATGGGTTTCGAACCCCTCACTTCCATGTTTTTTTTTTACTTTTTGCAGCTACGTCGGAACGTTCAATTTTTATTCTTTACTAATTGCAAATTGCGTTTACATTCAAAATAAGAGGAATTTTGGTGGCATTTGTTCGGATATTCTTCTCTTTCGAAATGAAGAAAAGAGTAAAAGCAATACGCAAAGACAAAAAGTATTATCAGTACTAAACATTACCAATAATATTTGCTACGAAAGACTAAATACGACCCCTTTTACCATCTCTCATGAGCTGAATATATTATTAACAAAACAATTTAAAAATATCCTTGCCGGGGATTTGAACTGGCGTGCTTTTCATTTGTAAGCCAGAACCTTAACCTCTACACCAAGATCATGGGGTTTGGCGGATGTTCAGTTGTCGGTGTATTTGTTCTATTTATGTTTTATGTTCCCACTTCGACAATTTTTACTCTTTTTTCTCCGTTTATCAGCTGTCTCTGGCTTTCTCTTTCGGTGTCGTCCTTTATTTACACTATGCACTATTCGTATTCACAGCTTGTGCCCCTTTGCAATGTCTTGTTCAGATTAGACTTTTCTTCTTGCTCCTGAGTAAACATTTGATTTATTTAATTCTCATACTTTCCATGGATGGAGCGCAGGAATACCAGACTCAAAGAATAGGTGTACATTTACTTTCAAGACAGATAATACATATGGTATTCATGTGTTAAGTATGTACTTCAGCTACCTAAAGTTTTAGGTGCTTGTTACATCTAATTAATATTTGTGACTATGTACCTCAAAAGTAGCATTTACATACCTGGCTCAGTTTCGCACTGTGATAATCATTTGTTCTTATGTCGTCACTTGGGACACACATCTTTCCTGTTCGAGGTACTTCCTTTAGGTGCATACTTTTTCAGATAGGTCCTACTTATGCCACATAATTGATATCTGCAGCGACGCACAAACGGAGTCAGCTGTTTGCATTTGCTCATGCGCAGTAACATGCAACGGTTTCTCGCGCTTTCTGCTCCATGTTCTGTCCTAGTACATAATCCCTTAGGAGTTCGCGCGCGCATACGGTAGTGAATACATCGAACACCGTTTACGCATCCAACGCGAGTGCTTACCTACCTGTGTAGTGCTATAAGTGTGAAATACTCTAATTTAGTGGTCCAATTCCCAATACTAGTACCAAGTGAAAAATCTGTAAACAGTGTAGATAGTGTTTAAGCACCCCGCTAATTGCGGAGGTGTCAGGTGGTGATTCCATTCCCCCATCGTTACCAACTGTTCCACTCGAACATCCCTCAAATGTAGTGCATAAGGAGGAATCCATTCCGGTGGCCAAAGAGGTCACCGTAGACTCAACACCGCTCATAAATTTATATTTACCGCATCATGCTCCGCCATACGTAGTGCACGTGGTACCGGATGCAAATCAGGAGAATAACATAACGGTCAGAAAACATCCGCAAGTACTCGGGAAAATATTGTATCAACACAAAGTGGCAGGCATTAAAACCTTTACTCCCACCGGCAAGAATTTAATAAAATTAGAATTTCATACAGGACACCAGGCCAATGAGTTCCTCAATCATGATCTACTCAAACACCATGGCTGTTCGGCCTTTGTGCCTTACTATACAACCAGATCGGTCGGCATTATTCATGGGGTTTACCCCGAATTTGCTGAAAGTGAAATATTAGAAAACCTCGAGTGTAGAGCCAACGTCTTACATGTCAGGAGGATCAATAAACGCATAGAGTCTGAAATAGATCCTACACACTCAGTGGTCATAACTTTCGATACGCAACGTCTCCCGGATTTCTGCTCTTTATATCATTCGGGTCATACTATATACACTTACATTCCGGCAGTTAAACAATGTAAAGATGGCTGCCACCGTGTCGGCCATCTTCAGAGGGGGTGCTGATCGAAGCAGAAGCTATCCCATCGCTGTAGAGCCCCACACGAGGCTAACGCTTGCACCAATGCACTCAAATGTATTAATTGTGGAAGAGGTCACTCGGCCACTGATTTACAATGTCCCGAGAGGAAACGACATCAACAAATAAACCAACTCATGGCGACGGAAAAGATAACTTATAATGAAGCCCAAAAAAGAATACCTACCACAAAATTACTCCCAAACCACAGCACCGCTAACCTCATTCCGAACCTCACCTCTAGCAATATACCGCCTCCTGCACCTTTTCCCTTCCAGGGACCGTCCACATCAGCAACAATAACCAAGCCCAGATCTCCCCGCTCAGTTCCAACACCTATCATCTCCTATATCACATCTCCTAGAAAGGGAGGTAGGCAACTGGACCACATTGAAAAACGCAGGGCCCCACGCGCAGATGAAGAGCTGGGCTCGTTCGACACGCTGCCATCCACGACTAATACAGGACTTCATAATAGTAAACAAAGGAGAACCCAGGAAGATTTAGAGGACTCCCAGAAGGATTATCCGTCCCTTCCTAGACGCAGGATGACACTACAAACGAGGATGAACAACCCACCAGAAAACAAGGAAGAATCGTTGGAAAACTTTCTTCAGAATCTTTTACGCAGTATCGAAAAATATGCTCTAATTAACTACGGATACCAGCACGAAACGCACCAGACAGAAGACTCTGAGATATATCGCCAATTACATACATACTTCAGATCATTAGAGAATGGCCAATAAACCAGTGTTCAAACTATTGCAATGGAACTGTAGACAACTAAAGGGCAAGGAACCTTTCTTATGGCAAGTATGCAGATTTTTCACTCCTGCTATTCTTCTTCTACAAGAAACGTGGTCTACTCTAACATATCCACCAAAGCTGCCGGAATATAGACTGTACACACAAAATAGGCCAGACGGATATGGAGGAATCGTAGTTGGATTTCATAAACACTCATCCGTTAACGAAATACAACAATTGGATTTACAGCATCCACAGCTGATGTACCCGATACAAGTGCAGGGCTTCAAGTACAAACAAATTACCATTCTCAATGTTTACGCTCCCCCAGACCAAGCAATACCAACAACACTCTGGTAATATTTGTTCACTCAATGTAAGGGTCCTTTTATCATCGCGGGTGATCCCAATATCAAAAGTATCCTGTGGGGATCAAAGAATACCAATAGGGCCGCCGATCTGCTGATGGAGGCACTCGAAGATCAATCTTTTCTGATCGCAAACGATGGCACAGCAACCCGCATGCCCAACCTCAACGCTCCACCTGATTTAACTCTCCTCAGTGTAGATGCTTACTTATATCATACTTGGACGGTCTACGGTTTCACAGGGGGTAGCGATCACTTTCCTATCATCACTACTTTGGCCAATATGGAAGGGATCTCTTCACAAACGCAACCGGGATACGCCGCAACACCTTTCATACCGCTTACCCGTAACTATGATGCATTACGCTATCAGGAATATTTAAAACAGGCTATGCCGCACCTTCATACAACCAACGGAAGCTCCATCTTTCCACTTCTGACGGAGCATATAACAACAGGGGTGCAACAGGCGGGGAACGAACGGGACAGCAGCAGGAATAGTACTAAGCACCATACATATCCGTGGTGGGACACACTATGTCAAAAACTGCTCAACAAAAGCAGAGCGGCACAGAAACAATTTTTTCAGGACAGAACTCCGGAATCCTACTATCACTCGAGACAGGCCCAGGCGCAATTCAAACAACAGATACAGAGGAACAGACGCAAACACTGGCAGACTTTCTGTAACAGCTTACAAGAAGGGACTAGCGCCACATCCATTTGGAAGTACGTTAAGAATGCTCTGACAAAACGTCACCCACATTCTGGATTTCACTCTCCTCACTCTTGGTTGGAGGAATTCCATATACAATTAACAGCACCGTCAGTGTTATATTCGAGAATTGACACATTATCTCACCTTTCTTCTTTCTCACCGTCGACAGCCATCTCTAACATCTCCCAAGCGGAACTCGAAGACGCGATCCCAAGAGGACGACACACTAGCCCAGGCGCCGACAAAATCTCCAATCAGCATATCCAGGATCTTCCTGCGCAACTTCATACGATATTAATACAAGGTTTCCAATACATATGGACCACCGGCCATATACCACAGTCTTGGAAGCAACATATAGTTGTCCCGGTCTTGAAACACAACAAACCGACTGGCCTGGCCACTAGTTACCGACCTATAACTTTGCTTCCATGTCTCAGCAAAGTGTTGGAGAAAATCATACTACGAAAACTGGAATGGCATACCGAATATTATAACACATTCCCCGCCACAATCATTGGAGCGCGGAAAGGTAAAGCTACATTAGACGCCCTACATTTCTTCTCGAAATTTGGCAAGCATTCCAACACCGGCAATACGTAGCAGCTATCAAATTGGATTTTGATCGAGCATATGACCGTCTAGATTTGGATAGACTGGTTCACCACCTTACCAAGGCCAACATGCCGTCTATATTTATCAGATACGTCCACAATTGGTTAGTAAACCGTAGGATCTGCATCAAATACCAAGGGAAAATCAAGGCAGCACGTACCACCTCTCAGGGACTCCCGCAAGGATCTTGTCTCAGTCCATTGCTCTTCAACCTCTATATGTTGGAATTTCATAACGCACTCAGGGAACACGTCCGCATTCTCAGTTATTTTGACGATCATCTGTTATATGTTCGCGGTTCCTCCTTAACAGAAATACAACGACGCTTACAAGTCGCTCTGAACTTTGTACATCAATGGAATTTCTCGAACGGCATGCATGTAAATTGGACCAAAACAACCTATACCATATTCACACGGAAAAAACAGATAGGTCAAATTCACCTGCAGATTGACAATCTCAGATTGACACAACAGCCGCAGTTTACTTATTTGGGAATCACCTTTGACCAGCGATTAAATTGGAAGTTACAACTTACATCGTTACAGGAGAAGATACGACCGTATATCAACATTATACGAAGTGTTAGTACTAAAAAATGGGGGACGGACGTAGGCCCACTACTCCGCATCTCTCAACAATGTGTAGACGCCATTCTTCTCTATGGAGGTTGTCTATTCGCACCTACGCCTGTGAGACTTTGCCAAATACCACTGCGGCTTCAAGCTACCGCGCTCCGTACAATATTTTCTTTACCACAAACCGCTCTTACTAACGCATTATTAGAGGCTGCCGGTACAATTCCATTCGCAATCCACATGGAATACTATGTCTCGAGATTCATTTTGAGAAGGTTAGGAACAACAACATCCACAGTGATTCCGAAACTCGAACTCCTCTACTCGCAGAACAGACAGAAAGCATTACCGTATCGACAGAGACTTCCATGGTTATATCACGCATACGCAAACCTGTGACGCTGGAAACAAACAATATACCGGAATCCTCGTCTACCTTGTTATAACCTGCAATATCGAACTACATTGCAATCAGCTACATTGGAATTACCGATTTCTACTAACAAACGAACGAATTTACTATGCCCGCAGAGCGTGGCTCCCAGATGGGACTCTTACATGGCAGCAAACCATTCTCATCGCATCCTAATATATACAGATGCTTCCAAACGAATGCAAGCAGGAGTGGCATACACAGGGGCGAGTATATACATACCACATTCCCTACACGTTGAAAGACAACGACTACCAAATCAGATGTCAATTTTCCACACTGAACTATGGGCTATACGAATGGGATTGCGACACGCCATAGAACATAACTACCACAGTTTTGGAATCTGTAGTGACAGTCTGAGCGCCTTAACAAGCCTCCAAACAACGAGCCTATCTAACCGCATGACATGGATCCACGATAATATCAAACAACAGATCACAACCATCAAGGACAAAGGACACAGTGTCCTCTTTTTTCTCGCACCTGGTCACACTGGCATTCATGGCAATATGGTGGCCGACCGTCTTGCAAAGAAAAGTACGCAGTTGGATCACATCACTGACATCTTGATTCCCACGGAGAGCCTCCACGCCCAACTCCAAAAACAACGACTGAAAAATTGGAGACGATACCAAGATCAACATAGACACCGAGAAGGTAAACACTTTTGGGAAATATTTCCAAGACCCACGACGACACAGTGAATTACGCCTGCAGGTTGGACGCGAAGACATGTGTGTTTACTTTTTAGATTGTACTTAGGAGTAACTCAAACACCGTATAGATTATACCGACAAGGACATCGTAACACACCTCTTTGTTATTGTGCCGAACAAGAAGGGAGACTATCTCATCTCATATTTCAGTGTAAGTTAACTCCAGCTTACCGTACCACCCTATATACTGTAATTCATCATTTCCACCATACCACACCAGTGAATGTTCCCTTTCTCTTAGCAAATAATATTCGAACAGTAGTGCATCACCTCCTGCAATACATAATAATCAACAACATTACGCTTTAATTAGCTCTTGCACTAAAGCTAGGTATAACTCTCAAGTGGAATATATCCTCCTGTAAGGACTGCCAATAGTACATCTAAAACATATAGACGAGTATAACTGAACTGCCCAGAAGACTCAGCGTCAGGGCAAAACAATTCCCAAGAACAAGAAGAACAATCCCTTAGAAAAAAGAGGCAACAAATGCACCACATTTGGGAGATGAATTTAGAAAAAAGAAATGACATCACTGACGAATAAAAATTAAGATGAATCTTTCATACATATGTGAACAGTTAATTATTTACGTAGTTAGGGATAAAGAATTATATTTTTTAGATGCCAACTGTCGCCGATCATTTAAAAGTGAATATGGAAGAACCATATAATAAAGTAAAGAGCCGCGCTTCATTTTGTTATAAAATTATATGGCGAGCGGATTTTATCTGATTCCAAACGGTTATCGTCGAATATACAGGCTTACAAGAGCACTCTGATTAACCAAATTAAAAAGACCCTAAGGATTTATCCCTCTACAAGCGATGTTTTCTTCATCGCCTCCGTGGCCAAGTCGGGAGAGCAGGCGCCTAGTAATCAAAGGGTTGGTGATTCGCGCCCATCCGCGGGTACTTTTTTTAAACACTGGTTGTTAGAATGTAAACCGTTGTTACCAGGACGTTGTACTGAAAAATTAGAAGCAGATAATGGCGCATTATTATCGTATTTGCAAAGTGGAAATGCTTGTTTAATATATAAAGGAGTGATGATCAATCTATCTGGACTTAACATGCATGATCTTGAATTCACTGGTTCACTGAATGTGAACCACTGAATGTGTTGATGTCGCCGTCGTCGTAAGTGTACGGAACATGTAAAAACAAGTTTGATCCTCTTCTTCTTTTTCTTTCTCCTCCTCCTCATGCGTGCGCAGACATTCGTGTGTTTTGTGACATTATTCTGTGTTGATCCTCTGGTGCAGTAACATGTCTATGAGTGCTTGTGCATCAACTATGAATACTAAAAAAGAGTACTTATTAAATGTTGAATATTCAATTTATTCAATGAAAACCAACTAATTTGTGTTGGATTGGACAGTGATAGATTTCAGCCAGTGATTCGGGTTGGTAAAGGACTTATGTTTGGAGTGAAGTTAAATCTGGTAGAGTGGAAGAAACTTGTACATTTGGCCCCGTTTGTTACGGACTATTTGAACTCTCAAGTTGAAATTACATTTATAAATTCTCTTGGCCGGAATAACAAACTGGTGGTTCGAAAACTAATGAGTGAAAAATTAGTGATGCTGGAAAACAAAGGAATGTCTTATGCTCCTCAAAATACTGTATACTAAAGTTCAAGGGATTGGCTTTATTTCATGGAAATTTTGCAGTGTTTTGAACAGACTGTGAAGAACTGTGGGGCTTCTAGTGTTGTACCACGTGAATATTTTCACCTGTGTACTGATACTATTCGTAATCATTTACAATCGCAGTGTCTTACATGTAGAGATCTTGCTGGAATTTACACTTGTGTAGATGAACAGAAGTAGAATAGAGGCTGGATAGATGGCCGAGTCATCAAAAATTATCTTGTTTTCCTAGAAATCGATATCATTTCCTGGAATTGGGAGGCAAGTTTCGACAAGCCTTTAGTTGCTATGTTCATAGCCTTTTACGGCTACCACAGAAGCCCGTGGGAAAATTTTGGTTTATCTGAACCCCCGTCACCCCCTACTCCTGGAAAGCCAAAGAGCATAAGCGATTTAGCCCCTTGGTCCTATTCCCACGAGATGACTGTAGATTATGAACTGAAAAGCATGATATTCAAATGATCGAAGATTCTCAGCAGATTGTGTGAAATTGGTCTTAGTTGCTAAGGTAAATATTATATGTCATGATTTTTTTAAAGCGTGTGATTAGACACAGTATATGAGTCTCAGAACGAAACACATACCCATGCAAAATCGTGTTGCTTAGCCCCTTGGCCCTATTCCCACAAAGTGTCTGTAGAAGACGTGATATTCAAATGATCAAAGCTTCTCACGAAATTGACTTAGTTGCTGAGGTAAATATTGTATTTCACGATTTTTTTAAGACGTGGGACAAGAAACCATATATGAGTCTCATAACGAAACACATACCTATACACTCCTCCCCCCAGACCTCCTGCGAATGGATTCCAATGATTGAGCATATTCTAATAACGGAAGCTTCTCATAGCATATCATATTGTTTAAAAACGTAGGATGTGAAATGTGTTATATGGATATTCACATGATGATGTCTGCTATGACAAGTAAATCGATATCACTTCCTGTTTAGTTGATATGTTCATAGCCTTTTACGGCTATACCACAGGAGCGCATGGAAAATGATGATTTGTGAGAACATCCTGTTGCTAGAAACAAGATAAAACATGCCTTTTAGGGTTACCATCAGCTATAGGTTCATGAAAAAACATGCCTTTTCTAGTCGTCTTGTATTGGTTAGCTAATTTGAATTCCCAAGCCCCGCCCCTCTCGCAAAGACTCTTGAACGGCTACCGGATCTTCATCAGAGTCCTTTCAGTTATCACGATTGAAGCATGCCAATTGATTGTGTTTTCAGCTTGAACTGTAGTGTGTGTTTTGTGCTTTCAGTTATTACGATTAAAGTCTACCAATTGATTGTGTTTACAACCTAAAACTGTAGTGTGTGTTTTGTGATAGTGGTCGTTCTTATTAAAATAGGTAAGTGAAATATATATATGTTCTTTCTTCATTTAGTTATAAAGGCAGTTGAAAGAACAAGTGTATTTATTCATAGTTCCGTTCATGTTCTAACATTAAAAAAAACAAACACAGACACATATGTGAATGTCTGTTTTGCTAGTCTCTTTCTTTCTCTGTTTGTTAGCACATTGAACTCCATCTTAAAATGGTTTAGTTTCAAGAGCAACAGATAAGATGCCATTGTCAAATGTTTTGATGATTCGTATTGCAACTAGATAACAGAGTGACCTAGTTAAAAACACATACATATAAGAGAGCTTGTATGATGCTTCTGTTCGCTGTACGTTGATTTCTAAGAAAATGATAAGATAGAATTCTTGAATGTTTTCTGGCTCGCATTGCAATTATATATCAGTTGACGCAAGAAGTGTCTGCAGACTTGGTGTTTTAATTTTGATAATATGATGTATACCTGTCTGTCTTTCTGTCTGTAAATAAAATCGTTTGAACAATGAAGAGTTTTACGTCCAACAATAAAGCCAACAAGGTCTGTCTGTCTTTCTATGTCGGCTATGCTAATGGAGACGGTGGTGATGAGTTGATTTTAGTTTAGCGTCCCTTTCAGCAGTGAGGCTATATGAGACGTGGACCTACTGATTAACGTGGAATCCGAACCACATGAGCTCCCAGCCGGGACGGTGGTGATGAGAAATGAATGAAATGTTGGAAAGGAAAGAGTTGGATTAAATTCACGTACACGGTGTTTGTCCACCACAAAGTTCATTCTGATTGGAACAGGATTTTGAACCTACGATCTTTCATGTATACGGTGTTTGTCCACCACAAAGTTCACTTGATGGGAACAGGATATTGAACCTGTGGCCCCACACACCAGAGGTGAACGCTTTACCAGTGAACCACCGTCACCCCCAAATCCCCCCGATCTAAGATCTAACGAGAGAAACAAAGAAATGAAATCTGAATTTTACGTCCCACTCTTATGACGATTAGGCTAATGGGAAATATTTAAGTTTTACGTCCCACAGTTATGTCGGCTATGCTAATGGAGACGGTGATAATGAGAAATGAATGAAATGTTGGAAAGGAGATAGTTGAATTAAATTCACGTACACGATGTTGGTCCCCATAGTTTTCGGGATCGCTGTGTTCAATGATGATATTCTGAACTTAATAACACATCATCTAAGGGGGTTGATGTTGGGGGTCTTCAGGGTTGATATCAAGACACGTAAAAATAATTTAAAATGTACAATAGTAGTGTCAAATACATAGTTTTCGGCGTTGCTGTGTTCAATGATGATACTCTGAGCTCAATAACACATCATCTAAGGGGTTAAAGTTGTGGGGGAGGAGGGGTCTCCAGGGATGATATCGAGACACGTAAAAATAATTTAAAATGAACGATACTAGTGTCAAATACATAGTTTTCGGGGTCGCTGTGTTCAATGATGATACTCTGAACTTAATAACACATCATCTAAGGGGGTTGATGTTGGGGGTCTTCAGGGGTGATATCGAGACACGTAAAAATAATTTAAAATGAACAATAGTAGTGTCAAATACATAGTTTTCGGGGTCGCTGTGTTCAATGATGATACTCTGAACTTAATAACACATCATCTAAGAGGGTTGATGTTGGGGTCTCCAGGGTTGATATCGAAACACGTAAAACTAATTTAAAATGAACGATATTAGTATCAAATACATAGTTTTCGGGGTCGCTGTGTTCAATGATGATGCTCTGAACTTAATAACACATCATCTAAGGGGGTTGAAGTTGGGGGTCTCCAGGGTTGATATCGAGACACGTAAAACTAATTTAAAATGAACGATATTAGTGTCAAATACATAGTTTTCGGGGTCGCTGTGTTCAATGATGATACTCTGAACTTAATAACACATCATCTAAGGGGGTTAAGTATAAAATTAACGTACAGATTGTTTATACATTAAATAATACACTTGAAGCAAACTGTGAACATACATTTGTTTCACTCCCAGAGAATACGAAAAAAGTTACAATTCATTTTAACTACTTAAAAGGTATGCTATTTTTTCCCTTGAAACTTCTGCTTTTTCCGTATAACGAATTGAAATTTATGTGTATATATACTGTTTATATTTATTTGGAATATGCTTATAAGTAACCAGTTCATTTCTTTTTTTATTTTAGGTTGAACATAAATAAAGATAAGTGTATCAGACTTTCCTTATCCTTACCGACATTATTATCCCATTGTTAATAACATATATATAGCCTTTTTTATTTATTCATATATTCTTTTAAAGCGCTTTTTTATATACTATTTGAAATAATACTTATATATCCACTATTTACATATACATATCGGAAAATTTTTGTTTTGCATTACGTATATAATCCGGGGAGTAAAAATGGAAAAGTGTACGCAAGAGTTATTAAAAGAGATTACCGCATTTATTAATGACATAGAAGAAGAAGAAGAAGAGGTAATCGAAGTAAATTTAGAGACGCAAGTTCTTCTAAGAGATATAGATGCCGTAATTAGAATAGAAGAAGAAGAGGAAGTAAATCATCAGGGGAGGAAGGAAGAAGATGATGAAATGAAGAAAGGTACACAAAAGGAGGAAGAACTCATAGATGAAGAAGAAGAAGAAGAAAAAGAAAAAGAGATGATCATCAATACCGAAGAAAAAGAAGAAGAAAGAGATGCAGCTATTGAAATTCAAATGGCAGAAGAAAAAGAACAACTATTAGAAATATTGGAAAGTGCAGGTAATAGAATGATAACAGAAGAAGAAGAAGAGGAAGCATCCGTCCATATTGCCCAAATTAAAAAATGGTTAGAAGAAGGAACAAAAGAAGAAGAAGACGTCGTAGAAAGAACAAAAGAAGAAGAAGAAGAAGAAGAATTGCTAAATTTAACGTTCTCCCAAATAATAGGAGAAACTTACAATGAGGAAGAGAAGACAGAAGAAGATGAGTTCTACGAAACTGAGCTAGAAAAATGGATTACGAATTTATTTCCTAATCCTGATAAAGAAGAAGAACATCAGCAAGAAGTACTATATCCATCAATTATGGAAATATTAGCTGAGGCTAATACAGAACATACAGAAATAGAAATTGAATTAGACGAAATAGAAAAAAGAATAGACGAGTTGCTATCCGTATTTGAAACAGAACAAAACTCAAATGTACAAGTAGGATTTGGAAATAACAGCCGTAATGATGATGAAAACAATAGATTTCATATAATAGAAGAACGTAGAAGACAATACAGAAGATACAATATGGCTGGTACAATGGTAGATTCCGTCTAGCCCCCGTGCGTGCAGGTGAAAATCCTTTTACTGCAATTGAAACAAGTCTACGTGCTTTAATAGATTATTTGCTACGTGATGTGGACCAGCATGATTACGTAGGAATAACAATCACAAATGAGAAAGAAAGACACCGCCCGTTTTGGTTATCGTTCAGAGAAGCAAGAAATCTCTCAGCAGAAGTTCTATGGACAAGTTATGAGAAAGTACTGCAAAGTAATGCGGCTTTTCTTATAAATGAAAATTGCATTGTGAATTTTCATCATGTACGTATGCCAAGAGGACAAGGTGGATTAAAACAACATGTTATGAATACTGAAGAATATGTAAAGGCAAAACGTGCTATTATCACAATTAAGAATAAAGGCACAAGATGTTTAGCACATGCAATCGTCGTTGCAATAGGACTGAAAAAATACAAGGGAAGAAATCTAACTGAGTACAATAGATATGTAAAAAATCAAATATATCATAGAAAAAGAAGCAGAACATCTGTGTGAAGCTGCCGATGTAGATCTTAGTCATGGTGGTGGAATTCCTGAAATTCGTAAATTTCAGGAATATTTAAAGGATTATAAAATCACAGTGTATAGGGGCTTTTCAGGAAGTGAAGTTATGTTTGAAGCACCACCAAGTGATAATAAAAGAACACCTTTAAACTTACTCTTTGTAGATAACCATTACAACGTCATTGAAAGCTTGACAGCATGTTTTAGCTGTAGTTATTATTGCGAAAGCTGTCATAAGAAATATGAAAACAAGCATGCACATTTGAAACATTGTACAGCTGTATGTTATCGTTGTCATCAGAAGCCACCATGTGACTTTAAAGAAACCCATATTACTTGCAATGATTGTAATCGAGAATTTTATGGTCAGTCATGCTATGACTATCACAAGTCAGCGCCGTATCAAAATGGAAAGCCTTTATGTTCCATTGTGAAATGTTGTGTCCAGTGTTTGAAAATTTATGTAGTAAAAGAAAAACGTTCTCACGTATGTGGAGAAACTTATTGCAATATTTGCTATGATATAGTACCACCCAATCATGAATGCTACATGAAAGTGAATGAAAGAAGAAAATCAAAAAAGCCAATGAAAAAATGATCATGGAGAAGAAAGCTATGATTGTATTTTATGATATTGAATGTACACAAGACACGAAAATAGAAGAGGAGGACGCAAACATATATGAGCATATACCTAATGTTTTGGTTCGTCAACATACATGTTACAGATGTTATGAAGATAAAAACATCAAAAATAATTGTATCGTTTGTGGAAAACGAGAAAATATATTTGACGGAGAAAATGTAATAGAAGACTTTCTAAAACATCTTCAACAGCGACGTCCAAACATTAAATCAATAACATGTGTAACCCATAATTCTAAGGGCTATGATGCACATGTCATCATTAAGACCATGGTTGAGAAGATGAATTGGACTCCAGAAGTAATCATGAATGGGGCAAAAATTCTATCTCTTAAAATAGGGAACGTAACATTCATTGATTCACTAAGCTTTCTTCCTATGCCCTTAAGTAAATTAAGTGGTGCATTTGGTCTTCAATCGTGCAAAGGATATTTCCCACACTTTTTCAATCGACGTGAGAACCAAACATACGAAGGTACACTTCCAGACATTAGATATTATGGAGCAGATAGCATGAAAGTAGACGAAAGACGTAAGTTTCTCCAATGGTCGAAACGATACCTTTAAAATGAAAGAAGAACTAATCAAATATTGTGTACAGGATGTTGAAGTATTACGTCAAGCATGTATTTCCTTTATGAATACATTTGAATCTGAAACAAATGTAAATACTTTACTGGAATTCATTACAATCGCCAGTGCATGTAATTTGGTATATCGTAGAAATTTCTTAAAGGAAAATACGATTGGTATCATACCAAAGAACGGGTATCGATGGAGAGATGTCCAGTCAATTGAAGCAGTACAATGGATAGCTTGGGAAGAAAAAATAAGAAACATCCAAATTACCAATGCTGCAAGTAGTAAGGAAAAACGAATTGCATCAATGAAAGTAGATGGTGTATGGACAGATCCCAATACAGGAAGAATACACGTGTGGGAATATGAGGGCGATTTTACACATGGCTGTATATACTGCTACCCTAACGACAGAGATAAACCCATCTATAACAATGCTACAGATACCATGGAATTTCGATATGAAGCAACAAAGAAGAAAATCCAAAAAATAAAAGATTTTGGCTGTGAAGCGCATGAAATATGGGGTTGTGAATTGAAAAAACAGTTGGCAAGAAATGAAGAGATGAAGAAGTATGCGTTAGTAATCATCCGTATACAAAGAAAACACCATTAAATTCTCGTGACGCTTTTTATGGAGGACGTGTGAATGCCATACCTTTGTATCATAAAGCACAAGAATCTGAAGGAGAAACCATCCAATATAAAGATGTTATTTCGCTTTATCCATTTATCTCTAAGACTAAGAAGTTTCCAATTCGTCATCCTACTATCTATCTGCCTGGAGATTCAAATATTCCCACCATTGAAGAAGTTGAAGGATTAGTTAAACTAAGTATTCTACCTCCAAAAAATCTCTTACACCCAGTTCTTCCTTACAAGTCAAATGATAGATTGATGTTTCCACTTTGTCGGACATGTTGTGATGAATTAAACCAGTCATCTTGTAATCACAACGATGAAGACCGAGTTCTACATGGTACATGGGTAGCAGATGAAGTAAGAAAAGCATTAGAATAAGGATACAAAATAATAGGTATTCATGAAATTTGGGCATATAATGGTGTTCAATATGATGAAGAAACAAAAAGTGGCGGCTTATTTGCAGAGTACATAAACACCTTCCTGAAAGCAAAAACGGAAGCTAGTGGATGGCCATCATGGTGTGAAACAGATGAGCTAAAGCAGAAGTACATTCAGCGATTTTATGAAAAGGAAGGAATACGTCTCGATGAAAATAAAATTCAACATAATCCAGCACTTAGAAGTTTAGCTAAACTAATGTTAAATTCATTTTGGGGAAAATTTGGACAACGTGAGAACATGGGTCATGTAAGCATTATTAATGATCCAAAGGAATTATATGAGAAATTAACATCTCATGATATAGACGTTCATCAAATATTTCCAGTAAATGATGATATGGTATATGTATATTCGCAATACACAGATGAAGTTCCTGTTTCACTACAACAGTAAACGTCGTCATAGCCGCATACACAACAGCACAAGCAAGATTAGAATTGTACAAGTATTTAGATCAACTGCAAGAAAGAGTATTGTATTTTGATACAGATTCAGTCACTTATACGGAAAAACCTGGTGAAACTACAATTCCAACTGGTGACTTTTTAGGCGATTTAACAAATGAAGTACTCGAGTATGGTAAAGAGGCCTATATTTCAGAATACGTCTCGGCTGGACCCAAGAACTATGGATTACGTATTTTTGATCCCAGCACGAAGGAGTTTCAAGTATGCAAGATACGGGGCTTTTCGTTAAACTATGAATCTTCAAAACACCTAAATTTTGATGTAATGAAGAAAATGATAGTAGATAGTGAAGAGGATGCGGAAGAAGAAGAAGAATCTCGTCCCACGGAAGTCAAAATTACCAATGAGAAAAAAATTTGCCGCAGGAAAGACCATACTATCGTCAGCATGCCGGAAACAAAAATTTATAAGATAAATTATATTAAACGACGTAGAATACCAAATTCATATGATACTCTTCCATATGGCTACATTACTTCCAACAAAAGAAGAAGAGAAATGTAATAAGGCCCTTTATAAATATACGTATGAAGAAAGAATGATCATACTCTTTAACATGGACACGACGTGGAAACATCCCTTTTCATGTATTGTTGCCGGACCAACTGGATGTGGAAAAACTTCCTTTGTAATACGATTCCTGTCCAATTTATCACGTATGGTTAATACATCGTTTCGTCATATTTATTGGTACTATGCAGAATGGCAAAATGCATACAGAGAAATTTCGACAAAAGTAAAATTTATTGAAGGATTACCTCGAACAAAAGACTTTTTACCTGAAACTGGACCACATATTATTATTGATGATCAAATGTGTGAAGTGAACCGCAATATAGTTGATTTCTTTACAAAGGGTTCTCATCATAGAAATCTTAGTGTACTGTTTATTACACAAAACATATTTCATCAGGGAAAAGGAAGCAGAGATATGAGCTTGAATTGTTCTTATCTCGTATTATTTAAAAATCCAAGAGATAAATCACAAATTAAACATATGAGTTATCAACTAGCTCCTGAGAATCCAAAATTTCTTCAAGAAAGTTTCAACGACGCAACAAAGTTACCATATGGATATTTCTTTATTGACTTAAAACAGGATACGCCAGATGAACTTCGTTTTCAAACAAATATCTTTCCTGATGATATTTATCATTACGTTTATGTTCCATCGAAATAGAAGAGGATGTGTTTATAATGTTTGTTTTAAACTGTGTTTCTTCATTCTGACAATATGTCTCCAAGAGTAAAACACGGAGATCTTCTTCGTACGCTGAGCAAAGCAAATCCTAAATTACGTAAAGCTATACTGGCCAATGCAGACTCTTCAGTGATTCGAAGTATTTGCGAATGTTGTTATAATGTATTAAAAGAGAATGTACCTCTTACAAAGACACAGAAAGCAAGATTAAAGCGATACAAGAGGACGCTTCGATATCTTGTGAAGAAAGGAAACTCCATCCAAAAGAAGAAGAAGCATTTATTATTGCAGCAGCAGGGTGGATTCCTACCGGCATTATTAGCTCCTATTTTAACTGGTGCATTATCAAGTTTACTATTCCGTTAGTACAATGGAACACGCAAAGGAGATGATTTTAGTTCCACCTGAAGTTCTGAATCGTATACAAACACCATCATCATCATCATCAACCCTGGAGAAACGTGAATCTAATTTGGATCAAGAAATGCAAGAGATTTTACAGTTATCATCGCTTAGTGATGAAGAAAAGTGGAATCAGTATAACAATATTCTTCAAAAATATTTACATTTAATACGAAAACAAGAAGAACCTGTGACACTTTCAATTACGTCAACTAAATCAGAGAAGCCTGAAGTAGAAGAAGAAATATTATTATCTATACCCAAAATGTTTCGTAAAAGAGCTGAATTACTACTACATAGAATGAAACATGATGATAATATCACGTGGGATAATAAAGGAACTGTTTACATCAGAGGTGATAAACTAGAAGGATCTAACATTGTAGATTTAATTTCTGATGTGTCACGACCCCGGAAACACACAAATCAACCGGGATGGGAGAAATTTTGTAATTATTTATCTTCTAATAAGACACCTCAAGAACTTATTGGAAATGCAAAACGTTTGTCATATATTTTACAACGAACTAAAGCATCACCAACAGCATCATCGTCAAGGGAAAAAATACCTCTGAAATCGTTTCCAGAAGACGACGAAGAAGCAGAAGAAGAAGAAGAAAAGGAAAAAGTAGTATCTCCTATAAGGAAAAGGAAACGTGCCTGTAAACGTCCAGTATGGTCAAGGTGGAAACCGTAAACAAACAGTTAAGCAAGATTTACTACAACCCTTCACATCCTGCCTCGTTTTCAACTGTTAAAAAATTGTGGATAGCTACAAAGAAGAAAATCCCTATACATTGTATAAGAAGATGGTTACTGCAACAAACAACATATACGTTACACAAACCTGTACGTCGTCGTTTTAAAAGAGATTTCTATGTAGTGAATAACATTGATGATGAGTGGGAAAGTGATATTAATGATCTTCAATCTCTTCATAAATTTAATAATGGATATCGTTATATTCTTACAGTGATAGATGTGTTCAGTCGATATGCATGGGCTGTGCCATTAAAATCTAAAAGTACAAATGATGTCTTAAAAGCATTGGAAATTGTGTTCAAAGACAGAAAACCAATTACATTCCGAACAGATAAAGGAAGTGAGTTTACTAATAAAACAATACAGAAGTACTTAGTGGACAACAAAATAAAACATATTAGAACTAAAAATCCTGATATAAAAGCTAGTATTGTATTTAGAACGTTTTAACAGAACTCTAAAAGAAAAAATGTGGAAGTATTTTACAAAGTATCAAACGTATAATTATTTAAATGTATTACCTCTTCTTGTGAAATCATACAATGAAGGTTATCATAAAGATAAAGATGTCACCTGCAAATGTTTCTCAAAATAACCTATTACAAGTATGGCATATCAATATGATAATAAAATGAAGAAGAAGAAGAATCCAAATTTCTCAAAACATCTCAAGATTGGTGATACAGTGCGAATTAGTAAAACTAAACGTACATTTGATAAAGGATATATGCAAAATTGGACTTGGGAAATATTTAAAGTGAAGAAGATAATACCAAGAGATCCACTTGTTTATGAAATTGAAGATTTAAACAAGGAACCACTGGATGGATTATTTTACACAGAGGAATTACAACCTGTGACGTTATCAAAGATATTTTACATAGATAAAATCATACGTACAAGAAGAAAAAGCAGCAGAAAAGAATATCTTGTTCATTGGAAAGGATATCCTTCTTTCGATTCCTGGATACCTGCATCATCCGTAAAGAAGATCGAGAAGTACAATGGAACCTGATGGAGATTTTTACGTTACGCTTTCCAGTAATAGTTCTATGGAATATTTTCCTGACAACACCTTAACATCATACACTACGAAACTTCATCAAAGAATGGAATTCCATGAAAAGTGGGAAGTGGCTATTGTTGAAATTCATTATCCTCATTCAATGTTAAATATTAATGAAGAAAATAATAAAATTTTTTACAAATCTGCAAAAAGTGATGAATGGAAATTTATAACTATTCCTGTACGTTATTACACTGACATATCAGAATTGATAAAGATAATAAGCACATACAACAGATTCACAAATTTACATATTTCTTATACTCGTGAGAGTAATACCTGTTTTATACGACGTCTTCATAAAGACATAGATGTAGACGTTGCATTATCACCAAGTGTTAGTGCAATGTTGGGGTTTGATCCAAGCGTTGATTTAAAGGATATGCAACAAGGCCAAAGCATTCCAAATTTACGTTTAGGACTTCCATCTACAATGTATGTGTATTGTGATATAATTCAATCTGTATTTGTTGGAGATACAGTAGCACCATTATTACGTATCATAAATATGAATCCTGTGAATCATACATTTGGAAGTAGTGTTATAGAAATTTTTAATCCTCCACATTATGTGCCTATAGAGAAGATGCATTTTGAACACATCAAAATAGATATAAGAGATAGTACAGGCTATCCACTGGCATTCACTTTCGGAACTGTATACGTTAAACTACATTTTCGACCAGTGCGTCAACATCGACAAATATGAATAATCCATATTTACAATATTATCAAAATCAAGCTCTTTCTGGAACTGGAAACGTTTATGTTGGATCCCCTTATCAAGTTGGACATGGTATTGGAAGTTTCCTTGGAGGATTATTTCGTTCTGTCATGCCACTAGTAAAACAAAAGCTAAAACAGTAGGAAAGGAATTATTAAAATCTGGAGCAAACGTTATTACTGATGTCATCATCGATAATCAACCTATTAACGAATCCTTTCATCAACGAATGGGTGAAGCGAGATCCGTCTTGCAAGATAAAGCAAAAAATAAACTGAAATCTATGGTAGGATCTGGATATCAACGAAGGAAAAGAAGAATTACACATCATTCCATCTTTAACCCTTCATAATTACACATCATCAAGCGCAAGAAGAAGAAGGGCAAGAGGAAACGTACACAGAAAACAAAGAAAAATCAGCCTTATAAGAAGAGGAAGTTATCACACGATATCTTTGATTAAATCATCACCATCATGGCTTTCTTACATAATCAATCCTGCGAGTATGTAAAAAGTGAACTAGATATTTTTTTCTACAAAACCAACGCAAACCAGTATATTGGATAATCATGTTGTTACATACAAACCAATCAGTTCACTAGCTGATAATGCTCCTATAGAGTTTGTCATCCCAGGAACAAGTGATGAATACATAGATCTACCACATACTCTTCTTTACATTGAAGCTCAAATCGTTAAGCCTGATGGAACAGCATTTGGTGAAAGTGATAAAGCTGTGGCTCCTATTAATGACTTTTTAAATTCTATGTTCAGTGAAGTGGAAGTGTATTTAAATAACAAACTGATTTCATTTCCATCTCATAATCATCCATATCGATCATACATTGAAAAACTGTTAAATTATGATGATTCTGCTAAAAAATATTCATCTTCAATGTGCATTCTGGTTTCAAGATACTGCTGGACATATGGATGCAACATCTAGTGGTAATAGAGGATTTCAACAACGTTATGAATTAACAAAAAAAAGTGCAAAATTCGACATGCTTGGACATCTTCATTGTGATATTTTTAATCAGGATAAATTTTTAATCCAAGGAGTAGAATTACGTCTCAAGTTAATTCCTGCAAAGCCAAACTTTTGTCTCATCGCTAGTGATGCGTCTGTTGAGGCTAAAGTAAATATTTTAGACGCTGCTTTACATATTAAAAAGATTAATGTTAGTCCTACAATAAAACTAGCACATAACAAGCTTCTACAATCAACAACAGCTAAATATCCTTTCACAAGAGTGCAAATGAAGTCATTCGTCATTCCAAAGGATCTTCAATCAAAAACAATTGATAATTTATTTATGGGAGTATTACCAACTCGAGAGATTGTGGCGTTAACACAAAATGATGCCTATACAGGAACAACAACTTCAAATCCATTTCATTTCAAACATTTTGACATCAATTTCTTCTCTATATACATTGATGGGAAACCTGTACCTTCAAATCCATTACAACTAAATTTCGAAAACAACCTCTATGTTTCCTCATATCATACCTTATTCTGTGGATCAGGTATTCACTTTTCCAATCATGGCAACAATATTCCTCGCCTTGACTTTCCTCAAGGATACACCATCTTTGTTTTCGACATTACTCAAGATGGAGAAGCCAGCGCTGTGCAGCATTGGAACCTTATACGTCACGGCTGTGTTCGTCTGGAAGTTCATTTTACGAAGTCTCTACCAGCACCTATCTCCTGCATTGTGTATGGAGAATTCCAATCTCTCTTAGAAGTGGATCATCAGAGGAACATCATCATGGATTTTTAAAGGTACGTTATTTAAATATCATATCATATATGTACATGTCTGCATTTTTATACATGATGTCCTCTACACTAGATTTATTGAATGCTTTGCAAACAAATTCTTTATTTCACAATCATTTCGTTGGCGTATATGCAGCCAATGAATTACCAGCACATGTTCCACTACCTGCAGCTATCATCATAAATACAGATCCCTCGAACAAACTTGGCACACACTGGATTTCCGTATATATTCATACTGACGGACGTGCCCACTACTTCGATACATTTGGATTTCCTCCATATGTAATGCAACATATTCAATTTCTACGAAGAAATTCCACTTCTTATACATTTAATAATAAACAAATTCAAAGTGTGAAATCGTCCCTATGTGGTCATTATTCATATCTTTTCCTATGCTTCAAAGCTAAAGGAAAGTCCTTAAATGAATTTCATTACACTTTCTCATCAACTCCAGAAAAAAATGATCGTCGCTTGTTGTATTTACTTTTACAGGTAATCATGTCTTCATTCTTCTTCTTCGTTTGTTTTGATTACTTTCTTTTCATATTATTGCAGGTAGTCATTTCTTCTTCTTCTTCTTCTTCTTCTTTATTATAATGTGTTTGTATGTATTATCATTTGTTGTTTTATTTGTTCATGATTATAGATAAAATAAATTTTAAGTTTGTTTTACAATTTTTTTCATTTCAGAGAGTAAAAGATCGTCATCGTGTGTATGGACATCATCTTCATTGTACAGATTGACTTCTATCTACGTTTCATCACCATCATCAACAGCAGTAGTATCATTAATTGAACTGTGTATAGCCATCATCAGTGAACAGTATATGGCAGTTGTGAAGTTATCATCACATGAACAATGAAAAAAACTCTAACGTTCTTTTAAAAATGTACTATACTTACCGTCGTTTTAATTGTGTAAATAGTTTCATCAGCAATAAACACTTTGTATTTTTTCTCTTTGAAAACAAATATTTTATTTCTTATTTTCTCCGTTTCCTAATAAATAAATATGTTTTATGATCAGTTATGTAATTAAATACACATATCATAAAACATATTTTTAAGTCATTGAGTTAAAGAATTTCATAGTGTTTTTTTTAAAAAAAGATTCTAAAACTGATTTTTAATTCAATGATGTAATCACATAACTACATAATAATAATAATGAATTCAAATACTTAATCAGTTATTCTTTCGTAAATTAAATCAAGTATGTGAATTAAATATTATTATTATGATAGGACTTTTTGTTTTTAAAATTTTAATATTAATTATTTTAGTTCCTTTTTTAAAAATTAAAAAAAAGTCCTATCATACTTAAGACAAAGTTGTATAATAATAATAATAATAATAATAATAATAATAATAATAATAATAATAATAATAATAATTTCAAATACTAATTTTTATTTTAACATTCATTTCAAGAATTTGAATTCATTATTATTATTATTATTATTATACGTATCACTTATAATATACGAGGAAAAAATATGTTATAATTTTTTCTTATAAAAAATTAAAAATCCTATCATATTGAGGTGTATGAAACGAACACAAAACACACACACAAATAAAACATTTCACTTTTCACTATATATATATATATATATATATATATATATATATATATATATTATTATTATTATTACATTTGATATTACGTTGTTTAGTATACATGAAAAAACAAATCAATTTTCTTCTTCTTTATGAAGAGACGTTCACTTCATTGATACCCTCCGAAGGTTGAGTTTCGGTTTCCCCCCACCATGGCTGTGTCGATACACTATCAAATAAATCAGCCATAATTGAATCTATGAGTTTTTGTTTGCAAAATACTTTCATTTCCAATTTTAATCGTTCACCATCAATGTTCACATCACTGTTCTTATCAAGAGAGACACTTGGAAAACTGATGTTCATACCATTAATAATACTCTGTTCATCTACACAGGTATGGATTCCGGCAAGTCCTCTGCATGTAAGACACTGCGATTGTACATGATTACGAATAGTATCTGTACACAAGTCAAAATATTCACGTAGCACAACACTACAAACTTTACTGTTTTTCACATCATGTTCAATACACGGCAATATTTCCAAGAAATAAAGCCAATCACTTGAAGTTAAGTACACAGTGTTTCGAGGAGCATGAAGTGTTCCTTTCTTCTCTAACATCACTAATTTTTCACCCATTAGTTTTCGCACCACCAGTTCGTTTTTTCGACCAAGAGATTTTATAAATGTAATTTCCACTTGAGAATTTAAATAGTCCGTAACAAATGGGGTTAAATGTACAAGTTTCTCCCACTTTGCCAAATTTAACTCCACTCCAAACACAAGTCCTTTGCCAACACGAATCACTGGTTCAAATGTATCACTATCCAGTCCAATACAAATTAATATGGTTTTCATTGAATTAAGTCCATATTCAACATTTAACAAGTACTCTTTCTTGGTATCCATAGTTGACGCACAAGCACTCAAAGACATGTTACTCCAGTCGCTGGTCAGCACAGAATAACGACACTATGCATACAGATGACTGTTTATGCATGAAGAGGAAGGGGGGGCGAAGAGGAAAATTAATGTTTCATTTTGTTTGTACATGCTACCATACACTTACGATGAGTAAACCAGTTCAGTAAATTCAAGATCGTGCATGTTACGTCCAGATACATCCAGATCTTCATTCCTTTATATATTAAACAGACATTCCCACTTTGTAAATACGTTAATAATGCACCATTATCTGCTTCCAATTTTTCAGTACAACGTCCAGGTAAAATCACTTTTTCGCCACCTTCAAATGTCACACATGCCTTTCTGCCATATACCGTTGTAATTATCTCACAGTTTACAATACGAAATGGTACTCCAATCTCCAAATCTCGCATTTTTGTAAAGGGTACCATTGATGGCTTATTAAGCTTATCTAATAAACTCATTGACGATGACATCTTTAAAATTTGACGTTTCTTCCTTTGCAACAGCTGCTAACAGAATGATCAACACAAGCACATACGTTCCGCTTACGCTCTTCGCAGGAGGGGTGGGGGGTTTTGGATTCAAATTATTAGCCAATAAACGACAAGAACACGAAAAAGGCATGTTTTATCTTGTTTTTTACATCTGGTAGGCCTCCAAGACTATGAGCATAGCAACAGCAAACCAACATTTTCCCACGGGCTTCTGTGGTAGCCGTAAAAGGCTATAAACATAGTAACTAAAGAGGAGTAGGGGTGACGGGGGTTCAGATAAACCAAAATTTTCCCACGGGCTTCTGTGGTAGCCGTAAAAGGCTATAAACATAGCAACTAAAGGCTTGTCGAAACTTGCCTCCCAATTCCAGGAAACGATATCGATTTCTAGGAAAACAAGATAATTTTTTTATGACTCGGCCATCTATCCAGCTTCTATTCTACTACAGAGTGTTATCAATGGAATGAGCATGAATTTTCCGAGTGTGTCTTTTGATAATAATAAGGATGGTGATGTGAACATTGATGACGAAAGATTAAAATTGGAAATGAAAACATTTTGCAAGCAAAAACTCATAGATTTATTAGGGGTGAATTATTTAATAGCGTACAAACACAGCCATATTGGGGGGAAAGTGATACTCAACGTTTGGAGGATATCGAGTGCATTTAAGGATAATAAAAAATATATAGTGAAATTGAAATGTTTTATTTACAAATAAATCTGTGTTTTGTGTTCCTTTACTACACTTAAATATGATAGGATTTTTATTAGTTTACTAATGTTTTACGTTTTATGAAAAGAAAATCCTATCATATTTTCCTTGTATACTATAAGTATTATTTATAACAATGAATTGGTTTTAAATAAATGAAAAAGTTCGTATTTGAATTCATTATTATACAAATCTTTCGTAAGTATATGATAATTTTTATTTTGAAAAAAACTTCAAAAATAATAAGTTTTGAAACAAAATCCTATCATATTATTACTAATACAACTATAAAAATAATAATATTGAACTCACATACTTGTTTTAGTTTACGAAGGAGAGACATTAAGTATTTGAATTATTATTATTATTAGTTATATGATTACATCATTGAATTTTAAAGAGTTCTGGATTTCTTTAAATAGTATGAAATTCTTCAATTCAATGATTTTTTTTAAAAAGGTACAAAATATGTTTTATATATATATATATATATATATATATATATATATATATATATATATATATATATATATATATATATATATATACACATATGTATGTATAAAATTACTTAATGATTATAAAACATATTTATTACGAAATGTTTTTTTTTTAAAATCAAACAAATACAAACTATTTATTGACGATGGTAATATTTACATATTTACACAAGAGAGAAGAAAATGATGGCAAGTACATTACATCTTTTTTCAAGTTTTTAACTCAGTTCTTTATTAACACACAGTTTTGAAAAAAACATTTAATGGTCATTGTAGGTATAAATTCATTTTCGTTTGAGAGTGTGAAAACACTTATCTAATGTTCACTGGAGATATTCCTTCATTTTCCATTTGAAACTGTCCCTGAATAATATTTTCATATTGATGATGATGATGATAATCTGATGATGAAACGTGGCTAGAAGTCATACTGTACAATGATGCTGACCATACATACGATGTCGGTTTTTTATTCCCTGAAGTGAAAAAATTGAAAAACATAATTTAAAATTTATTTTATCTATAATAATGAACAAATGAAGAAATGATAATAACAAGTATACAAAGAAAGTTTTTCTATACTAATGAACGAAGAAGAAGAAAACGAGGAGAAATAACAGACATAAATGCATTACTTAATAGTAATGAACAAATGAACTAATGATAATATGCATTCAAAGAAACAATATTTTGTACTAACAAAATATAAAAAGAAGAAATGAATACCCTTAGTAATAGATAAAGCAATCGGAGATCGTTTCTTTCCGGTGTTGATGAGAATGTATGATGAAAATCGTTTAAGAACTTTCCTTTAGCCTTGAACATAGCCGTCTTTAGAAAGGCCCCGGCCTTCAGTGTGGCAACGCTGTTCCCCACACCACTCGACGTCCATCGCGAGCAATACCAGGACAAATCTTTTTCTGCAGGCTGTTTTTCTTTCTTTTTTTTCACTTCCTTTTGTCAACTTTTTGTGATAGTTTTGTCCAATAAACAAATGGGATATTCTTGTTGAATGTAATAAGCAAGAGACTAATATAGCGAAGGCTACCTAAGTTAGTAATAAGTAATCAAAGAGTGATTGATTAATACAATATAATTAGTAAGATACGTTTAAAGTAGAAGGATCATGACAACAAATTGACTAAAATAATATAAAATCCATTCATAAAATAAGATTACAAAATATATTGAAAGATGTAAGTCAAAGCAAGAAAGAGTAAACGAACAGTAGGTTAGGCTTATATAACTAAATTGACAATTAAATTGAAGTTTAGCGTCCTTTTCAGCACTGAGGCTATCTGTATGAGTGACGATGATATATACATAAATTCCTATTCTAGTTTTACGTTTATATAAGTATTCATAAAACATAGGCACACGAAGGTGGGGGCAGGGAGCCCGTTGCCCCCTGGTTCACGAAAATTTGTATTATAAAACAACTTAAATTTCTTAAGGGGCTGCGATGGCTCAGTGGTTGAGCGTTCATCTCTGGTGTTTGGGGTTCCAGGTTCAATCTCAGCTCGCATCAAGTGAACTTTGTGATGGACAAACACCGTGTGCGTGTGTTTCCTCGGGGTTCTCCCGTTTCCTCCTATTTTCTTCATTCCACCATTTCACTCATTTCAAATCATCACCGTTTCCTTTAGCCTACCCGGCATTACCGTGGGACGTAAAACTCAAAGATTTCATTTTAAATTTCTTAAGGTTTTCTAAAAAAAAAAAAAAAAAAACGTAATATAGCAACCAGGAAGATGTCCTCTAGAAAATTTTCTTCGGGCGCCGATGTTCTTAAGTACACAGTACATTTACAAATTTGGTAGAATGGACAGAATTTTAGGTCTATTGGAGGCCGTACTCATGCTGAAAAGATGTATAACTTCCTTCTATTTCTTTCTTTTACAACAGCTTGCTTCATTAATTTTGAACAGTTATTTAAAAGAATATTACACAAACAATGTTTCCTACCAATTTTTCACTGTCGTGGTGGCATGGATTTACAATAATATTATATAATCAAGTATGTTATTGTCTCTGCTTATCCCTAATACACTTAAGCGATGCAAGACTAATTTCTGATTATTATTTGAAATTAACTTGTTTTCATATTCTTTAGATATTAACACCTGCATAATTGCAAATAGATGTTTGCATACTCTTACAATAAAATCTAACGGTACCGACAATTTGCTTCTATTTACCTCAGTGGAACATTCATCTTTTGATTCCACTTTATGCATCAAAATATCATTACACGCATCACAGTTAACTTTGTGTGCTGTCTTGAAACACATATGTACAGCCACATATGTACAGAAATGCAGAATCATCTAATGTAACACTGTTCAAATAGTCTTTGTTTAGAATCTCAAGAAAAACTATTAATATTATAATCTTTACTATTAATTACAAGAAAAACTATTAATGTAATCATTACTGTTTACGAATATTTCGCTTGAGAATGGAACGCTTTGGAAATCGGAAACTCTTCACATATTCTTTCTCCTTAATTGTTTTAGTGTAATTACGTTGATACCCAGGCATAATACATTTATCTGGCATTCTGTCCTCTAATTCCCATAAATGTGACACTTTACAGCATCTAAATACCAACGCCTTTTACTGACAGCGTGCGATTGTCACCATTTACCGAAAGGCAAATGTTCCAGCCGATAGGACGTTCGCGCTGCGTTGCCAAGTTTCTATGGCGGGGCCTTCCTAGAGATAGCTATGCCTTGAAGCATAAAAAATAAGTATGAATAACGTCCACATAGGAACGATTTCTCACTTTGAATTTGTTTATTATTGAATTTATAATAAAGATAATTCTACGTAGAAATTGAATGTGTTGCATTACATATGGAGGAAATTCAAATGTATCTAAGTATTCTGCATGCCCAGCAGTATTAATATATACGGATACCCAATGAGTACCTATTTTAGTAGGTGTGTTTGTATTTATGATGATAGCTGCAGTTATCGGAACATGTAATGGAAATTCATTGCAGGCAAATACGCCTACATAATGATTGTGAAATAAAGAATTTGTTTAAAGAGCATGTAATAATTCTATTGTAGATGACATCGTATATATAAATGCATACACGTACATATATGATGTGGCATTTAAATAATAATAATAATAATAATAATAATAATAATAATAATAATAATAACGAACCTTTAAAAATCGATGATGATGTTCCTCTGGTGATCCACTTCTAAGAGGGACTGGAATTCTCCATATGTGATGCATGCGACCGGTGCTAGTAGAGGGTTCTTAAACTGAATTTCCAGACGAACACTACCGTGTCTAATGAAGTTCCAATGCTCCACAGCGCAGGCTTCTCCATCTTGCGTAATATCGAAACAAAGATAGTGTATCCTTGAGGAAAGTCAAGGCGAGGAATGTTGTTACCATGGCTTGAAAAGTGAATACCTGATCCACAGAATAAGGTGTGATATAAAGAAATACATAGGTTGTTCTCAAAATATGGATGTAAAGGTTTTGAAGGTACAGGATTTCCTTCAACGTATAATGAGAAAAAATTGATGTCAAAATGTTTGAACTGAAATGGATTTGAAGTTATCGTTCGTGTATAGGCATAATTTTGAGTAAATACTACAATCACTTGAGTTGTAATATTCCCGTAAATAAATTATTTATTGTTTTTGATTGTAGAACCTTTGGAATGACGAATGATTTCATTTGCAGTCTTGTGAGAGGATATGTTGATTGTATAAGCTTGTTATGTGCTAGTTTAATTGTAGGAATAAAATCAGTCTTTTTAATATGTAAAGCATCGTCTACAATATTTACTGTAGCCTCAACAGAGGAATCCCTAGTGATGAGACAAAAGTTTGACTTTGCAGGAATTAATTAGATGCGTAATTCCACTCCTTGGATTAAAAAATTATCCTGATTAAAAATGTTACAATGAAAATCTCCAAGCATGTCGAATTTTGGACTGTTTTTTGTTAATTCACAGTGCTGTTGAAATCCTCTATTACCACTAGATGTTGCATTCATATGTTCAGCAATATCTAGGAACCATATTGCACATTCAGGATGAGCATTTTTAGCAGAATGATGATAATTTAAAAGCTTTTGGATGTATGCTCAGTACGGATGATTATGAGATGGAAATGAAATCATTTATTTATTTAAATACACTTCCACTTCACTGAACATAGAATTTAAAAAATCATTGAGCCACAGCCTTATCACTTTTACCAAATGATGATCCATCAGATTTAAAGATTTGAGCTTCAATATAAAGGAGAGTGTGTGGAATATCTATATATTCATCACTTGTTCCTGGTATGACAAATTCTATAGATGAATTATCAATTAGTGAACTGACTGGTTTATAGGTAACAGCATGATTATCTAATATACTGGTTTGCGTTGGTTTTGTAGAAAAATATCGAGTTCACTTTTTACACACTCATAGGATTGATGATGTAAGAAAGCCATGCTAATAATGATTTAATCGAAGATGTTGTCTGATAATTTCTTCTCCTTATAAGACTTTTTTTCGTTGTTTTCTGTGTACGTTTCCTCTTTTATTTTACTAATGGTATGATAGAGTGAAATAATCCTCCAAGGAAACTTCCAATACCATGTTAAACTTGATAACCTGATCCAACATAAACGTTTCTATTTCCAGAAAGAGCTTGTTTTTGATAATATTATGAATAAGGATTATTCATAATTGTTCATGTTGTCGCATTGGTCGAAAATGTAGTTTAACGCATACAGTTCCGAAAGTAAATGCCAGTGAAGAGCCTATACTATCTCTTATATCTATTTTTATGTGTTCAAAATACATCTTTTCTATAGGTACAGAATGTGGAGGATTAAAAATTTCTATAGCATTACTTCCAAATGTATGATTCACAGAATTCATATTTATGATACGTAATAATGGCGCTACTGTATCTCCAACAAATACGGATTGAATTATATCACAATATATACACATTGTAGACGGAAGTGCTAAACGTAAATTTGGAACTCTTTGACTTTGATGCATGTCTTTTAAATCTGCTTTTGGTTCAAATTCTATCATCACACATACATTTGTTGCTAATTCAATGTCTACATCTGTGTTTTCACCAATGTAGGAAATATGTAAATTTCTGAATCTCTTGTGTATATTAATTAACTTCATTAACTCTGAAATATAAGGTACAAGAATGTGTAACGAACTGTTACATTAGTATTCTAGATTTCCCTTCTCCATTATGGTCTGAGCCAATAGAGAATCAAGTTATGGATTTTGATTGCTATTTGTAAAGAAATTTCCAGTAATCTGTTTACTTTTGAGTCGTTCATAATTGCGTACTTTTAAAAACTTAAGATTTTTGCTTTGTTTGTATAAAAATGAGACAGTTATTTTTTTTAAAATTTTGTTAATTGGTTAGTCTTTTTAAAAAAATGTCAGAGAGAACGAGAGAGAAAAAGTTGAGGTATTGAGACCTGGCAACCTTGAATAGGAAATCAAGTTGTCGTTTGGTGGGAGGAAGCTCCGAGTCAATGATTTGACTCTTATAGTTAGCAGGGATAGCATGTCTTAGCTTTGAGCTCCTTTCCGGTTGCTTGTGTCTGCCTTTTGGCTGTTCTTTCGTTATGGTGTGATAAAGTTGGACGTGGATCGACAGTGTAGCGTGGTTTGAAAGTGAGTGGAGTTATAAAACGCAAATGTAACGATTTTCAGTGCTGTTTTATTCTACTTAAATACGTCTGAAACATTATTAATTTAGTTCCGTTCTTTTTCCTTCTTTTAAACTGATTGAAATGGTCTAATGTGTAATTCAAGTGGGCACCAAGGTCTGTTTGACCTGTTCACGAGTTGTATTACAAGCTTATTTTAGTGAAGTTTGTGCCAACTTTCTGTGCATTTTTGCACATTATTTAGTTCAATTGCTGCTCTTAATATTTTTCTTGAATTTTTTTCTTTGTCATAAGTTTCGTTTCATTCAAACTAGCTGGCTTTGACAAAACTACGCTGTACTGTCGTGATTTTCTCAAATCGGTTAGTAGTGTTGAAGGTATAAGGCCAAAGAAGATTCCTTATTGTACAGATTCATAATTTTGGACAGGTAAAGGAAAAGGAGGGGTAAAACTTTTACGTTCAAATAACTATGGTAAGTGACCTATTTAGACTGTATGTGTAGATATGTAAATGTGCCTTTCTAAAGATTTCGGTTCTCTATTAGTTAATTCAAATCGTTCATTTCTGCTTATTTCTGGAGATTCTTGTGTACAGTTTACCAGTTTTGCTTTCTTTTTCTCTTTGGATTTTTCTCCCTCACTCAAGAAAAAGCCCGAAACGCGGTTCGTGATCCAATATTTTTGCTCACGTTCTTACTCTTTTAGATTTAAGAAATTTCTCTTGCACCTTTTTCGGTAAAAGCGACAATTTTGTCAGAAAAAGCGATTTAGCGCTCACAATACTGTTAACGTTATTCGATCGTTCTGATCTTGAGAAATTGTATTGTGTAGAAAGAATTCAGAATCTAATAAATTTTTATTATTTTTGGTGAAAATAATCCGAATTATAAATTATTTGAATTGGAATTTTGGTATGAGTAATTCTGTAATTAAATAATATCTGAGCGAATATTACGATGACTCGAAAGTTCGTGTTAGAAAAATTAGAAAAATTTGGAAAATTTTTATTGCCTTATTTCGCTTCTACTTGGTAAGGAATACCAGATTTTTGACTGTTTAATGTTGAAGTTAAACGCATCAAGTGGATTTTTTGGTATTTTTTATTTTTAGAGTATTAATTTTTTGAGACTGTAGAACTTTACGAGAACTCAATTTCCTTAGACCTGTGAATTTGTATTTTGCTTGGAAGATTATTTTTCGGATTAATTATAAAATCTTAGGTTGATTCAAAAGCTTGTATACCTTTTAATTAAATGCTATTATTGTGTTGTTTTGCATCTGATTGGCTAGAGATTTCAAAGTTGATATGTCTATTGAATTATTCGGACGATGAGATAGCTTTTGACATTTTTTCTGAATTTCTAAATATTAATTACAATAGTAATTAATTTGTCATAATTAGGGGTGAGTTAGTATTGAGGTATATTAATTATACCGGATTTTGAATCTTTCTAGGAATTTGAAGTTTCATTACTAAATTAAAGCCCGGGTTATTCACAATTTTCTTGTTCTGAATATATTTGCGTATTTTTAGGAGTTCTGAATTAATTTCGTAAATTGAAGCCCGGATTATTCATAAAGTTTTTCGATTTGATGAGATTTAGGTATTTTGGAATTGTCTTTGCGTTATTGAATTTTGTGGTCGTGAAAACACTGTCAATTCGTAGTTGGATTTTCACTTTTGCACATTTTGGCTTTATTGATAAATTTTGCGAAGACTGAATTTTATTAGAATCGAGATTTGAAAAATGAAACTAAATTAATTAGATTAGAGATTTGAATTTTAGAATGATAGTTTAGAACTTAATTCTTATAATAATTATCTATTTAACCAAATTCAAGTATTTGAATTTTGGCTGACTTGATTTGTTTTAAGGGTGAATATATAGTCAGCTAACGATTGACTGCATATTCACCACCAAAGATTTGGTTGTAATAAAATTGTCATATGAAAATCTGATTTTTGTGTATATCTTTATATTTGTTGAATATTTACTTGCGTCCCAGAATATTGGATCATAGATATCTGTTTTTAGAGAACTCGACTAAGAACTGTGCTTCCCTCGTAGCTCCGTCTACCATTAGTTCTCCTCGAACGAGGTCGGAGAAATCAGGCGATATTTTATAATTTTTTGTTTGGTCAGATTACTGCGGGTTCTTTTGCGGAGGCAGGGTGATAGGTGCGTTACATATAATAAAAATCAAGCCATCCTTTTTATTTTTTCGTTTCTTTATGCATTTGTCCTGATGTTTTAATGTGATAATGTTAGTAATTATTTTTTGGTAAATTTGGGAATTAGTAAGTATATCTCTGCCTCATGTTTAATAAACTGTTCTTTGTATATTAAATTTAATATTAATTCTTACTAAAAATTTTTCTCCTACGGTTGAAATTTTCTCTTTTTGTAATTTTTTGTGAAAAATTCATTATTTATTTCGAGAACTTAATTGGGTATTGTTGTACCTTGGTTGTTCAGTTTCCATTTGGTGTAGATATAGTGGTAGTGATAATTATAGCAGAATTTGATGAATATTATATTTTTATTTTTATTTAATATCTTGTTGTTTCTTCCAGTTACCGTTATGGAAAATAGAGAATATGTTAGTATTAAAATACCCGAATCAGATTATTTGACTTTAGATGCTACGGGTCAATTTCAGTTGGACCAACGACCGAATTTACGAACCATGAGTATGGAGTTGACTCCTCCCACCTTAACTAGCTTTGATGTTAGACGGTTTCCTTCCCCTTTACAGAATGATTATAATAATTCAATACAGCTTTCGGACGATACTTTTGGTTATAGTAGAGTAGCGAATGCTTCGTGTTTAGAAGAAATTAGGAAAGACCATCGTCAGGTTAGTTTTCCTGAGCCATCTTCAGAAAATAGTTATACAAGGCCGACTCGAAATGATGTTCCAAATGATAGGTTTGCCCGTAGATATTTAAACCTTGGTGATTATTAAGAAGAGTTTCTTATATTCGGAACAATACCCCTAAACCTGGAAACACTAACTTTGGTTATGTAATTCTAAATATTGATTTAGGTGGTAGTAAGAAATAATCAAGGAAAAAGGTTAAATTTAGTAAATCCAGTGTCACATACCATACACCAGAGTACGAATTTAGATACGGAATATAAATTTATGGTGAAATATTGTTTTCAGCGATCTTCTGAGTATTTGGGAAATAAATTTAGAGAATTTAAGAATGTTGGTGGCAATAATAGCCTGTAGATTTTTGAGTTATTAGTTAGGATTGAAGAAGTTTTGTTGGAAACAAGTTACTCATTAGGAATGATATTAACGGTTTTGCTTTCGAAGTGTGAAGGGGCTGTATTACGGAATATTATTTCTCCTTAATGATAGTATGAATTGGGAAACTCTGAGACGTAATTTATTAGAGAAGTTTATCACTCCTGTATGTATTCATACCCTGATATCTGAGTGTATTTATAGGAAACAAGAAATTAATGAATTAATGGATCATTATGTTAAGTCTATAGTGATATTCATGAATGTTATTTGAATAGCAAAGCAAGAATATGAGCTTGTTAAAATAATTCTAAATGGAATCGATCCTAACCAAAGGTTTCGTATGTTTAACTTTTGTGTTCCTCATGATAGAATTGAACTTATTAGTATTGCTGAACTGTATGAACTTAGAAATAGGGACCAAATAAAATATAATAAAGTTATGGGAAGTAATAAAGGAAAACAGAATGTAGTATTATCTAATAGTCGGGATAATCGAAATTTTGTTCATAAAACCGAAATTAATCCGAAACCTAGTAAAAGTTTTTCGAATGAACAATCGAATCAATTAAAGGGAAAGTCACGGAATCAGATGACTCAGGATATCATTTAGACAAAAATAAAGACCGAACGAGGAATGAATTATCAAAATTTGAACGAAGAATCCCATCAGAGTTTAATGGACCTGTGTCAACGTTTTTAATTTGTATTGAAGGTGGATCAAGTTTTAATCTTGTAACTTAGTACGACGTTGTAATGCCGAAAACTACGTTCGAATAGTGAAAGAACGAGTGGTTAACGCTCCTTCGGGACTAATTTTCGTTACGAAAGAAATATCCCTCAATGTGAACTTGTCTGGATATTTTGAAAGGGTGAATTTTAGAATTGTAGAGCAACTACCGTGCGAGTGTCTCTTCGGTATGTCTTTCTTGAGAACAACTAATGCAGTGGTTGACTATAATAATAATAATTTGATTCTTTACAACGGAAAGAAAAGAATTCGCTTGAGTTACCACCGAGGATTGAGAGATTTGGTGTTAAGACAGGTGATCGTGATGGCCGGAAAATGTTTTTGAGCATTGGTGAAAAAGATGGTGCTTCTGCTTCGGTCCTTCATTCTGGATTGACGTCTATTTTCATTCGGGCCGATTGGAATTCAATGGGAATATCTAATAAAGAAGTGCAATGCGATTTGAACTATGATAATTTTGAATCCAAAATTTTCAACATCAACGAACCCAATCCATCTCAATTGATAGATTTGCGTAATATGGTTGATTGGGATTTAAGTAGAGATGTTCAGTTTGTGGTTAAAGGATTTTGTCCATGTAATGGTGTTGAAACAAACCTCTTGGGAACTATGATTGATGAAGATCACAAGCCAAAGGCGGCTGAGGTTCAGGAGAGTAGAGAGGGGGACTTTGTGAATAGTTCGAAAGAAGATCGAGGTGATAAATTTTCTTCAGATGTGGCTAGAATTTCATCAATACATTCTAGTTGAACATGCTACGCCATCAAGTGAAAATTAAAAAAAAGTCTTTGATGGATAAAGGTGGTCAATGGAAGAGGTCAACGGACCAGCTCCAGAGTTTTACTCAAAAGTCATCTGTAGTTGATATTTCCTTAACTACTTGTGATCAGAAGAAGAAAATGAAGAGATCGAAGAAGAGAAAGAAAAGTTTGGCCGAAAATAAAAACAAGGAAGATGTTCGTGTTTCACCAATAGATTTGGTGCTGAATAAGGAGTCGAAGACCTTTAGTGAGAAGAAGTGTCTTCAAAATTCTAATGAAAAATCGCCAGGACTTTAAGGATAATTCTTCAGAAACTTCTGATGTGGATGTGGAGCAAGCTGAAAAATTCCATGCTCTTTTGGAACGTAATAAGAAGTATTTGCCTAATGGTGATTCCTCATCAAAAATAGTAGATCGGTTGAAAAACCAGCCTTACACTCAGGTTGAAGAACCAAATTCAGTTAATAAACCAGGAGTTATAGGAGTCCTGACATCATAACTTTCATTGACTCGATAAAGAATGATAATTCAGGTGTTATTTCAACTAAAATTGGTTGCACTAAGAATTTTATTGGCCATATTCATTTGAAAGAAAATAAACCCTTTAAGCAGAATTCATCGCCAGTTCCAAGGGATAAATCGAAAATTTTCGATGAACAAAGGCAAGGTATATTGATAGAGGCCGATCATTCTAATTATGCAAGTAGCTGCTTGCTGGTGAAGAATGAGAACAATACATTTAGTATAGTCGGAAATTATATTAAAGCTAACGAGTTAATAGTAAATGGTGTTTTCTCGTCTCCTAATCTTGAAGCTTGCTTTACAGGATTAGTAGATAATCTTACTCATTCAAAAATTGACCTTAGGAAAGCTTATAATCACATTTATCTCGATGAAAACTCGAGAGATATAACGACCATTATTATTCCAAAGGGTTCATATCAATATACCCGGGTTCTGGTTTGAATCAAAACCGGAAGTAGCATTCTAGCTCGGAGCGATGCAAAAAGTCGTTGTAGAGTTGGAAGACGAAGGAGTTAAGGTTATTCAGAACGTCCAAACAGTTTGTGTCTAAAACGATAGATGGCGCCACCGTCACCAATGTTAACATATACAACTAATAAAATTAAAACAATCAAATATAAAATAAACAGTTCAAAAATTAAGCAAAAACGGATATAATCTGGTTAATGGACGTTACAAAATCTAGGGAATGGTACGTGTCGATTTCAGATATTGCTATTAGTTTCATTGTTAGAGGCCACCATTGTTAAGTAAACAATCAACTTTATCTGCCGTACTTTCTACCAGAAACTGACCAAACTTTGCACACCCATTTAAGATTGAAATATCTAGGGAATGGTACGTGTGGATTCCACATATTGTTGTTAGTTTCATTGTTAGAGGCCACCATTGTTAAATAAACAATCGTTGGATTTCTCCATTGTTAGATAAACAATCAACTTTATCTGCCATACTTTCTATCACAAACTAACCAAGCGTGGCACACTCATTTACGATTGAGATATCAATGGAATGGTACGTGTCGATTTCACCTATTGTTGTTACTTTCATTGTTAGAGGCCGCCATTGTTAAATGAACAATCAACTTTATCTGCCATACTTCCTACCAGAAACTGGCCAAACCTTGCACACACATTTAAGATTAAAATATCTAGGGAAAGATATGTGTCGTTTTCTCATATTGTTGTTAGTTTCATTGTTGAAGATCACCATTGTTAAATAAACATTCGTTGGATTTCTCTATTGTTAAATAAACGATTAACTTTATCTGTCATAATTTCTACCACAAACTAAGCAAACTTTTCAGACTTATGAACGATTGAGATATCTATGGAATGGTATGTGTCGTTTTCTCATATTGTTGTTAGTTTCATTGTTGAAGATCACCATTGTTAAATAAACATTCGTTGGATTTCTCTATTGTTAAATAAACGATTAACTTTATGTCATAATTTCTACCACAAACTAAGCAAACTTTTCACACTTATGAACGATTGAGATATCTATGGAATGGTATGTGTCGATTTCACATATTGTTGATCTTTCATTGTTGAAGGCCACCATTGTTAAATAAACAATCTTTGGATTTCTAAATTGTTACATAAACAATCAACTTTATCTTACACTCTTTCTACCAAAAACTAATCAAATTTGGCGCACTCATTTACCATTGAGATATCTATGAAACGGTACGTGTCGATTTCACTTATTTTTGTTAGTTTCATTGTTAGAGGCCACCATTGTTAAATAAAAAAATCAACTTTACGTGCCACACTTTTTAACAGAAACTGACCAAACTTTGCACACCCATTTAAGATTGAAATATCTAGGGAATGGTATGTGTCGATTTCACATATTGTTGTTAGTTTCATTGTTGAAGGCCACCATTGTTAAAGAAACAATCAAGTTTTTCTGCCACACTTTCTACAACAACCTAAACAAAATTTGCAGACTCATTTAAGATTAAGATATCTATGGAACGATATGGGTCGATTTCACATATTGCTGATAGTTTCATTGTTAGAGGCCACCATTGTTAAATAAACAATCAACTTTAACGGCCATACGTTCTACCACAAACTGACCAAACTTTGCACACCCATTTAAAGTTGAAATATCTAGGGAATGCTATGTGTCGATTTCACATATTGTTGTTAGTTTCATTATTGAAGGCCACCATTGTTATATAAACAATGGTTGGATTTCTCCATTATTAAATATACAGTCAACTTTATCTGTAATATTTTCTACCACAAACTAACCAAACTTGGCACACTCATTTACGATTGAGATATCTATGGAATGGTGCGTGTTGATTTCACTTATTGTTGTTACTTTCATTGTTAGAGGCCACCATTGTTAAATGAACAATCAACTTTATCTGCCATACTTTCTACCACAAACTGGCCAAACTTGGCACACCCATTTAAGATTGAAATATCTAGGCAATGGTACGTGTGGATTCCACATATTGTTGTTAGTTTCATTGTTGAAGACCACCATTGTTAAATACACAATCGTTGGATTTCTCCATTATTAAATATACAGTCAACTTTATCTGTTATATTTTCTGCCACAAACTAACCAAACTTGGCACACTCATTTACGATTGAGATATCAATGGAATGGTTCGTGCCGATTTCACACATTGTTGTTAGTTTCATTGTTAGAGGCCACCGTTGTTAAGTAAACAATCAACTTTATCTGCCGTACTTTCTACCAGAAAGTGAAGAAACTTTGCACACCCATTTAAGATTGAGATATCTAGGGAATGGTACGTGTGGATTCCACATAGTGTTGTTAGTTTCATTGTTGAAGGCCACCATTGTTAAATATACAATCAACTTTATCTGCCACACTTTCTACCACCAACTGACCAAACTTGGCATACCCATCGGATTACAACTGAGATATCTAGGGAATGGTACCTGCCGATTTCACAAATTGTTGTTAGTTTCATTGTTATAGGCTACCATTGTTAAATAAACAATCAACTTTGTCATACGTTCTACCAGAAACTGACGAAATTTTGCACACAAATTTAAGTTTTAAATATCTAGGGAATGCTACGTGTCGATTTCATGTATTGTTGTTAGTTTCGTTGCTGAAGACCACCATTGTTAAATACACAATCGATGGATTTCTAAATTGTTAAATAAACAAACAACTTTACCTGCCATACTTTCTACCACAAACTAACCAAACTTGGCACACTCATTTGCGATTAAGATGTCTATGGAATGGTACGTGTCGATTTCACATATTGTTGTTAGTTTTCTTGTTAGAGGAAACCATTATTAAATAAACAATCATGTTTATCAGCCATACTTTTTAGCAGAAACTGGCCAAACTTTGCATACCCATTTAAGATTGAAATATCTATGGAATGGTATGTGTCGATTTCACATATTGTTTTTGTTTCATTGTTGAAGATCACCATTGTTAAATAAACAATCATTGGATTTCTTCTTTGTTAAATAAACAATCAACTTTATCTTACATACTTTCTACCACAAACTAACCAAACTTTGCACACCCATTTAAGATTGAAATATCTAGGAAATAGTACGTGTTGATTCCACATATTGTTGTTAGTTTCATTGTTGAAGGCCACCATCGTTAAACAAAGAATCAACTTTGCTATATTTTGTACCAGAAACTGACCAAACTTGGCACACTCATCGGATTACCACTGAGTTATCTATGAAATGGTACTTGTCGATTTCAGTTGTTGTTGTTAGTTTCATTGTTAGAGGCCACCATTGTTAAATAAACAATCAACTTTATCTGTCATACTTTCTACCAGAAACTAACGAAACTTTGCTTACCTATTTACGATTGAAATGTCTATGGAATGGTACATGCCGATTATCAAGGGCTAACAAGCCCTAGCCAAATTGTGTGTAATACGTCATTATGCTTGGGATCAAACGATAATTATTCGTGATCAAACGAGCTGGCCAAATTCCGATTGAATTTGTTTTCATGGTGGCTGTGGTGGAGGGGCTAACAAGTCATCGGTAAATGTTATTGTTCGGAAAATGGAATAGTGCAAAAAAAAAAATAAATAAACATATTTCATTCAGAACTTTGTTGTGCCTGCTTTGTAACCAGTGTGAATTAGTTGTGTGCCGCCAGATTTCTTTTCATTCCTTTTTTTTTTGTCTCAGGTGGAGCGGGATGGCCCCCTACAGCGTTCCTAGAATTACACTCTAAAAGCCCACAGTGTTCCTAGAGCTGCACTCTAAAATCCCCTCCCATATAACTGACCTTTGTTTCACAGCAGACACCTCACATTTGAACTCTGTTGAGATTCTGTGTACGTTTGTCGGTTGTACGCACAAATTGAGAGTATAAACATGTATTAGGGAATGAGAAGTTCTCGAAATAAATTTGCAAGCTGAATATTTTTTCGCGACATAAGTGAAGAGTAATTGTATATCCTTGAAGAGTACCCTGGAGAGTAAGAAAACTCTAAGCAAAATAATCATTGAATAAATAGCAATGTAATCACAGTAATGTACATATGGCATGTTGTATTTCTACCAGATTGTCAGAGCACTAATTCTCTCATTTTTTGATGTGAGCGGTCTCGCTATCGAATCTCCAGAAGAACATTAAAAAAAAAGATGTATTTAGGTCTATTCCATTTTAAACAAACGAAATACGTTGCGTAAAAGAACTTTCCATGTTAAAATATTTGATGGGTAGAGTAGTTTGTATGGGATTTGATTGTTATTGCATGTATCTATTGCATGCTGATTGGGTAGCTGGGAAGGCAGCCAAGATATTCATTCTGACGGTTGCAAGCCCGTGAAAATACAGAGCAACAGTTACTCCAAGGGAGTAGATAATAGATAAAAAAAAACTACCGTGAGGGAGAGAGCCGAAAAGAGTTTATAGTATGAAATTTTGTCCGCAACTAGGGAAGTTCCGCCAGGAACGCAGGATCACCTGTATATGGCTCTCATTGTTGAGACACTAAAATTTTTCAATTAATCGTATACGGAAGATAAACATTAATAAACTATTTTTATTTATTTACTTATTCCTCGGGGGGTAGTCTATCTCAGAAGATTACGATTAGCATAATTCTATGTTTCAGGGGTGCGCTTCCAATCCACCTCCCAGAGGCGGTTTTTGGGTGGGCGAACCGGACCTTGTCCTTAGATCCACACATTAATTAAAGTGTATGTAACACACATGTACGTATGTGTGTGTGTGTGTGCGTATGATATGTGTATATGTATGTATGCTAAATGTAAAATATTTTTGAACCAATGTTTCCAATCCAAATAATAGAGCCCCACAGCTCCAACTCGCCAAAAACAAATTCCGCCTGTGTCACCTTCTACACATCAGCGGCTATGCCCATAGTATATTCTATGATAACAATTGACTGAATGTTCTTTTCAAGTTTCTAGCTCATTTTCTTGGAAAGATAATGCGTAAGACTCTCTTAGTGTTGCAACGAGACGAGACAGGACTCTTTGAAGCGAGACACGATACAATACGAAACGTTTCGTAAAACGTCTTGTCTCGTGTCTCGAAAAATACAAACACAGTTTCTGAATTTGCTTAAAATTTTATTAACTCGGAATAAATTATTTGCCTTCGAAATGTATACCATCTTTTATTATTTCAAATGATCCAAATGATTCAACGTTTCAAACCCTACAAAGAACAGGGAATACCTAAAGCACTTTTTAAAAATGATTCTTACAAACAGCTTTCACTTCCATTTTTCAATCGATTCAAGTTTAATTATTTTGTGATAGTGCTCCAGATTCAAATACAATGTAAAGCGTTCATTGAGATCAGTGTTTCAGAAGATTTTATTCCGGGGGCTGGTGGAGATATCTACGTATAAAAATCCTTTAATAGAAGTACAAGTATGCGTAGAAGTGGCAATTTTATCAGTAACTAACTATTGTTTCATGGTCTTTCTCGTTCCGAACCAAGACAGAAACGTGTCAGCCTTTCTCGACACTGAGTTTCGAAAAAGATTCTGATTTGACAATAAAATTTATCTTTTTTTATCCTTTTATGCTGTTATTCGAAGATAAACCATTTTTTAAATGGGAAAGTTACATAGGCCTCCTTATTTGTTGAAGTGGCGCCAGGGGTTCTGAAAAAAGGATATCAGAATAAATGGGGAAATCTTGCCTTTCGTCTGTACTGACGGTATTGACAAATGTTCCTATCGAAGTAATTACGGGTTCAGTCGAAACTAAGCAGTCGTTGCTGGAGGATTGCAGTCGGGTTTTGTGTTGTGCTCTGTTAACCAAACTAGGTTAAAAGTTATAATTTTAACCACTTGGTTTAACAGCTCTTTTGTGGGCCTCAGCCTTTCTGGTGTTGCCACGAGACGAGACAGAACCATTCGATACGAGACGAGACCGACACATCTTTTCTAGACGAGACGACACAGCCAGAAGTCTCGTCGTGTCTCGTTTCGTCTCGTGGCAACACTAGACTCTCTAGATATATCAGTGCAAGGTATGACAACGTTCCTCACGGAGCACATGTTAGCTCTCAGCCTCTTTCTTTCACTGATGTTTGTTTACGTAGTAGATGAATATATAGAGAGTAACAAAAGGATGAGATATGCAGATTCTCCTGAAACCACATTAAAATTGTAGCAGTATTTGGAGCTTGTTATAAATGGATTTACCGGGGAACTAAAATGATTCTGGGAACTGATCATACAGTATTGATATAAATAAACATGGAAACAAGTAAATACAAAGAACTGAAATCGTGAATTGTTTTCAAAATACAGAAATCTCGAAGGAATATCTGTTTAGGCGGCTTTAATTGTAAAGGAATTTTGAATAAATTTGCATCCCCTGAATTCTTATACATAAAAAATAGAAATCTTTCTTTTAGCGTACGAATGAGAGGCTTTAGGAAATTAGGTTAAGATAATTAAAATGATACTGTCCTTTACAAAATTTAAGGGGAATACCATGATCGAAAAAGCATGAGTCAAACTATAAAGGTCAGTGGTAGCTTTTGCCATTTCTTACGACCACTATACGCACCTTATTGCGAAAAATTTATTCGTATTATAAAACCGATATCATTCAATAAATGTCAAATTTAACAGATCTTGAGAGATGAAATGACAAAAATTGTCATTACCTCTGTCGCATAAGATATTCTAGCTTTGTGACCCATGTTATTATATGACTTTCACGATAAGTGACAAGGAGAATATAAATCCCAAGTTCAAAACGTAAGGAAAGAAACCGGCTGTTCGCGCTTCAAATTATGAAAAATGTACCAAAATGGTTGAAATTATGATTTTGTATTTCTTTACGAGAAAGAAGAATAAAAATAAAAATTGGAGCAATTCTAATCATGTATGTATAAGCCCACTATCTTCTTCAAGTTACTAAACTAACTTCAAGTGTTTCAACCATTTTTGACACATAACTCGAAAACTTTTAGAGATATTAGAGGCAAGAATACGTGGTTGATAATGAGCTTTTTAATTATGTCACAATACTTTTGAACTTTACCTTATGAGAAATGGCATATTCCAAAATTAATTCAGTACCACCCTAACCTGAATTTTACCAAATGATTAGCGAAAGTGATACGGTGTGCATCGTCCAGGGATTAATTCCCGGTGTGGCACTCAAACATTTCTGTGTTGACCAAATATCGAGAGAAAAGTTGGGAAACTAAAAGATAGCGGACTTCAATCTAGACAGCCGGCAACGTTGGGTGTGGTTGTGCTTACTACTAACATAAGCCCGCTGCAGGCTCAGATCACAAGGGACTGTTGCGCCAGGATTATCTATCTATCTATCTATATATTGGTGTTATTATTTTACCTTACATTCTCTCAGTAGCGTAAGTAAGGACGAATGGGCCTCCCCGCAAAAATGTTAAACGGACCCCCTCTTTTCACATTCATGAGTCACGTAAAATTTACAGAGAACAGTTTTGACTTTCTATGTTCTATCTAGTGAGTCACAACTTGCTCATATGCAAAAAATGCACATTATTATTATTATTATTATTATTATTATTATTATTATTATTATTATATTGTGCTATAGTTTTCGTCTATTCTGCTATACCAAATTCGAGAGTCTACAACATCCGACATTTTTAATGAGGTGTGGTCGTCCCACTTTTTGTTGTTTGGTTCGATGCTGGTTTCACTGTTCTTTTCCCATCTTTGAAATACATAAGCACGGCAGATCGCGAAAACTCGACAAGTCGCGTTGTTTCCGAAATGAAGCTCCCAGCCACATAGTCACCCTGATATATCGTCGTCATTCCCCATTCAAGGCACAAGCATCACACTGACTAATCGAGTGAGATTCTTGTCGTGTTTGGCGCGCGGTTGTGTTATGCCTTGTAGCTCTTATCTCAGCCCGATGATTTCGTTCAAAAAGTAGCGAGTGGTCATAATGTTTTCGCTGGTCAGTAAAAGTTTTGTTGGCATTTAATTTACTAAATAATCGCTCAGGTGTTACCGTCTTCATAGGTAAAAATGAGATATAGTTGGAACATCACATAATTTTTAACATCTTAACATTATAAAGTTTAACTTCGATACTGAAATGGGCCTCTTTCTGTTCTGGGCCTCTCAATGTTGTGGGCCCTGCAGGCCCTTTAGTTGCGCCACATCATTCTCTCTACTCAGAAGGATAGGGACAAATAGAAAAGTCAAAATTCATTTTGTCCATTTTTCATGCATCATACACTTCAGAAAAAAAATCATATATAATACTGATATGTAAGAAAATATTAGTATTGTTTGTCTGTTTTCTGTATACAAAGAACCATTTAGGTTCTTTTTATCTCATATTCTGGTAATAATCAAAAAAAGAAAAGAGTTTCATGTGATAAACGTACGAAAGATAATTTCTCAACGCGATGTGAATGACGTTCTCTGCAACCTAATTCCCGTTTTTCGTACAAAACTCTATTCCTACCTGCAAAAAGAAAAGATTTATGTTACTCATCAATGGTTGAGGTTTTGCCCTGCGGCTGAACAACACGGCTTGTATAAATAGACTCTGACTGACTGCAGGTGCACGAAAAAAAAAACTGTTGGATTCATCTCCCCGCCCACTTCAAGTGTGGATATCCTGGACACATTCAAACTGAGCGGTACAATCTTTCAGTTCTTCCCAGTAGAGGTACCAGCAGTGATTGCTAAATGAAAAAGTGAGCATCTGGTGGCGAAAAGGCGAAGTGCTCGGACAAGGGGGAGTTCACAGGAACCTTAAGAGCTATTTTGATCATGTCCTCATTTCTTCGAATAGTATTGAAGGTCATAAAAGAATGATAATTAAAGTTCTAGAAAGATTTAGGGAATATAACATTAACAGTTTCTGCAAACAAGTGTTCTTCTTTAGAAAAATAAATTATCTATGCTATATTATTTCCGGAGACCACATAGAACTTACTCTTCAAGGGTGACAGCTAATAAGAATATTCCACATCCCAGGAATACAAGATGCTTAATGAAGATTCTAGGATTATTCAGTTACTATGTTAAATTTGTGTCAGAGAACCAGGAAATCCTACGGCCGCTTAGCGAATTGAAGTCTAATAGTTCTAAATTTAACGACCTCGAAACATCAAATATCCTTGATAAGTCAAAGAGTATTTTGATTAACAATGTGGTCCTTAAGACCCCAGATTTGAGCAGTTCATTGTGAACCTCGACGGAAGCAGGAAAATATTGCTGGATGGTTATCCCAGAAAAAATAGCAAAGGGGACTATCAGCGTGTTGGATTTTTAAAGAGAAATTATCTGAAGCCGGTAAGTACAGAAGCATTTACGAAATGGAATTCATAAGTCTTGTAAAGACAATCTCTAGATTTCGTAATTATTTAATCAACGAATTCGATGTGCGGACCGATAATAAGGCTTTAACTTGTATCGTTGGAATTCCAAAAGTGTGCTAAAATATGGCCTATTAGTAGAGACTCTTGACCAATTCAATTTTAGAATCTGGCATATAAGGTATGGTGACAATCTTGTTGCCGACGTGATGACCTGGGTTCATGACCCGTTTGAATTTAGAATCATTGATGGTATTTTTGGATTGGCAAAATTCAGTAAAAATTTAAAAATGGCATACTTGGCGTCTACCTTTGGTAAAAGAAGATATTGATGTTTTACAGAGAAGACCCAACGTTAAAGCTCATTATTGACAAATTAGAAAAAGGGGAATCTTCTCCCGGTTATGTTTTGAACAAATGTGTTCTTATGAAGAAAACTAACTCAGCTATAAATCCCTATAAGGTTGTAATACTGAAAGATTTATGTCGTGTGATGATGGAATAGCACCACGATGATAAATTAGTCAGTGGTTATTCGGGAATTTATAAAACAAATAAGCTGATGAAAAAATTTACTTGGGACAAATAACAGATGATGTCGAGAATTATGTTCGATCTTGCCATCGATGTCAATTATCAAAAAGAGAAAATCAGAAAAAGATGGGTCAGCTTGTGGTATGAATACAATAAACGCATTGGAGCCCACTGGATCTTCGATATAATTGGATAGATAGATAGAATGGGGGAGTAATGGGGACGTCAGCATCGAAGCTACATGTCCGCGATATAATTGGAATTCTGCCAAATTTAAGAGGATATAGATTCATCATATTAGGTGAGGACAATGCTAGCAGGTTTGTTGTTCTGGAAAAATTAAGAACACTTTGTTCTGTTATTATATCCAATTAGATTTTAGAGATATTTAGTAGATTGGGCTTCCCAGAAGCTATTTCAACTGATAATGCTTCTGTCTTTGTTTCGGAACATTTTAAGAAATTCTTTTTCGGATTAGGTATTAAACATATTGGGCCTATACCTTCCAGGCGGGAGTATCTCTGAGCGTTTTATAAAGACCTCAAAATCATCGCTGAGAACTCACTTTTGAGATATACACATCTTTGGTCTACTCTCATTAGTGACTTTCAATATATCGTAAATCTGAGCGAGCATTCTGGACTGAAGATGTCACCAATCGAATGCTTTTCAGAACGTCCAAATTACACCCCTTTTGAAATCCGATGGGACATTGTAAAGTCAGATCTCGCTGGAAAATCATCTAATGATATTTGGCAATCCGCATTGTCAAATATGGAAAAAAGTTGGAATCGTAGGCGAAAGTTAATGTTGCAACGTCGAAGGAATGCTAACCTTATTATTGGTGATAAGGTTTTGTGAAGGTCACACATAAATTCTTTCTTAAAGGATAAGAAAACCTCGTCATTGTGTGATAAATGGCATGGACCATATGTTATTAGAAACTTTTTAACACCCAATACTCTTTTGATCTCGGATGAAAACGATAACTTGGGATCATACCGCACAAGCCACGTGTGGGAAATTAAAATTTATAGAGAGCTTCGCTACAGTTTAGTTTGAAAAAGTCTGGTTCCGGAAGGAGAAAATTAATTTTGTGTAAGTTTTAATGTTAATATTATATTGTCAAAATTCTTATGAAATTCTTCTTTTTCTCTAATTCCAATATTAATATTTTCTTAATTCATGGCCATCAATTAAAATTTTTGTATTGTTGGGAGTGTATCTTTTGTAATATCCATCAAAGTTTTGTCAAGGGATTATATTTTCTTAGATTTGATTAAAAACAATTTTGTTGTAAAAGATTTAGTATTGTATTAATCCATTAACACAAAGTTTTGCATTTTCAAGTGTGAATAGCTTTTCAAGTAAATGGTTGTCAGAATTTATATAATGTAAAATTGTTTAAAAATTTGTGTAGTCAGTTTTAATTGTTGAATTATCAACTAGAGTTTTGTGTTATTAGGTGAAATTCTTTCTATTACAGATTGTTTTAGTTTCGAATTTTTCTTCTGCTAGTATTAATTTTTGATAGCTACATATTAATTATATAGATAAATTTTGAGATTGTTTGAATTTTATAATAGGAATTTTGTTACGTTGTATTTAAAGTAACTATAATTTTTGAACAATAATAATTCATATGTATACTTACTGGAATTTTAATATTTATATATATTATTGTGGTTTATTTTCAGATTATTTCAGGAGGCAGCAGATGTAACGAACTGTTATATTGGTATTCTAGATTTCCCTTCTCCATTATGGTCTGAGCCAATGGAGAATCAAGTTATGCATTTTGATTGTTATTTGTAAAGAAACTTCAAGTTTTTTTGCTTACTTTTGACTCGTTCACAGGTGGGTAGATCCGTTACAAGTAGTTAGAAATCTCCGTTCATCATTGTTTGTATGTTTGTAAAAATTTTATTATTTTGATCACTAATATTTAAAATTGAGTGAGGATAATAAGTCTCGACAATAGCAACTTTCCATGGTTTCCCTGAATTCCAATTTTTGGTGAAGTTTAATATTGTATAATGGTAAGGCGTTATTAGGAAAATATTCCATGCAGCTATTACTGGGAAGCGTACAGCAAAAATCTCCACCAAGTTCCATTGTACTTCTTGATCTTTTAGGATGACGCTGGTACCCAGGAGTCAAAAGAAGATAGATATCGTTTCCAGTGAACAAGATACTTCTTTATTTTACGTTTTCTTTTTTGTGTGTGATTTTATCTATGTAAAACGTTTTTGAAAACGTTTCAGGTTGTAATTCTTCTGTTTAAAATAATCCATCCAGTGGTTGCTAGTTTAAATCTTCTACTTCATAAACAGGTGGATCTCTAGGAAATATCTTCTTCACTTCAAATATTTCCCAAGTCCAGTTTTGCATATATCCTTTATCAAATGTACGTTTAGTTTTAGTAATTCATACTGTATCACCAATTTTAAGATGTTTTGAGAAATCCAGATTCTTCTTCATTTTATTATCATACTGATTAGGCCGCATTTGTAATAAGTTGTTTTGAGAAACGTTCGCTGGCGACATCTTAATGCTTGAATGATAACCTTCATTGTATAATTTCACAAGAAAACGTAATACATTTACATAATTATACGTTTGATACTTTGTAAAATACTTCCACATTTTTTCTTTTAGAGTTTTGTTTTAACGCTCTACAATACTAGCCTTTATATCAGGCGTTTTAGTTGTAATATGTTTTATTTTGCTTTCCTTCAAGTACTTCTGTATTGTTTTATTAGTAAACTCACTTTCTTTATCCGTTCGGAATGTAATTGGTTATCTGTATTAGAAAACAACTTTTAATGCTTGTAAGGCATCATGTATAATATTAAATTTTATTGTCAGTGCGCAAGCGTATTGACTGAACACATGTCACTAAGAATATAACGATATCTGTCATTAAATTTATGAAGAGACTGTGAAGATTATTGATATCACTTTCCTACTCATCATCAATATTATTCACTACATAGGAATCTTTTAAAACGATGACGTACTGGTTTGTGTAATGTATATTTTGATTGTTTCAGTAACCACTTTTTTATACAGCGTATGGAAATTTTCTTTGCAGCTAGCCACAGAGTTTTGCAGTTGAAAACGAAGTAGATTGTGAGGGGTTGTAATAAATTTTATTTAATTGTTTGTTTATGGTTTCCATCTTGACCATACTGGAATTTTAAACGCTCGTTTACTTTTCTTTACAGGATATAATAATTTTTCCTTTTCTTCTTCTTTTTCATTTTATTCTTCTTCTACAAATGTTTTCGGAGGTTTTACTTTGGTGACGATGCTACTGGTGATGCTTTGTTCCGTTGTAAAATCTATGACAAATGTTTTGTAGTTCCAGTAAGTTCCAGTAAGTTCTTGTGGTGTGTTATTAGAAGATAAATAATTACATAATTTCTCCCATCCAGGTGGATTTGTGTTTACGTGGTCACAACACATCACAAATCTACGATGTCAGATCGTTCTAGTTTATCACAAAATGAAATTAAATGAAATTGTTGAGCTTTACGTCCCACTTTTATGCCGGTTAGGCTAAAGGAGACCTGTGATAATGAGAGATGAATAAAATGGTGGAATGAAAAAAATGGGAGGAAACGGGAGAACCCCGAGAAAACACACGCACACGGTGTTTGTCCACCACAAAATTCACTTGGCGGGAGCAGGGTTTGCACCCGGGATTCCAAATACCAGAGGTTAACGCTGTACCACTCAGCCACCGCGGCCTCTCTAGTTTATCACCTTTGATGTAAAAAGTTTCTTTATTATCCCATGTTATGTTATCATTTGTCATTCTATGCAGTAGTAATTAAGCTGTTTTACGATACATATTGGGTAGAGATAATATTTCTTCTTCTATTTAAGACTTCCCTGATTTAGTTGACGTGTCGCAGGTTCTTTTTGTTCGATCTAAAGTGACGATCTAAAGTGTCGCAGGGTCTTTTTGTTTTCTCATTCAATGTAAATATTTTTGAAAAACATTATTATATTGATTCCATTTTTCTTCATCACTAAGAGAGCATAAATGTAAAATGTTTTTCATTTTTTGATCCAAACTAGATTCACGTTTCTCCAGGGCTGATGATGGTGATTGTATACGATTAAGAACTTTAGGTAGAACTAAAGTCATTTTCTTTAAATGTTCCATTTCACTAACGGAATAGTAAACTTGGTAACGCACCACTTAAAATAGGAACTAATAATGCCGGTAAGTATCCACGCTGTTGCACTAGTAAATGCTTCTTCTTTTCGATAGAGGTTCCTTTGTTCACAAGATAACGAAGAGCCCTCTTGTATCGCTTAATCTTACTTTTTTAATACATTTTAATAACATTCGCAAATACTACGAATCCAGTGAAGAGTCTGCATTTACCACTATAGCTTTACGTAATTTAGGATTTGTTTTGCACAACGTTGGAAGATGATCCCCGTGTTTTACTCTTGGAGACATATTGACAGAATGAAGAAATACAATTTAAAACTAGCATTAAAAACACAACGTGATCATCATCATCTACCTCGTTGGAACATAAACGGAATGATAAACATAATCAGGAAATGTGTTTATTTGAAAACGAACTTCACCTGTGGTATCTTGTTTTAAATCAATATGTAAAAAACCCCATTCACTATCAGTGGACCAATTGATAATTTTATTCTTGTCTTGCCAATTGTCAATTTTATCCTCCCACCGAAAACCACCATATGGTAAATAATCAATCATTGTACAGATTGTTCATGTCAATATACAGTAAATAGGATTTTCCTTTTTGCGCATCAAAATCATGTACATAAGGATTATTAGCTTTGGCATACCTTAATACAGCTTGTGTGATGCCTCCACGTATCGATTTTTCTACAAACACATACAGTGAAACCTCTACTAACGGACACCTCTATAAAGCGGACACCTCCCATAACGGACATATTTTGTAATCCCCAAACACCGTAATAGGAAAAAACGTATGGCAAACCTCTCTAAAGCGGACACTCTCTAATACGAACACGGACAGTCTTTCTTGTCTATTATAGGTATTATTTACCTCCTATTACGGACACTTTCTCTAAAAACAAGTTTAAAAGTAGAGTATAAATACACTTTTAGTAATTCATACTATGTCACCAAGGAAGAACATGAGGGTGTGACAACATTTTGCCTCCTCAACTGTCTGTTCAGCAACCCAGAGGAAGGGTCTCTATTTCACAACATCCTTATTTCCTTTGCTTGCATTCCACTCCCACCCAACCTACTATGGAACAAAAGTGATTGACAGTTCCCACTGTTTGGGATGTCATAGCGGAAAATTTTTGATTCCCCACGGCTGTCCGCTTTAGAGAGGTTTCACTGTACATATTAATATCTGATAAGAGTTCAAGTTCAACTTTTGTTTTATATAACATGGCTTGCCATGCCAATCCAGGTGCAGTAAAACAATTAATTGGGACAATACTAAAAGCATTTAAACACGTCTTTCGAAAATTTTCCAATACATCTGCTGTGAGAAGTACATCACATTTTAAATACAATCGTGGTAGTCCCCTAAATTTTGACAATTAAACGTATGCCAAATCTGTTGTGCATATTGATAGTCGGTCTCGGAAAATTGTGTTCCATTCAATTTGCTGTTAAACACTTCTTTTCCAGGTAATTCAGTTTCTTTAAATGTATCTGAATTTGTTATGTGTTCATAAGGATAAATTCCTTTACGGTGAATTAAAGGAAACTTATCGTGTAAAAATTTTGCTTTGTATATACGAATTGCTCAGGTTTTTATTTTGACATCAAATTTTCGAGACTGTACGGAAGAAATTTATATAAGTCTACAAAACGTAACTCAATAGGTCTACCATTAAAATTAAAATGTTTGGAGAATGTGATGTACTTCTCAGTGCTTTCAGCAATTACAGATATATTGCCGAGTGTGCAACCTAGTTCTTTCACGAATAAATGTGCATCATATGCAGATAAGTTGTGAAAGAATACAGGGATAAAATTACTCTGACGTTTAATATGCAAATCACAATTATTGCACACCGTGGCAATATATTTCCCAGTTAAATGGTTATGGTGTTTAACTTTTCTATTGTTACTCATATATTTACTATCGCAAACAGAGCATTCAGTGGATAGATTATACTCCTGTAACTGAGAACTATTTAATGGTATTATTGGTTTTTGTTGATCTAATATATTTATTTTTTAACTCCTTTTCCATAGCAGACATAAAATTAATCGATACATTTTCACCACGATAAATAACTAGGTCTGATTTTATATATTAGTTACTCCAACACACAATATAACTAAAACTGCATGGTATATGTTCCTGAATTTGTTTCGTATTGGATCCAATTTGTTTATTTATAGGTTTTAATAAACTTTCGAAATCTGCAACTATTATGACATCATTTTCTAATACTAATTTCAGTTTACGAAATTTTAAAACATCTCCTTGTTTCGGCATGTTAATTTTGGTTGGAGTGTGTTCTTTACATAATTTCTCATGTTCATCTAATTTTGATTTGTTATAAAAAGATACTAAACATCGTCTACAAATAAATGCTTGATGAGTACCTAACTGATGTCTAACTAAACCATTTAAATTTGTAATTAAACAATAATGAGAGTTTAAATACAATAAATCAATATGTTTACCTAAGATGTGTTTTCGCTTATACGTAACGGAAAAATAGTTTCATTATCATAATTAATGCCATATATATTAAGAGAAATTTGTTCCTTAGTAAATACGGAATTATACATATGTTCAAATTTGTTTATGTTTGCTACTTCAACTGGGAATTTTATATTCGTTTTTTTTTCAAATAACGGTAAAAAAGTATTAATATCTATATATATAAAAGAGAACGCACAAAATCCTTTGTCCGCTCATCACGCTAATACGGCTGAACCGATTTCTTTCATTTTTGGGGGGTTGTTAGGATTTGGACCCTAGATGGTTTTTATCATATCACTTTAATTTTCAATTACCAGTGTCTTGAGATAATTGACCAATCAGGTGTAAATACGTACAAAAAATCCTTTGTCCGCTCATCACGCTAATACGGCTGAACCGATTTCTTTCATTTTTGGGGGGTTGTTAGGATGTGGACATAAGATGGTTTTTATCATATCACTTTAATTTTCAATTACCAGTGTCTTGAGATAATTGACCATTCAGGTGTCCATACGTAGAAATCCTTTGTTATTAGTTCATCATAGGTATAAAAATAAACGTATTTATATGCAACCCGCATGACCCTGTGACTCGGCGGGTTAACATAACTAACAGGCGCTATAAATCACTTGAAAGCGAAAAAGTAAAAATTATCTAAGTAACAAAGTTTATTGCGTTCCGGGGTGACCGCAGCGAAGCGGGGTGAACGCTGCTAGTATTGTATGTAATTATTTACACGCAGTGGATTAATTTTTTTCAGGATGCAATGCAGCTAGAATGCAATACATAAAACATCTATTATCGTTATTTTCAATATTTATAACACATTTCTTTTTAGATAAATCCATTGAGGCAATTTTATATAAGTTTTTTCTTTATGACTTTTCAATAAGGCATTGAGATTTTTTATAAGACAATAATGACTATTGAAATTTTCTTCACAATACAATAAATCAATATGTTTACCTGCTGATGTGTTTTCGCTTATACGTAACGGAAAAATTGTTTCATTATCATAATCAATGCCATATATATTAATAGAAATTTGTTCCTTAGTAAATACGGAATTATACATATGTTTAAATTTGTTTATGTTTGCTACTTCAACAGGGAATTTTATATTCGTTTTTTCAAATAACGGTAATAAAGTATTAATATATTGTATGTAATTATTTACACGCAGTGGATTGTCTTTTTCAGGATGCAATGCAGCTAGAATGCAATACATAAAACATCTATTATCGTTATATTGAATATTTGAAACACATTTTTTAGATAAAATCCATTGAGGCAATTTTATATAAGAAGATTCGGTCAGTGGACCATATTTACTAATTTTAATTTCTAAGAGATGAGAGCATAGAGACCACCCTGATTTCTTAATTGCTCTGTTTTCTTGTTCAACTAAAATTTTATTAAATAGTTTTTCAATTATAGCATTCACATCTGTACTCGGTAAAATAATTTCGTTACCACTATTTACAAAGAATCTACATGTTTCTAAATCTACTGATTTACAAAAGTTGTAGCTAAAGAAAAATTTACTTTAAAAGGTGTATTATCTTGTTCCTGTTTTAATATATCTAAATAGTCTTTTCTTTTATTATTTAAAAAGCATCCACTATCCTCATTTAAAACACTATCACATTTTAAAATGAATTTTTTCAAATTATTATTAAATAGAGTATCAGTTGGTAAATTGATAGTATTCGGTTTACCATTTTTCGTTGCCATGACTATAATACGTTCAGAAGTGTGTTTTTTTTAAAAATAGCACAACGTTACTATAATAGTTCAGAAGTGAGTTTTTATAATATGATATTATCGTTATAAGATGTCTTACCTATAGACAACTAAGAAAAGCACACAAAAAATTTCAGAGCTTCACCGATAAGAAGTTTACTCTTTAAGCACCAACAAGCAACTGATTAAAAAAGAACTTCTCGGTCAGTGTTTTATACCTTTGTAATTGCATTGCGTAATATTGCGCAATAGGGATGATGTCACCGATCATGTAAATCCTGGAAAACAACTAGCAGCCTTGCGTCTACCGCGAGCGATCAAATTATGTCAACACTTTTTCATCGAAAATAAAAAGAAAAAAATACACCAGGCTGTACTCACTTGCACAAGTGACGTAATGAAAATTATCTACATATGGCGGAAGTTATTATGTAACTGATAACAAAACACGGAAGTCTGCATTCCTTTGCAATCTTTAAATATTGTGTCCCCGTAAAAGAAAATAATCTCTGCTATGTTCAATTAGGTGTGGAAAAAATGAATACACCTCCTGAAAGAATCTTTGCTATACGGGTTGGAACGAGTACACCCCTGCTATGTTGGTAGGCTTTGCTATAATGTGCTCATTGTCTGCTATTTCTGTTATGTTAAAATAGAGAACGAACACAGCTCTACTATGTTAAATAGTTGTGTGTTCTTACTCTTATGTAATTTCTTCTATGTTATAATAGGGTTTGAACGAGTACAGTTGTGTGTTCACACCCCCTTTGCTATGTTACATAGGTATTCATTGTCTGGGGTTGAAACGAATACATCCCTGCTATGTTACGTAGTCTATGTTAAAATAAGGGTTGAAAAATAAGCCATACTCTTTTATTAGTTCTGGTTAAAATAGGGGTTGAATACACCCCTGCTATGTTTCGTAGTCTTATGTATTCTCTGCTAAGTTCGAATAGGGGTTGGAAACGATGCTATGTTCGTTATGTTAAAATAGGGGATGGAAAATATGCTCATAAAAGAGAACGAGTTCGCCCCTAAAAAAGTGCTCATAAAAGAGAACGAATACACCCCTAAAATGGACTATGTTTAATCTTCGCTATGTTTCGTAGTCTCTGTGTGATTTCTATTATGGTAAAATAAGGGTTGAAAAATGAGCCATACTCTTTTATTAGCTGTGTTATGTTCAAATAGGGGTGGAACGAATCTTATGTATTCTCCGCTCTGCTGTGTGTTCGTAGTCTTATGTTAAAATAGGGGTTGAAAAATAAGCCATACTCTTGTATTAGCTCTGCTATGTTACATAGTCTTATGCTAAGGGGTTGAAAACGAATACACCCCTGCTATGTTAGGTAGTCTCAGTGTAATTTCTGCTATGTTAAAATAGGGGTTGGAAAATATGCTCATAAAAGGGAACGAGTACACCCCCTAAAAAGTGCTCATAAAAGAGAACGAGTCTTATGTATTATCCGCTCTGCTGTGGGTTCGTAGTCTCAGTGTAATTTCTGCTATGTTAAAATAGGGGTTGAAAAATATGCTCATAAAAGGGAACGAGTTCACCCCTAAAATGGAGCTCATAAAAGAGAACGAGTACACCCCGTAAAAAGTGCTCATAAAAGGGAACAAATACACCCCTAAAATGCAGGTCGTAAAAGACCGTGGGTTGACGGTTCAAGGTGCTCAATTTCCCAGGGGCTCCTGAGTTGAGCAAGTATGGTCTAATATGTTCCAGATCGATCCATTTTCTACTACTCATTTTCGTCGTGTATCTTTGTCTGTTCATTCACCAATTACTTTTATTGATGCAATTCCTTTTTCTTTCTTACGCACAGCATTTGTAATAGGAATGTTTCCTGTTTTTTCCAAGCTATCCATTGTACTGCCTCAATTGATTGTACATGTCTCCATCGATAACCGTTCTTTGGCATGATACTAATAGTATTTTCCTTTAAGGAATTTCTTCGATACTCCAAGTTACATGCGCTAGCGACTTTAATACATTAAAGTAACGGATTTACATTTGTTTGTGACTCAAATGTATTCATAAAAAATACATGCTTGGTATAAGACTTCTACATCCTGTACACAATACTGTATGCGTTCTTTCATTTTAAAGTTGTCATTTCATTGTCCATTATACCATTCCAGGATCTTCATTCTTTCGTCTACTTTCATGGTGTCTGCTCCATAATACCTAATGTCTGGAAGTGTACCTTCATACGTCTCGTTCTCACGTCGATTGAAACAGTGCGGGAAATACCCTTTGCAGGACTGAAGGATAAACGCACCTCTTAACTTACTTAATGTCATAGGTAGAAAACTTAGTGAATTTATGAGTTACATTACCTACTTTAAGATATAATTTTCGCCTCATTCATGATTACTTCTGGAGTCCAGTTCATCTTCTCAACCATGGTCTTTATGATGAAATGTGCATCATAATCATTAGAATTATGAGAATGCATGTTATTGATTTAATGTTTGTACGTCGTTTTCGTAGATGTGTTAGGAAGTCTTCTATTACATTTTCTCCATGAAATATATATTCACGTTTTCCACAAACGATACACTCATTTTTCATGTTGTCTTCATAACAACGGTAGCATGCATGCTGACTAACCAAGACATTAAGTATATGCTCATGTATGTTTGCTTCATCATCTTCTATTTTAGAATATTGTGTACATTCAATGTCATACCATATAGTCATAGCTTTCTTGTCCATGATAATCTTTTGATTCGTTTTTCTGATGGTCTCTCATTCACTTTCATGTAACATTCGTGATGAGGTATAATAGTATAAAAATGTTGCAATATGTTTGTCCACATACATGAAATCATTGTTCCTTCACCGCATAAATTTTCAAACACTGTGTACGTTTCACAATTGCATTTTGACAAGGAGTTGACTTGTGATAATCATAGCATGATTGACTATAAAATTATCGATTACAATCACTGCATGTAATACGGCTTTCTCTAAAGTCACATGGTCGTTTCTGATGACATCGCTAACACACAGCTGTACAATGTTTCAAATGTGCATGTTTTGTTTCATATTACTTGTGACAACTTTCGCAATAATAATCGCAGATAGAACATGCTGTCAAGGTTTCAATTACGTTGTAATGATTATCTATGAAAAGTAAATTTAAAGATGTTCTCTCGTTATCGCAAGATGGTGCTTCAAACATCACTTCCTGGAAATCCCCTTGTGATTTTAGCCCTTCAAATGTTCTTGAAATTTACGAATTTCAGGAATTCCACCACGATGAATGAGATCTATATCGGCAGATTCACACAGGCTTCTGCTTCTTTTTATTGCATGTTTACTTTGCCTTTTATATCTACTGTATTCGGTTTGATTTATTCCCTTGTGTTTTCTTAACGTATAGCAACAATGATTGCATTTCGTAAACATCTTGTACACTTTGTCTCATAAAGGTTGGCCGCAATTTTTATTGCTATTTTAGGCAAAACTTTTCTAAGTACAGCTTCGGGTATCTTCGGAAAAAAGTAAACTAGGTTCGAACCAATCTTTGGAATCAGGAAAAATTTTGCAGATGTGTTTTTCTACTTTTAAATATAAAAAGACTTGTTACCAACTGTAGAAAAAACCAACATTGATTGGAATACTTAAGGATACAATAGTTTAAAACCTTGTATTTATGTCAGCACATGCTTGTTTGTCATTTAGTTCTCCATACTTAAAAGAACATTTTCTCTCCGTACGTAAAGGAATCTTTCCATATGTAAAAGAAGGCTGAAAGTTAAGACATAGGACATAATTCTCGTCTGAGTACTAAAATAAAAGTCAAAGTAGAACAAAGGAACGTTTGCAGTGGATATGAATTTCTCTGCCTTGAAAGCCCGTTATACATCGCTAGGAAGCATTTTACCAAAAGCGCTTGTGTTAGCTCAATGTTAAGAGGTTGGATTTCAAATCATAAGGTTGTGTGTTCGATTCCCATCTGGGTCAATGCTTTTTTATGAAATTCTATTTTCAGCAATGCATGAAAAATTACATTAAAATACATCACTTACACAAACACACACACACACACACACACACACACACACACATATATATATATATATATATATATATATATATATATATATATATATATAAACGTAGTTATTATGTTTAGAATATAACTGAGATACGTGTTCACAGTACGTCAGTATTATATATGAGAATGTAGAATTTTTTAATTAGTAGAATTCACAAAAATCGGATACAAAGAGTGGTTTACTCCTGAAATATTTTCAGAAGCGTATAGTAGCCCTGAAAAGGGCTGTTTTCGGGAGTTAGGTTGAGGACATTAAAATTGTGTACAATATCCTTGTGAATTTATTACATGCTCCATTGTTCTGGGCATGGAATCAATTAAATGGGTGGCAAATCTATCTCCCTCCCCTACCTCTAGGCATGCCTCGGAAACATGATGCCACAGGTCATCCCGAGTCCTTGGTGGATCTGCTTCAGGTCAACTGTCCCTTAGAGTACGCTTCACCTCTGCCCACACATTTTCCATGGAATTGAGGTCTGCTCCACGAGGCGGCCAGTCAATTAAATCAATCTCAGGCTGCGTTGCGAACCATTTCTGAACACACGGGAAGTATGTATTTGCGACTGGTCTTGCTGGAACTGAATTACAGTATATGGATGAAGTACTTGTACGGATGGCATTATATTACTCATAATGTCTAAGTGATGAGCACTGTCCAGATGTCCTTCAATTGGGTGAAGTTGTCCCGCATCGCGACTGGAAATCCAATCCCAACATGAAATAGATATATGGCCACTGCTATTGCAAGGGTGCCACATATCCAGGGTCATATCGGGTGTCTCTGGGGTGATACACAAAACGACGTCCTCCATTCGATGTTGTGAATATGGGTTCATCTGAGAAAACTACGTTTTCCCAGTTGCGACCCACATTCGCATGTGCAAACGCGAGACGGTAAATTTTGTGTTCGTCTGAGACCTTCCTACCGGCAGCAACAGGGCCATGTAACCCAGCTTGACGAAGTCTACGCCGAGCTGTCTGCTTACTACCAGGAAAGTAAGAAGCTCCCTTTAGTTGTCTAGACGCCCTTAGTGGGTCTAACCGGGCTTCGTTTACTAATATCGTATCTTCCGCCTCGGTAGACACATGAGGACGACCAGGAGATCGTAAATTACCAATCTAACCTGTAGCACCATATTGCCGAATCCATCGTCTTCCTGTAGAGATCGGGATACCTAGCTGCAGTTGCAGAATAGCCTTCCAACTCCCATAAAGTAAGTACTGCTGTACGTCTATCCATAGTTACCAATATTCTGAGTTGTAAGTAGGAAACAATAGGTAAAAGTTAGTACCTGACATGTGATTAGTTACTTGGAGGACACGCCTATTGTGGGGCACGACTTGGTCAACGACTCGTGAAAGAAATCTTAAAATCGACTGACACATATTGTAATAATATTAACAACAGTTTTCATAAATGAATATTAATTCATACGAAAAACTGTTTAAAGAATGAATTGTTATACTGCATTTACACGTATAAAAACTTACACCATATTCCAAACACATTGAACGATATGATGATAGCTGTTTTCAGACGATCACTTTCGAAGTCCAACTTCGTGTATCTTCGGAAAACAGTAAACTAAAGCTGCTGGTTCGAAAATCCAACTCAACTTTAGAAATCGGGAAAACCTGTACAGCTATGTTTTGTCTTCTGTTATATAATATGTTGAAATGGTAGTAAGAATATGAAAAAGTACTAGAGTCATACTCTCTGGAGAATATGATAACAGAGATAATCAGTTAATTTATTAAAGAATTAGGTAAAGACATAACCGTCTGTTAGTTCTCACGTTAACTCTTGAACGGAAACATATTTTTGAATTGTTTTCCAGCAAATGGTAGCTAGAGTGAATATCTGTAGTATGTTAACAGAGATAATCCGTTAATATCTTAAGGAGTTAAAGGGACTTATAACCGTCTGTTACATCTCACGATAACTCTTGAACTGAAACATATTTTTGAATTGTTTTCTAGTAAATAATAGCTATAACGATTCCATCTGCGGAGTATGTTAACAGAGATAATCCGCTCAAATCTTAAGGAGTTAGGTGGTCTTATAACCGTCTGTAACTTCCCACGATAACTCTTCAACCGAAACATACGTTTTGATACATTATCGGCAAATGAGAGCTAGAGGCATTAACTGGGATTAGTTTGTTAGCATACATAATCCGTTAATATCTTAAGGCGTTAGGAAGACTTATAACCGTCTGTCACTTCTCACGATAACTTTTCAACCGAAACATACGTATGAATTTTTTCACCAAATGATAGTCAGCACGATTGCCTCGGCTGAGTATGCAAACGGACATAATCCGTTAATATCTTAAGCAGTAAAAAGACTTATAACTGTCAGTTAATTCACCCGATTACTCTTGAAGCAAAACAAATGCTTTGATTTCTTTTCTGGCAAATGATGGCTAAAGAGATTCCATCTGCCGAGTATAGTAACGGAGATAATCCGTAAATATATTAAGGAGTTAGGAAGACTTATAACCGTCAGTTACTTCTACGATAACTCTTTAACCGAAACATATTTTTGAATTCTTTTCTGGCAAATGATACGTGGATTGATTGTCTCCGCTCAGTATGACAACTGATATAATCCTTTAGTATCTGAAATTGTTAGAAAGATTTATAACCATGTGTTACTGGTTTATAACAATGCTTTATAACAATGAGTAACATAGCTAGAATGAGTATGTTAAGAGACATAATCCTTTTATATCTTAATTAGTTATTAAAGCTTATAACTATCTCTTACTTCTCACGATAACTCTTAAAGAGAAACATATTTTTGAATTCTTTTACGGTAAATGATAGCTAGAGATATCTTCCCTTCTGGGTATGTTAAGAGAGATAATCCGTTAATATCTTAAGGAGTTAGAAGGACATAACGGTAAATGATAGCTAGAGATATCCTCTCTGCTGGGTATGTTAAGAGAGATAATCCGTTAATATCTTAAGGAGTTAGAAGGACTTATAACGGTCTGGTACTTCTCACGATAGCTCTTGAACCGAAAGATATTTTTCGATTCATTTCCGGCAAATGATAGCTAGAGCCATTCCGTCTAGAGAGAATATTAACAGAGATAATCAGTTAATTTATTAATGAATTAGGAAGACTCATAAAGTCTCTTATTACTGACGATAACTCTTGAACCGAATAATATTTCTGAATTGTTTTTCGGAAAATGGTAGCTAGAGTGAATATCTACTAAGTATGTCAATACTGTTAATACCTTAAGGAGTTAGGAGGACTTATAACCGTATGTTACATCTCACGGTAAGTGTTGAACCGAAAGATATTTTCGAGTTGTTTCCTGCAAATGATAGCTAGAGTGATTCCTTCTCTGGAGTATGTTAACGGAGATAATTCGTTTCTACCTAAAGGAGTTAGGTGGACTTATAACCGTCTGTTACTTCTCACGATAGCTCTTGAACTGAAAGATATTTTTGTTTCTTTTCTGGCAAATGAAAGCTAGAATGATTGGCTCGGCTGAGTATGTTAACGAAAATAATCTGTAAATATCTTAACGAGTTAGGAAGATCTATATCCGTAAGATTCTTCTCACGATAACTCTTGAACCGAAACATATTTTTGAATCGTTTTATGGCAAATGATAACTAGAATAATTGTCACTGCTGAATATTTTAACGAAGATAATCCTCTAATATTTTAAGGAGTTAGAAAGACTTATATATGTCAGATACTTCCCACGATAGCTCTAGAACCGAAACATGGTTTTGAATTCTTTTCTGGCAAATGATAGGCAGAGTTATTGTCTCGCCTGAGTATGACAACTGAGATAATCCGTTAATATCTTAAAGAGTTCGAAAGACTTATAACCGTCTCTTAATTCTCACATCTCTTGGAAAGAAATATATTTTTGAATTCTTTTTTGACAAATGCTAGCCACAGTTCTTTTCTCTGGAGAGCATGTTAACAGAGATAACCAAGTGATATATTAAGGAGTTTGGAAGACTTATAACCGTCTATTACTTTTCATGATTTTTCTTAAACCGAAACATATTTTTGAATTATTTTCTGGCAAATGAGCTAGAGTGAATATATATTCTAAGTATGTTAAGAGAGATCATCCGTTAATATCTTAAGGAGTTGGAGGATATAAAACGGTCAGTTACTTCTCACGATAACTCTTAAACGGAAATATATCATTCTATTCTTTTTTTCCAAATGATAGCTAGAATGATTGCTTCCGCTGAGTATGTTAACGTTGATAACCACTAAATATCTTAAGGAGTTAAAAAGGCTTATAACCGTCAGTTCTTCGCACGATTGCTATCGAATCGAAACTTATTCTTGAAATCTTTTCTGGTAAATGATAATTAGAATTATTTGCCTGAACTGAGTGTTTTGACGGAGATAATCCGTTAATAACTTAAGAACTTAGAAAGACTTATGGGCGTCTGATACTCTATACGATAACTTTTGAATCGGAAAATATTTTTGAATTGTTTTCTGCGAAATGATACATAGACTCATTTCCTTTGGAGAGTATGTTAACGGATAATCCGATTATACCTTAAGGAGTTAGTTTGACTTATAAGCGTCTGTTACTTCTCACTATAACTATTGAACCAAAAATATTTTTGAATTTTTTTTGGCACACGAACGATAGAGTTATTCCCTCTCCCGAGTATATTTACGGAGATAATCCGTTAAGATATTAAGAAGTTAGGAAGGATTATAATCGCCAGTTACTTCTAACGATAACTCTTGAACCGAATCATATTTTCGAATTCTTTTCTGGCAACCTATAGCTAGAATGGTTTCCTTGGCTGAGTACGTTAACGGAGATGACCCATTATTATCTTAACGAGTTAGTAAGACATATCCGTAAGATACCTTTCCCGATAACTCCTCAACCGAAACATATTTTAAAATTGTTTTCTGGCAAATGATAGCTAGAATAATTATCACTGCTGAGTTTGTTAACGGAGACAATACATTAATATTTTAAGGAGTCAGGAAGACACATATATATAAGATACTTCTCACGACAGCCCCATAACCGAAACATATTTTTGAACTCTTTTCTGGCAAATGGTAGCTAAATGATTGTATCGGCTGGGAACGGTAACGGCGATAATCCGTTAATATCTGAAGGAGTTAGAAAGACTTATAACCGTCTGGTACTTCTCGCGATAACTTTTGAATCGAAACATATTTTTGAATTTGTTTCTGGCAAATAATAGCTAGAATGATTCCCTTTGCTGAGTACGTTAACGGAGATAATCCGTTAATATATTGTAATATACCGAATTTTAAAAACCCTAAATTATTGTAAATATTTAAACTTTTGTAAAAATTTATGTGAATAATTCAAAGCTGTCTTGAGTACAAAATATTAACTGTCTGAATTGAATGAATTAAGTCAGGTTTGTTTCCGGGATCTAGTCCTCTTTATTGAAATAAGCCAAAAACTTATTTTATTCTATCAGACATACACGTGGAACTCCCAGACAGGGAAATCTGAAAGGCATGCGGATTGCATTACGCACTTTTATATAAAAGGACCACCAACGTTCACTTGACATCACTTCAAGTCTATACTTACTAGGGATGATACCATACCGGGACCAAGTACCTGGGGAAAACCTATATATCGTCTGAAATCTCTTGCCATGGGAAGTACGAAACCGTTTGGCCTATGACGATGAATTTGACCTTATGCCTTTATCAAGTACATACCGAACACAAACATGTATTAACAGCCGTCGACGCCTGCACAAGATATGTCATAGCACGCAGCATTACAGATGTATCAACTGAGTCAATAGTGCAAGTGTTGTATGAAATCAACCACGGCAGATTGTTTTAGACAGATTAGCCGCACACAAATCTAAAATTATGCAAGAGTTTGCGGATAGATTTGGCATTCACTTAAATTTTGCGAATACAGCCAGTCATTATACTGTGGGGCAGCAGAACGAGCTAATGGAATCGTACAGAATTGTTTACGACATTATATTGATCATAAAATGACATCGTGGGATACAGAACTACAAAATGTAGCATTTTCAATAAATTCTCATATCCACGAGGGAACCCGTCCACACTAATCCACAACCCGTCCACATTAACCAAGATAATCACCACACTACTTATTTTTTGGTTGGAATGCTAGAACACCGCTCGATCATGAATTAGACATACCATGTCAATACGTTGACAATGAACTCGTGAAAAAAGTGTTCAGAATGCGCGACAATTAGCATATCGCAATTTACAGAAGAGATTTAGAACACAGCAAGCCTACTTTGAACGGAAGTTTGCAGTCCCTCAAAACGAAGTTGGACAGATAGTTTTAATACAAGAAGTGAATCCGAAACCAGGAATTCCCGCTTGCTTTGGACATACATTCAGTACTCGAGGAGAAATTTTGTCCAAGTTTAATGAAAATTCGTATGAAATAAAATACAAAACCCCTCGCGATGGTTGGAAAGTTGATTCATTTGACATCAGAAGAATCAAGCCATTTTATGAAAATACAGACAGTGACGAAAAATCAGCACATTAGTGTAACCCATTTTAGAATTAGAACAAGAGATTACTAACAAGGTGATGGGACTATTCATTGGTTCCTATGTTGTTATTAATCAGTGAGTTCGTGCGCTGATACTCTACCAAACACGTTTACAGACAACCATGGAAATATGATTTGTCATTTCCTTTCAACAACAATATAGGATCCAATGCCTTCTGTATTGTTTACCTTTTCCTATCCTATGGGTATAATAGGAATCGTTTTCTTCTTTTTCGTGAAAGTAGGGAAATCCCCAAAATTAGAGTATAATTACACCTAAAAGAGATTTTATTCATTTATATTAAATAAATTTGTTCTTATCACTGTAGTAGAGCATGTACTGGAAGGTTTCATTTTTTTCCTTTCAGATGTTTTGGCTTCTAATCACTCTTCTATTCGAAGTGAAATACATCTCTTCGGATTGGATTATTGAAAACAATCTACTTTGGCAAAATTGGGAATTGCTATTTCAGAATCAGGATATGCAGTTCACAATACTGACACAGTCTATACCACCTTAAAAATCCATCTAGACACTCATCACACGAATTTGATTAACAACACTTATGTTACTGAAGCAAATTTTATTGATGAAATAATTTCGAAAGAACGAGAATTTTATTCACAATTACAAACCATTATTCCTTGTGCATTTCAATACTCCAACAATTCTCTTCATTGTTTACACCAACACCGCTCTACTCGATCAATTGTTTCTTGGCTTTTAGGAATTTCTTCCTTTGGCTTCTCGACTTACAACTTTTTCGGAACTCAAAAGATAAAGAATTCTTTGAACATTCTTCAAGAACACGACGATTATCTGAATTCGAACTAAAGAATATTAAGAAAACTTATAATCACCAAGTCAAAATTGTTCATGGAGTAGTTCTTGCTGTTAAACATGCTCTGTTACAGGTACAAACTCAAACTTCTGAACTTCTTTGTGGAATAATAACAAATGAGAAACGATTTTTAACTATGTATAATTATCATTAATCACGGAGAAGCATTTTAATGACAAATTTATTAAATATTCCTTGCCAAAAGAAGCTTATTTAACAAATAACCATTTTGTGTATATAGACGGTCAACAGTGTGAATGGATATTGAAATAATTCCCACCAATGCTAATTTTGCTCACCAATATACACCAGCAGGCTACTTTTTACATCATTAGTTCCAGGACATATTACTTTGAGAACGTCACATGACATTTTACATACTATGCCTATAAAGTTTGGCCGAAACCTAACTCAATTTCTAGCTTATGATTCGATGCTTCTAGCAAAACACAGTTTTATCAACACGTAAAACTATTAATATTGAAAATGAAAATGTAGAGATAAATTTAAATCTTTCTCAACCCCATCTAAACTTGTCAACTTCACTTAAGACCCTGATTTAAATACGGATTTGCAAAATCTAAAATTGACCCAAAATGATTTATACTTTAAACATTTTGAAACTTTGCATACGACATATCTAATTATAATTCCAATTATATTGGTAATTTTATTTATTGCCATGATAATTCAATTTTTCCAGATTCGTAACTTGAAACGACTGATTCATTTAACGCAATCTAATGAAGCTTAGATTAAGAGAAAAAGCATACACCAAACTTTAAATCTCTTGGTACGATGTTACTCATATGATAGGAAAGAAAGATAAAAATTCAATTTTGATAGCAATGCATTGCATATTATGTTTCAAGCTATATTGTTTAATACTACTGAATATAGACTCCTGATTTTTTAAAATGCACTTTCAAGTTTTCTTTAGTACCCTAAGTACATGGAATGTACATAAAAGAGTACTTCAAGTAATGTATATTCACCTGGTATTCAAGCCTATTTTATAGCCTAAAGCAATTATATCAGGTATTAGTAATAAATTAGAATAATATATCGCTGTGATAGTCACGCTATCACGCATTTAAGCTTTGTTATTCTAGAGTTTTTTGAAGCTAAAACTATTAGTCTTCCTTTTTCTCGTTTCAGAGAACAAGAAGGCATGGTGAGATTTTTAGCTCTAGTTATTTCCTTAACAATTCTGTGTATTATTTTACGTCTCTCCATCATTATCATTATTATTACCTATCTCAAAGGAAACTGCAAAACTTATTCTAGTAAGTTGTCATACGGACGTACCAGAATCTGTCATCTCTTTTCCTAAAATTAATTTTGTCAACTTTCACACTTCATGTAGTGAGATTAGTTATTAGGTTCAACGGAATCTTACAGATTCATTTTCGAATCAAAACGTTATCTTTCCTGACTCTCAATTTTTAACAATTTCACAACGTATTGACCTATTTATACCACCGAATTTTCAAGAAACCAAATTTTTTTCTGATTACCAGAATGTTACGGTTTAATAAGGTTGTGCTTTGAGAATATGAGGAACACCTTCCATATTAAATCCTTTATATCATTCACTACCTCGAAAAGGCACGAATCCACATCATACCCTGTGAACTTTTCCTTCATTGAGAAAAGACATGGATAAATAAACATTCTGGAAAAATGGAACACCCAGAACAATGAAACAACTGTGCAAGTGTTGAAGTCTACAAGTGCAACTTTTGTTTTGAAACTAATAATTATAAATATCATCAGCTATATATTAAAACTGTATTACAACCAAATTTAATAGTGTTATACTACAAGACTCTACCAATTAATATTATGAGCTACGAACTTCAAAAACCTTTGTGAAACAGTGCTTTGAGTGACAGTATTAAGTTCCAATAATATAATGCAAATAGTGAAGTATATTCTTTTAAGTGAACGCTGCAAATATTTCAACAGTGCAAAATAATTATTTTTATATACTACATTTTTCATGTTTGGTAATTTCATTTCTAATATTGGACTATTATGTGGACAGTGGACTCCCGAATATTGCAACTAATACATTTTTTTGTTTATTTTGATTCAACAGTTCTTAAGACATGTTCGAATGCTACTTCTCACGATAATTCTTGAACCGGAACGTATTTTCGAATTCTTTTCTGGCATTGAATGCTAGAATCATGGTTTTGGAAAAGTATGTGAACGGAGATGATCCGTTAATATCTTAAGGGGTTATTAAGACTTATATTCAACTGCTACTTCTTACGATAACAATGGAACCGAAACATATTTTTGAATTATTTTCTAGCAAATGATTGCTAGAATCTTTGCCTCGGACGAGTGTGTTAACGGAGATAATCCGTTGATATCTTAATAAGTTAAGCAGATTTAAAAGTGTGTTTCTTCTCAAGATAGCTCTTGAACCGGAACATATTTTTGAATTCTTTTCCAGCAAATGATGACTAGAGCGATTACATGTCATGATTATCTGAACGGAAATGATCCGTTAATATCTTAAGGGGCTATTAAGACATATTCAACTGCTACTTCTCACGATAACTCTTGAACCGAAAGATTTTTGAATTCTCTTCTGCCAAATGAAAGCTAGGGTGCTTCCCTCTGCTGAGATTTTTAACGGAGTTAATCCGTTAATATGTTAAGGAGTTAGGAAGGCATAACCGTCAGTTACTTCCCACGATAACTCTTGAACCGAAATAGCTATGTTCTTGCATTCCTTTCTGGCAAATGATAGCTAGGATGATTGCCTAATCTGAGTATTTGAACGGAGTTTATTCGTGAATGTCTTATGGTGTTATGATTTACAACCGTCTTTTACTTCTCACGATAACTCTTGAAATGAAAGATATTTTTCGTTTCTTTTCTGACAAATAATAGCTATAGAAATAACTATAGCTAAATGAGATAATCCTTAATATATTAAGGAGTTAGGAAGACTCACCAATATATATTTTTGAATTGTTTTCCGGCAAATGATAGCTAGGGTGACTATCTCTGCAAAGCATGTTAACGGACATAATCCGTTAATATCTTGAGGTTTTAGGACGACTTATAACCATCTTTTACTTCACACGATAACTCTTGAACCGAAATATATGTTTCATTTCTTTTCTGGCAAATGATAGCCATAGTTCATTCCCTCTGCCGAGTATATTAACGGAGATAATCCGCCAATATATTCAAGAGATAGGAAGACTTATAACCGTCACAAACTTCTAACGATAACTCTAGAACCGATATAATATTTTTGAAATCCGTCCTGGCAAATTGTAGGTAGAACAACCTCCTTGGCTTAGTATATTAACGGAGATTATCTGTTAATATCTTTATGAGTTCGGAAGGCATATCCGTCTGTTATTTCTCACGATAACTCTTGAACCGAAACATATTTTTGAATTCTTTCATGGCAAATGATAGCTACAATGATTGCCTCGGCTACAATGATTGTTAAAGTAATTCTCTCTGCTGAGTATATTAACAGAGAAAATCCGTTAATATATTAAGGAGTTAATAAGACTTAAAACCGTCTGAATTCTTTTCTGGCAAATGATACCTAGAGTGATCAAATATGTAGACTTTGTTAACGGAGATAATCCGTTGATATCTTAAGGGGTTAGGAAGGCATAACCGTCAGTTACCTCCCACGTTTACTCTTGAAACGAAATATATTCTTGCATTCTTTGAAATGAAATGAAATCTTTGTTTTACGTCCCAGGGTTATGCCGGTTAGGCTAAAGGAGACGGTGATTATGAGAAATGAATGAAATGATGGAATGAAGAATGTGGGAGAAAACGGGAGAACCCCGAGAAAACCCACGAGCACGGTGTTTGTCCACCACGAAGTCCACACGGCGCGAGCTGAGATCGAACCAAGGACCACAACCACCGGAGATGAACGCTCTACCACTGAGCCACCGCGCCCCCTTTTGCATTCTTTTCTAGCAAATGATAGCTATAGTAATTCCCTCTGGAGAGTATGCTAATAGAGATAATCCCTTAATATATTAAGGAATTAGGAAGACTTATAACCGTCATTTACTTCTCACGGTAACTCTTGAACCGAAACATATTCTTGCAATGTTTTCCGGCAAATGATAGCTAGGGTGAATTTCTATGCTAAATATTTTAACGGAGATAATCCGTTAATATCTTAAGGTTTTAGGGTGACTTACAGCCGTCTTTTACTTCTCACTATAGCTCTAGAACCGAAACATATTTTTAAATTCTTAAATTCATTTCTGGCAAATCATAAGTAGAACGATCTCCTTGGCTTAGTATATTAACGGAGATAATCCGTTAATATCTTAAGGAGTTTGGAAGACTTATATCCGTCTGTTACTTCTCACATTAAGAACTGAAAAACATTTTTTAACTCTTTTCTGGCAATTTGTTTGCTTCCTTCTGTTGAGTATGTTAAGGCATATAATCCGTTAATATCTTAATGAGTTGAGAAGACTTATAACCGTCTGTTATTTCTCACAATAACTCTTGAATCGATTTTTTAAAAATTCTTTTCTGGCATACTATAGCTAGAATGATTGTCTTGGCTGAGCGTGTTATCACAGATAATCTGTTAATATCTTAAGGAGTTAGGAACACTTATATCCATCAGATACTTCTCACGATAACTCTTGAAGCGAAATATATTTTTGAATTTTTCTTGCAAAATGATAACTAGAAAGATTGCTTCGCCTGAGTATGTTAACGGAGATAATCCGTTAATATTTTAAGGAGTTATTAAGACTTATATCTGTCTTTTACTTCTCACAATAACTCTTCAACCGAAACATATATTTGTATGCTTTTCTTACAAATGATACCTAGAATGGTTTCCTCGACTGAATATGTTAACGGAGATAATTCGTTAATATCTTAAGGAGTTAGGAAGACTTATAACCGTCAGATACTTCTCACGATAACTCTTGAACCGAGACATATTATTGAATTGTTTTGTGGCAAATAATAGCTAGAATGATTGCGTTGGCTGAGTATGTAAACGGAGATAATCCGTTAGTACCTTAGCGTTAGGTGGACTTATAACCGTCTGTTACTTCTCACGATAACTCTTGAACCGAAACATATTTTTCAATTCTTTTCTGGCAAATGAAAGCTAGAGTGTTTCCCTCTGCTGACTATGTTAAAGTAAATATTCCGTTAATATATTAAGGAGTTAGGAAGACTCATAACCGTCTCTTACTTCTCACGATAACTCTTTAAGCGAAACATATTCTTGAATTGTTTTCCGGCAAACGATAGCTACGGTGAAAATGTCTGCACTATGTTAAGTGAGATAATCCGTTAATACCTTAAGCAGTTAGGTGGACTTGTATCCGTCTGTTACTTCTCGCGGTAAGTCTTCAACCGAACCATATTTCTGAATTCTTTTCGGCATATTATAGTTAGAATGATTGCCTGGGATGTGTATGTTAAGGGAAATAATTCGCTAATATCTTATGGCGTTGGAAAGACTTATAACCATCTGTTACTTTTCACGATAACTGTTGAACCGAAGCATATATTTGAATTGTTTCCTGGTAAATGATGGGTAGAATGATTTCCTCTGTTGAGTATGTTAATGGAGAGAATTCGTTAATATATTAAGGAGTTAGGAAGACTATAACATCTGTTACTTCTCACTATAACTCTTTAACGGAAGAGTATTTTTTAATATTTTTTTCAATTAATAACAAGAATGACTACCTTTGGAAGAAAAATAAGGCGGCTGGTATCATGTTTTTAGTTTTTTTTTTTAAATAAATGGCTTTGGAAAACTGGTCTGCGGATGGGTGGAGTTAGGAACTGTCTCCTGGGGGGCAGACTGTTGTCTGTTGGGGGGCACGGCAAATACAAATGAGAATAGAAGAATCTTATAGATGGCATTTTTATTTTTTATCAAAAAGTTAGGGGGGGCAATGTCCCCCATAGCTCCGCCTATACGTCTGCGGGAATCGTGTTCAGCTGATCGAATACAGCTTTTAAAATCTCATTGATGGTTTCAAATTTTTTACTCTGTATTTGCGACTTCACCCTGGGGAAGAAAACAATTATGTGGAGACAGGTCTCGAAATTAAGAGAGATGGTGCAATGTTATATATATATATATATATATATTTTTTTTTTTTTTGGAGCCTGTGTAACAAATCTTGCGCGTGTTTTCCGTTTTCTCAGTTCTTCGGTTGAAATTCGTCAAACCACTGTTTTCTGTATGTGCTTTCGACCAAGACGTCACTTTTAAATCTTCTTTGACCATTTTGGCAAGGGCGGTGATTTTCTCATCGGTTCGGATTGTTGCGGAGCAACCACTCGCTCGTCATCCTTGAGGGAGAGGTTTTACCAATAGTTTACCTCCGTTAGTTGCGAGCAATTTTGCTAAGTAACCAATGAAATTATGCATCGGAGGTGACGCGCTACACTTGCGTCAGAATAGATATATATTCAAGTGTGACGGAAGTACAGCGCGTAAACTATGGTGTTGACACTGTTATTACAAAACATAGCAAGGATCAAAGCAAGTTTCGAGCAGTTGCTCGTAGAGCAAGTAAGATGAAATAAAATTTTGTCCAACGTAAAACATGCGAAACATAAGGACTTCCAGCTAAGGACAAGACAGAAAGGACATGGTAGAAAATTGCTGCTCACATTTATTTATTTATTATACTTCAACGGAGAATAGGATCTCCAATTACAGAAGGTACATAAATCGTTTATACATTATAATATTTATATTATTATACATAAAACTGAATATAAACATGTTGACAAAAATAACTATCTGCCAACAACAATAATGACTATTGTGAGAATTTAAAAGAATTAAATGTTAACACTATTACAACTAAAGAAAACATTATAGAAACAAATATTTGATTTACATTTGTATATAAACACACATATTCACATTCTATCACAATATATTTTTTAATTTCTTTGTGTACAGAATAGAGGTAATGCTAAATCCAGATTTTTATTTAATATTGATATGCTATTAAATCTATTGCACATTCTGTATAATGGAGAACCTTTATACATGTCAGTTCTGGGAACATCTACAGTCAACAGCTGTCGGTTACGTAAATAGCCTGGTCTAGCATTGAGTCCGAGTTTTGTAGGAAATGACTATTAACATGAGAATTCATAATTTTATAAAGAAATAATTGTTTAAAAATGAACTCAAGTCTGTTACTCTGTTACTCAACACTAACATAATTAAATTAATCCAGAAGAGCTTTATATGTTATTTTGTTTCTTATAATGGAAGCTCATATTGTTTTAAAATTGAGATATCTCAAGAATTTCTTTTAAATACTTTTTTTGACGGGATTTATAATATGGAGCCCAAACAATGCATGCATATTCTATTTTGCTCCGAACTAGGCTATTATACAACATAGAAATAGCTAGAACATCCATTAAATATTTGGTGTTCCGTATAATGAAACAAAGCTGTCTATAGGCGTCAAGAACACTTCAGTTATGTGGTTATCAAATGATAAATTACATGTAAATCTTTATATCTTACATGTACTTTTATTGTACTACATGTATTTTTACTATAAATCTTTATATGCGGTAATTTCTTCCGTTTTTCTCCATTAAGAGTACACGAATAATAACACGTTTTTTCACTCTTGACATAATCACAAATGTACATTTTTTAATATTAAAATTAAGCTTCAAATACACTCCATTTATGTACTAAATCTAGATCATCTTGCAGTTCTATCGTATTTCTAATACATCTTACTTCTTTATATAATTTTACATCGTCTGCATAAATAAGGTATTTGGAATATTTTATTGAGAACTATAAGTCATTGGCACAATAGAGAAAATAATGAACCCAGATTTGATCCTTGAGGTACTCCCCAGGTAGCTACGCATTCTAATAATTTTGATTGTTTGTATTGAACATAATATTTCCTTCCGGATATGTACGATTTAATTAATTTTTTTAAAAAAATGTTAAGTTATTCCATATGATAATTTATTTAAAAGTATACTATGGTTTACTTTGCCAAAGGCTTTACTAAAATCCAACTAAATCGTATGTGTACTAGTTTTGTTTCAAAATGAACTTTGTATATCTTGCACGATGTAGTTATAGTTAAGTTTGTAGTTATAAATTGACGAGAGTAAAATTCATGTTGATCGATATATATATATATATATATAGCGTTTTACATGATTAAAATTCTAGTATATAGAATATGTTCGAAAACCTTAGCCGGAGCGCAAATTACAGATATTTACAACTCACTAAAAATGAAAATATTTAACAGGTGTAGGTGAGAACCGGTTGTGTATAATCCGCCTCTCAGGAGGTTGCAAGGCTACGGAATTCGGTCTTAGCGACCCTTCCAGCTGAGTTTCTCCACCCACTCCTGGCTGTGAAGAAATTTTAATGGGTGGCCAGTCTTATATCTAAATTTCCTTCTAGAAATCACAATTCAAGGAAACAAAAAGATGCAATTGAAAAAATGAATAACTTCATTATGTCACTGTTACAGGAAGATTGGGAGAGACTAAATAGAGATATTAACATAAATGCGAATGATACATTTAACTATTTTTTCAAGACTTTCATAAGTAAATTTCAAATGTCATTTCCGGAAAGAAAAATGGTAATGAACAAAAACACCGGTAAATTAAGCAAAGGACATAAAGAAATTCCGTGGTACAGTACGCAATTAGCAGATATGAAGAAGAAAGTAATGACTTATTATAATTTATATAAAAATGAGAGGACAGAGCGATAAAAAGAAATTATACTACTACACGTAAAAGATATAAAAAGGCTGTAATAGAAGAGAAAAAGAAATTTAACCAAATAAGCATCGAAAACTCTCACAATAAATGTCAAATGGCTTGGAAATTAATAAATAAAGTAGCAAAAGGTAATACGATAGATAAAATGAATATTGCACCTGATGAATTAAATAAATATTTTATAAACTCTATATATATAGTGAAAAATAATATTAATAAAATAAGATCTGATAACCATGAAAATAAACTTAATAAATACTCGCACATATTTGATTTTAAATTGGTAACACCGGAAGATATCATACGCATAGTTAATAGATTTGAGCCATCAAATAGCAAAGATATATATGACATATCGAATAAGTTCATTAAAAATGTAACTAACTATATTGCTGAGCCGCTTACATTTTGTATTAATAAATGTTTAAGTGAAGGGATTTTCCCAGATGTTCTAAAAATAAGTAAGGTAATACCAATCTTTAAAAAGGGAGACAGATTATGTCCAGCCAACTATCGACCAATATCTTTAGTACCCATATTCTCTAAAATTATTGAAACGGTGGCGAAGGAACAGGCATATTATTATCTAAATGAACACACAATGCTTAATAATTCACAGTTTGGATTCAGAAGCGGTAGCTCGATAGATGCCATTGACAATCTAGTGAAATGTATTCATGAAGTATTTGAGAACAAGGGTTTTGCATTGGCTACCTTTTGTGATCTAAGTAAGGCTTTTGACTGTGTAGAACATTATACATTGTTAAGAAAATTGGAATGCTATGGTTTTCAAGGTAGGAGTCTGAACTTTTTTAAAACATACCTAGAAGGTCGTACTCACCTTGTTAGTGTTAATGGAATGAAATCTGATAGTATTCAAATAAAACATGGGGTTCCCCAAGGTTCTGTACTGGGGCCGCTATTGTTTATATTAATGATAAATGATCTACCACTAAATATCTCAGCTAAATCCTTTCTCTATGCTGATGACACAACCTTTCTAAACACTAGCAATAACTCTATAGATCTAATGCAAATGAATGAGAAAACTTTTATAGAAACTAAGGAATGGTTCAAGGCAAACGGATTTCTTCTCAATGAAGATAAGACTACCCAGCAAGTATTTTCATTAAATGAATGTCCGGAAATGTCAAATAATGTGAAATTTCTTGGCACTATCCTCGACAGGCAGTTAACGTGGAAGGCACATGTAGAATATGTATGTGTAAAACTTTCAAGAACAATAAGTTTAATACGAAATTTAAGAGACATTGTACCGAACAACTATATAAGATCAGCCTATTTTGCCTTTTTTCAGAGTACCTTAGAATATGGAATATTGTTTTGGGGGAGTAGTAACTACATAAATGAGGTTCTGTTACTACAAAAAAAGGTAATCAGAATAATCAGTGGGGCATCATACAAGGAACACTGTAAACCATTATTTTGTAAGTTGAAAATTATGACTGTTGTAAATTTGTATATATCTAAAGTTTTAGTTTATGTAAAACAAAACATGTCAGATGTTAAACGTAGACAGGATATTCATTTATACAACACAAGATATGCTAAACAAGTTGATGTATCATACAGCAGGCTAACAAAAATTAAAAATAGCTATGCAGTACAGGGTACAAAATTTATGAATAGGGTACCAATAGACATCCAAAAGTTACCGCTCACTCATTTTAAAAGCAAACTGTATGATTGGTTAATTACTGTACCATATTATAATATTAAGAAATTTGAAGAGGATAAGAGTATATTGAAATAGGGATTAAAAAACATAGTTGTAAAACTGCATTTGACGTTGTCTATTGTCTGTATACAGACTTAACGACAATAATAATATTCTATTCTATTCTGTAAATATTTAATGGTTAGAATATAATGACGTAATTACATAATTTAATAAAGGTAAAAAGTAGACCTACTTTCAATTAACACAATAAACTGAATCCATTATATGAACTAGCTAGTCCCCCCAACAGCACAGAAGTTTTCCGTAAACTTGCCTATTGTTCGTCATAGCAAATAATGTGAAAGTTTTCGATTTTGTATTTGCGGAAAATTCAATGCAAACTTGGAATGTTTGTGGCAAATTAAATATCATTTGCAATTTTAATGAAACAGTAAATTTAATGCAATAAATTTCATACAAATGTAGTTTCAAAAATTTGCAACAGCAAACATTTAGCAAATTTCAGAAAATTTGCTTCCACCTATCTAGTGAGCTTGACAGTTTCAATTCAAACTGGGAATGTTTGTAGCAAATTAAATATTATTTTCAAGTTTTATAAAATAGCAAATTTGATTCAGCAAATTATATACAGATGTAGTTTCAAAAATTTGCAACTGCAAACTTTTGGCAATTTTTTTTTCAAGCTACCTACCCACAATTCACTGCGCTTGGCAGTTTCACGAAAGAGACGCCATATTTTTGTTTTCTTTGTGTTGTGTACTCCTAGTTATTGTATTGTTGTATATTGTATATACCTTGGGCGTGTGAGTGCTGTACAAATTGGTAAGTGCACAGTAATAGTTGAATATTCATTTATTTTCTATAAAATGAAAAATGTTACAGGAGTAGATGTGAATTATACGATGTTCGTGTAGCGCATGCTAGTGAATCGAGTCGGACCTTTCAATCTGACAGCGCGAAAGGTATATTGGATGCAAATATTTTACTCTGAACGTTGTACATTATACAGCTTCTCTTTGCGGGGTAAAAGTGAGGAAAAATAGTGCAGCGGCGCAGTTGAAATGTGTCATGCGCAATGCTATCTGATCCACATGATTGCTGCTAGCTTTTAGTATACTGGGTTAAGTGTAGTTACGCCAAATCACCTTTAGAAAATTTACAAGTAGAATTGGTTAATTTCTGCGTGAAGAACTTAACATGAGGTGAAAACAATGATTTAATGCACAAAGTAACGTGCAGGTTTACTTTTGGCGCACCACACGAAATAATTGTTGAAAAATTGATACTTTCATTGATTTCCTTCATATTGTCTCCTAAAAGATTTGCGCTGGGTTATATTTGAAAATATCTCACTTGGAATAGATAAAATTCAAGGGAGCCACCAGAAGTAATTGTTGAAAAGTTACAATTCTTTTTCAATTTCCCTTATAAATATGCCTTCGTGGTGTATGGCATAAGAACTACAGTCCAAAAACACAACAAGCCTGTGCTAGATGGCCACAAAAAAAATCACGAATGCTATCTAACCGAGCCAGGGCGGTGCAAAGCTGGTGTGCCTGCGCGAGGTACGTCCGTAGGAAGTAGGCGCGTCAATGCACGTGGGTATACGCGTGGGCGAGGATAGTGAAACTAAGTGGGTTTTGGCAAAGATACGAATCTGAATAGCACTTGTCATGGTTTCATACTAGTAACGCTCCACATATAAACATAATATACAGCTTCTTTACACTGTGCAGAAATACACCGCCGCGCCGGTGGAAAATAGTATGTAATAGAGTCATCTTTCATATGCACTGTTATTTTATCGGGTGGCGCGGTGACTCAGTAGTAGAGCGTTCACCTATGGTGCTTGGGGTCCCTGGTTCGATCCAGCTCGCGCCGTGTGGACTTTGTGGTGGACAAACACCGTGCTCGTGGGTTTTCTCAGGGTTCTCCCGTTTCCTCTCACATTCTTCATTCCACCATTTCACTCATCTCTCATCATCACCGTAGCCTAACCGGCATAACTGTGGGACGTAAAACTTAAAGATTTCATGGCTTAAGTTTAGAGTTGCCCCTCCAGTCCAGAGTGCCCTTGGACTTTGCAACATAAAAAAACAGTGCTTAAAGTATTAAAAATTGTTACATTTCACTTAACTTCAGTACTCCGTGGGCTTCCCAAAAATTTAAAAGGTTTTCTTCATTATTTTTGCGCATCCGTTACACCTGTTCGCAATATTCGCCATATTTTACAACTACCATGCTGCTGAAACCTTCCGCGAATGCTTCCGCATCCGGCAAATAGTACTAACTTCCACATATCTTTTCTCATATTAAACATAACTCTCCTGCCGAAGTTACATTCCTAAACATCAAATAAGAACTTCAAATTATCATTTCTTACCTCATTTCTCCTGTAAATTTTCCTGATTTTTATAAAAGGCGGAGGGGTAACTCTAAACTTAACCCGATTTCATTTCATTTTTTTCAGTTATTTTAACCATCGTAACGCACTTCCATTTTATCCATCGAAAGTGTAATAGAAGGCCTTTAGGTGGAATAGAGTGTTTGAAAGGAGTAGGCCTAAGTGTTGATAATGCGTGATGGTGGGTAGGCAGTGTTTCAGAAAAAAATCCGGGGGGATATTTAAAATGAAATGAAATATTTAGTTTTACGTATCGTGCTTATGCCTTGTAGGCTAAATGAGACGGTGATGATGATGAATGAAATGGTGGAATGAAGAAAGTAGGATGAAACGGGAGAACTCCGAGAAAGCCCACGCACACGGTGTTTGTTCACCACGAAGCCCACTTGGCGCAAGCTGGGATGGAACCAAGTACGCCACGCACCAGAGGTGAACATTCTACGACTGAGCCACCGCGACGTATTTAAAGGTCACGGGGGAGGTAACGTTGGAAACTAAAGTTCAAGGATTATATATCTGATGGTTATAAATTTTGCTCGTTCTCAAACGTACTAAAGTTCAAATTTGTATTGTTTCTTGTTTCGAATACTAAAAAATGTCGTATCATATCGAATATTCTTACATTCTTTGCGAATTCCCCAAGGGTCTCCTTAAGTTCCATCCCCAGTAAATGTCGTCATAGGTGTATGCCACAGTAACTGCCAACCATTGGTGGTTTACAAGAGTGCAGTCTCAAATATATCATTAGCTGTAACCCTCTGTGCGCACTGATTTCCGTAACTTCGTGTTCAAAATTCGATCAACAAAATTATTTGTATAGCTGCTACGAGCTTTTTTTTTTTCTAGTGGAAGATCGATGTTATGGTTGAAGTATTGTTTACCTGTTTGAAACTTTAAGAGCTTACTAGAGATAGCAAGAAACGTACTTACACTTCGAAATTGGTGTTAAGGGTGGCTTGATATTTAAATCAAGATGGTGACCTTTTGAAAATTCCATAGTTCAATTTTATATGATACATCCAAATCAAATTCAAATCACGATATTGATTCAATATGTTGATTTCTGACATTTTCGAAATGTTCCGGTATCCACTCCAGCGGTTACTCTATGCATTCTTATTTAATGTTTTCCCGCCCTTTTGGATTCAAGACAGCGGCATAACAGGAAGTCAGATTCTTATAAGTTTCGAGTTTATGGCGTAATTAGATAAACTATATTCAATCGCATTGCAATTAATTTCTTAAAACAAGGAATTCTCTGTAAACAAAATATCGACTACGTTAAAAGCATGTAGCTACATCGTTATTAGCAGAAATTTGTTTTAAAAAAATACAACAAATAGCCATAGCCTGTTGCTGGCTTCAGTTGTATGAGGATTCCAAAGTCTCATTGCCATTCAATCACTACTCACAGTGATAAAAAACCAAAGGCCGAACTGCTGGACTTAAACGAAATTTGGTGCGAAGGTCTGTCTTGAAGAGCAAGTTATGGAGGAAAGGAAAATTTTGGCCTAGTCGCCATCTTGAATGGAATAGGGCCGCCAGTCAATATACCGATTAGAAAGTGCCTAGCGCGAACCACTTAGGCTAGAGAAGCGGAATTTGCTATCATGGTGTACCATAAACAGTAGTTTGCGGAAAATGACGAAGTTAAAACAATTCGCAATCTTGAGTTTAATTATGGCCACCGAAAGTGGATCATTAAGCATAGGTTACGTCCAAGACACGAATCCAAAGTAGCGGGAAAACGTATATGAAACAGCTGCACAGGCTGAAGCGCTGGAGCTAGAGAAACGAAATTTGCTCTGATGATGTCATGAAGAGTAGTTTATGAAACAATTGCAAAATTTTCAAAACGTTACCATTTTTAATGCAAAATGAGTACCAAGTATTGGAAGCAAAATTAAATCATTAGAAGCAATACAACGCAGGGGATTTATTCTGCCACCTGTTGAGGGAATTATGCAGTTCACGTTGTGTTTCCATCTCATTGCTGCTGGCACGTAGCCAAGGGGTGGGTCCGGGGGGTCCAGACCCCCGCTTGAAGACTAAGGAAGGCTGAAACAAAAAGAAACGAGAAAAAGACGAATCAGCGTTAAAAATAAAAGGGTACAGCAAGCGTTTAGTTACTCTTTCTTATGAGGAACTTTGTGTGGAAGAAACGGGGGAGGGGTAAGTTAAAAATGGATATTATTGTGACGGAGCATTCCGCATTCCATATAGCTCCATGCCAATCCTATGGACTACAAATGACGATCGATAAACCGATTCGATCAGATAGACTCTCACGTAGAATTTAAGAAATGACCACAATCACCAATCATATGAGCATGGCAACAAGGATTCCAGTTACGCTTTTTAAAGAAATTTTGAATTTCGCGGCAACACTAATCCTTTTTATGGGATGTCTTTACTGCCGAGAGAGATCTCGTTGCTGTCCTTGGCGGCATTAAACGAAGATAAGAAAAAGAAAAAGAAAGAAGAGAAGAAGAACAGAGTTTGAATGGCTTCGGAAGATATATCTTTTTCTCAATACTTTTTTATATACTTTTACTCTAGATTTCTTCATAGTTTGTTACTAAAATACTTACTAACATATCCTCATTTTATTGTCCTAACAAACCAATATGGGTATATTGCCAGTAAAATAGTTTAGATGGATCGAGCCCCTGGTGTGTGTGTGTAAGCACAGTATTTCATGTCACCCCTCCCCTTGCGAAATCCTGGCTAAACGAACCAATATATGCTGTCAGTAAAATAGTTTAGAATGATGGAGTCAATATTTCATCACGGAGGCCCCCTATTACTAAATCCTGGCTACGTGCCTGATTGCTGCAACAGAGGATAGTTTTTTTTCTTTAATGTCACTTGGCACTGTAGCATCCGTGGTCCTCAGATATTTCCTTCTCAATATGTGAGAAATTGGCTCTCGTCTTAATTATATCATGTTAATAATAGAATGTTATAGCACAAATGCATAACGCTTTGAATTTTCATTTCAGAGAAGGCAGAAGCAGTACTTCAGTTTCCTTGGATGAAACCGGAAACACTACTCGAGTTTCAATGGATGAGAGCGAACGCACTACTCGAGTTTCAATGGATGAGAACGGAAGCGCTACTCGAGTTTCATTTGAGGAAAGCGGAAGCACTATTCAAGTTACTCTGGATGAGAGAGCATCCTTGTCTGGAGGTGGCACTCACAGCAGCACGCAGTCTCAGCCTCCAACGGAACAGTGATGGCGAAAAGTGGTGATAAGTCTGTTTTGAGTTTGTAGTTTTTGTTGGGTGCTAATCTTGAAGAAAAGTTACACATAATGAAGTGAGAGTCGTTTAACTTGTATGCGTATATGAAACAAGACCTAGCCTCTAACGGAAGAACAGTGATTACGAAATATTTGTAACTGTTTGTAAGAAGTAATCCAAACAACTAAAGACTTTGTTCATATATGGTTGAAACTGCATGGTGATAAGTGTGTTTTGTGCATTTAGTTTTTGTTGGGTGCTAATTTTGAAGAAGAGTTACACACAAAATGAGAGTCGTTTAGTTTGTATGTGTAACGGAAGAACAGTGATTACGAAATATTTGTAATTATTTATAAGAAGTAATCCGAACAACTTAAGACTTGTTTATATATGGTTGAAACCGCATGGTGATAAGTCTGTTTTGTGCATTTAGTTTTTGTTGGGTACTAATTTTGAAGGAGAGTTACACATAAAGTGAGAGTCGTTTAGCTTGTATGCATATGTAACAAGAGTTAATGTTATAATCGGGGTAGTTATCAACAAAGATGCATTGTACATAGTTTCCAGTAATATTACTGTTTTGTTCATCCACGAGATAATTTGTAACATCTGTGCTGTAGGTAGTCTGCTATATTATGAAACTTAACTGAAAGATCGGCAGTCAAACATCATTCAAATACCACATTCACTGTGCATTTTTTTTTTTTTTTTTTTTAAATACAAACTCGTACTACTTTCGTGAAATTCATATAATGGTCATATGGTATTTTGTGAGCTGGTCAATGGTATCGGCAGAGAAGTGGATTTATAAACCTACCAGTTGGTATGACTCAAGCAGCTTGTAACTGCTAAGAAAAGTTACCCCCAAAAATATTTACCTATTTTTCGAAATAAAGTAATTAGCATGGCAAAAAGGTGTAAAGTATTTTTATAGTTGATTATATGGGAAACTGCATGGTACGAATGGATTTTTAGGTACAATGTACTCACCTCACGGACCTGGGTTTTTGACAACATCGACTAAAGCATGAAGACCGGCAAATAATAGTTAAAAACCACGATGGAGTGTTTTATAGTTTGTGACCTCAGTTCCAGATAAAAAATGAGAAGTAGAGAATTTTAACGTGTAGCAAAATATTCGTCACCAGAAAACTCTCCAACTTCCTATCTCAAATCACCTCCGAATTTGCACCAAGCATGGCGAGCATAGATAAAACACAACCGGATGTTTTTGTTTCTCAACATAAGATAGTATTTAGCTGAAGTAACTGATTGCAAATAAGAATTTTGAAAATGAATCCTGTATTGTGCAGATGCTATGCAACCAGTTTCTGTGAGTGATGACTGAGTCGCTTCTCGATCAAGTGTGTGTCTATACGCCAGATATTGACACACGTTTCTTTCTGGATGCATGTTCCGATAGTTCGGGGGGAAAGCTTCCGAATGTGTTCTATCTGTGCTTGATGCGAAATCAGGTTGATTCGAGATAGGAAGGTTGCAGAGTTCGAAATTTTGATATTTTCGCACAATTTTCAAACTCGAAAAGAGTGGTGGGAAGCGTTGTGAAGAGGCTTCAGAAATTGGCATCTGGTACTAAGTATTATTATATATACAACAATTTGTTTTTCTCAACTTTTTGTTTTCTATAAAACAGTTTTTGTTAATCCCCTTAGTCATTCTGTAATATGATCACTGAGTATTGTTATAGTTTGTAGTACATTGTCATTCTGAAGTCAAAATCAAGCAATAAATATATAATGCCCTTTATTTACCGTATAATATTTTTTAATGTTTCATCTTAATCTTCTTATAGTTATTGTTATATGCTTGCCCTCACACATTCTAATACGGTTGGGCCATTAGCATGATTTTGACTGTTTTTTTCGACATGACAATTTAGAAAAGGCTTAATCCTTTGTTCTTAGAACCATCTGGATGCCGCCATGTTTATTTATGCATTTGGAAGTGAAATGAAATGAAATCTGTGAGTTTTACGTCCCACGGTTATGCCGGTTAGGCTAAAGGAGACGGTGATAATGAGAAATGAATGAAATGGTGGAATGAAGAAAGTGGGAGGAAACGGGAGAACCCCGAGAAAACCCACGCACACGGTGTTTGTCCACCACAAAGTCCACTTGGCGGGAGCAGGGTTTGAACCCGGGACCCCATGCACCAGAGGTGGCATTTGGAAGTGTCTGTTTTACCTTGTGCGTTATCTTCGAGTATAATGTGGTTTATTGAGTAATTTGTCGTTAATTGCTACTTTGCTGAGCGATTGTGCAGCCGACTTTGTAAATTTTGGATTAAAATGTACAGGCCAAATTCGTTGAAAGGTGGTCAAATTTATTACATTTGTTTCAGTGGCTCGCTTTTAAGTTGAAATCTTCCTACGAGGAACCAGAGAAAGTTTCCGTGTCCATTACAAGAGTAAGTGATGTAATAAACGTTGATGTAACCTTCAGAAATATTGAGGTTTAGGCGTTCTCTATTGCATTTTTTGTTTTTAGTATTTATGTATACACATATATAAATTAAATGACGTTAAAAATAGTCGTTAATAAGTTACTTCTTATTTTATGAACAAGAAAAGTGCAGCTGGAAGGTAGCAAACCACCTTCTATATTTGCTCTCTCCAAAAGGATGTGGGCTGATAAGGGCCATTTTTCGCCCATCAAACACCAGAAAAATGTAAAGTGTCCGATTATATACTGGAAGATATGTTTTGTATGTGGATATAATAGATACGTGAGAAAGAAAATAAGTCATGGAAATTATTGCCCAAAAAGAGGTAGTTTTGGTCTTTTGCGTCATTTTGACAGTGTTTGCTGTCGTTGACGTAGGCTTGTAGTAAGAAGGATTCGATGAACCTAAATAAACCAGACTCGTAATAATATAAAGCTGTGTAAGCTTTGATATGAGGATCAATTTATTTTGGTTCAGTGTGTCTTTCGACCTAGGAGAGAACAGAATGTATCTAGCTTCTATACTCTCGCGCGATACATTTTGTTCACTCGTAGGTCGAAAGACACACTGAACCAAAATAAATTGATCCTCATATCAAAGCTTACACAGCGTTATATTATTACGAGTCTGGTTTATTTAGGTTCATCGAATCCTTCTTACTACAAGCCTACGTCAACGACAGCAAACATTGTCAAAATGGCGCAAAACTACCTCTTTTCGGGCACTAATTTCTATGACTTATTATTTTCTTTCTCACGTATCTATTATATTCACATACAAAATATATCTTCCAGTATACAGACATTGCAAACTTGTCTGAATCGGACTCTTCAATTTTTTCCGGTGTTCGATGGGCGAAAAATAACCCATATAAGCCCAGCTCGTTTGCTTTTTTTATATATAGTTGTACTAGTTTCAAGACAATTGCTGCAAATTTTGATTAAGATATGTAGAAAAATTCTAAAACTAGTGAGGTACAAGTCAGAATATAAACTGCTTGGGATTTAAAGACTACTAAAGCATACGAAACACAATGTCTCATTCCGATTACATTTAGGCAGAACCGGAAATAACAATGAAACATATCTTCTAAACGTCATAGGTGATTACTCCATGAATGCAACCGGAATGGTAGATTGTGTTTCCTATGTTTTAATAATATTAAATCGCAAGCAGTTAATGTTTTGATTTATACCTCGATCACTAGTTACAGAATTTTGATACATATTTTAACCTTATACTAAATTTGCAACAAATATTACCTTCTAAATTTGCAACAAACATTACCTTCTAAATTTGTAACAAACATTACTTTCTAAATTTACAACAAACATTACTTTATAAATTTCCAGGAAACATTACCTGATAGATTTGCAGCAAACATGATCTTGCGATCGTGAAAACACTTTCTACAATGTTGCTGCAAACCTTTTAATATTATCACCAAATTTACCAGCTCGTTTTCGGAAATTTTGTCAGAAAATTTGCAGCAAAGTCCTGGCAAACTTTCTTGTTGTTCAGTCGCAAACATTTCGTTTGTATTGGCAGATGTTTTCGTTTTCTGAGGCAACTTTGCTGCAAACTCAGCCAGCGTCAACTTCGTTATTTGCATTGAACTTTCGGCAAATTTTCTCATTTGAAAAGGCAAGTTTTTTGCAAACTTTTTAATTTGCTTTTGCAAATTTTTAAACATTTTAAAAAATTTTCTGTGCTACCTGGGCCTTAATAGCCTGTGGTTTTCACTCTTCAGTTTCTATTTACATGTTTAACCTCGATAAGCTAATTTCGTTAAAATAGAGGAAAGCTATGTGTAAAGTCCTTTTTGTCAAGCTTGAGGTGACCCTTTTCGAAGTTATCTTTGTCGTTAGCTGAATTAACTTTCTTACGCAAAGCTCCTTGACGTAATTAATCCTTATTAAAGGGAAACGTCTCAGCCTGTGAGTAACGCTAATTCTTAATAGTTCATAATTATGCTTAGACACCAATATATATCGCTAATGTGCAGTCAACTTGCATACAAAACTTTTGCGACGATTTAATTGCAACTTAAAAACTGTATTGTTTCAATTTAATCATTTGAAGATAGGACAAGGTCTGTGATCATATTTAGACTAGAGCATTAATACTAGTATTTGTGAATTTCTACAACAATATATTGTGAGGATGTAATTGCAACTCATAACTGTATTCTTTCAATTTAAGTATTGAAACTGTATAATAATGATGACGAACTGTATGCTTTGTTGTTTATTATTAAGACAAGGGCCGTAGCTATAGTTAGATTTGAACATTAATTTTCGTGTAACCGCAAGTTAGTTGGTGGACAAACTTAAAAAGTTAAATGTGAACGATTAGAACGTTTAGTTAAGCAATTTTAACCTATAACGTACAGTGAGCCGAAGGCTTCGGGGAACAACTAATAATTAAAAAAAAAAAAACTCTTTTAGCCTTCCCCGCTGGTCTAATATCTAGCACGGGTCTGTGGTGCACGTGGTCCGGGGTTCGATTTCCGGAGGGAAAGCCTTTAAATTTAAAAGCACTTCACTTGTTTGGATTCCAGTTTAAACTGTTGGTTCATGCCTCATATGGTCCCGGTACTGAAAAGAAAATATTTCAGTTCAAGTCACACGATTATGTCCGTTATGCTAAGGGAGACGAATAATTAGGGCAAATGAATGATGTAATAATTGGTGGAATGAGAATGTGGGAGGAAATGGGAGTACCTTGAGAAAACTCACGGACACGATGTTGTCCACCACAAGCTTACTTGTTCGGGGATCGAACTAGGGATCCCATGCACCAGAGGTAAGCACTCCGCCACTGAGCCACCGTACCCTCCGTCCGGTACCGAAAAGGAACGCTATTATCAAATAAAATGCTATTACGAAGTTCCATTAAGTGCTATATAATCTGTCAAAATTCGTAAATATTATAAGTTCTAACTTCTCGCTCAGATACGATTCAGCACCAGATTCAACTGCTAAATGATTAATTAGCTGATGATAAAGATTTCCCAGAATAGTTCTTTAATTTTTTGCAGATACATTGACATATTTAAAAATTTAATAATAAAGCATCAGATACACTTGTGAAGTTATTTATACTGTAAACAATTAATAAAACAGGATAAGTTCATTTAGAAGGGCGTCTGTTAGATATTTATATCATAATTTCATTATTCACATAATGTAACTGGGAGACAGAGTTATATCTGTCAGATTATACTGCATAACTGTAGTCTTTTCACTTAGTTTATACAATGCGAAATTACAGAATAATAGAGGTACTATTATGATTATCATTATTATACATTCATATCACTAACCATGGTTGGCAAAAACCATGGTTTTTACTGAAAAAAAAACAGGTTTTTTGGTTTAAACCAGGTTTTTTTGGTTTAAATAATTTACTCTATGTATTTATATTAGATATGAGTTTGTTTCGCCTTGGTGTTATTATGCAACAACAAGGTTATGTTGGAAGGGGTCACATAAGCTTAAAGCGGAATCCAAACCCCTTCTCGACTTACATCAAAGTGAAATTGTCTATTTGGACACGGAATCGGGACTAATTGGTCACAAATGCGATTGCCGACTCACTCACGAAGGACTCCTGATAAAAATACGTTGTACTGATCTTTACACAGGCCTATTTGTTATTATAATTGTCGAGTCATTTCAGAAGAACAAAAAGATAAACAGTTACACAAGTAAAAACATTATACCAGAATTATATATAAATCGGGAAACTCCCGCCTTAGCCATTGGGAAAATCCTGTTATTACCTTAAATGTATTTGTATGTGAAATTTTAAGGTCAACGTATCATAATCACTACGCCAGAACTGAGGTATTAAATTACAAATTTGGCATGTAGATATCATTCAATAAAATGAAAGTCAAATCCAAGTTGATGTTGGAAGCTACATAGGCAATTCATAAATTTTGCCACTTTCTATCAATATATTTAAACAACCTTACTTCTTTATAAAACAACAGGCATTGATTCAATAGAAATATATAATTTGGTTTTGATTTCGTATGTTTAGGCTTAACATCCTTATGAAATACCAAGGTTACCACGGAGAAGACTTTCGCTTAAAGGGACACCTCGAATCGCTACTTGGTTTACACTTGAAAGATTGGTTGTGTTTCGATCGAGTATTGAACACGGGACCCCTTGATTAAAAGGTGAAAAGTAGATAAACGCAATGCGGATGGTTTGATATGTGGAAACGTCACCATGAAGTTCAGACGATTTAAAGCATTTTTCGTTTTTTTTTTTGGTTTAAACCAGTTGTTTTTTTTTTTCAAAACAACCAGCTGGTTTAAACCAGCCAACCCTGTCACTATCCGACAAAGGTTGAGCAAGATCAGAGTCTGAAGACGATGTATCACTGTCAGTTGTTCGATCCTCATCTCCGTCATCATCACTCTCCATGCCGCCTAAAGTAATTACAAAATTGTCCATAGTATGTTCCATTAAAGCATCTCGTTCCCAGTAATATTTTTTTTTTTTTTTTTTTTTTTAATGTGCCTGACGAGTCCTTCCCAGTCGGCGGGCGTCGCCCTCTGAAAAGCGTCCTTTGTCACTTCTTCCAATCTTTGTAATGAAAAATCACCTGTAATATTACTTTCTCGAACTACCCTTTTTATTTTAGCCCAAGCTAATTCTATGGCATTTAGTTCACACATATACGGGGGCAAACGAAGTACCGTATGACCATAAGCTTTCAAGATCTCGTCAACTTTAAATATATTTTCCGGCTGTTTGTACTTTTCCATTAACTGAAATAATTCAAACTTTTTCACGTCATGCGAAAATGACACTTTATTTCGCTGAAGCCACTCTATCATCGCTTGTTTCACAGCGTACTTCGTAGGAGCTTTATTCACTTGAACACTGTGGTAGGGAGCGTTGTCCATGACAACGACACTTTCTTTCGGCAGGTTAGGCACGAGTTTTTCATTTACCCATTTCTCAAAATTTTCGGAGTTCATTTGTCCATGGTAATCTCCAGTCGCTTTACCTGCTCTAAATATTAGAGTTGTACCATCAATGGAACCACTTAGCGACCCAGCACTAAGTAATATTAAGCGGTTAGAGGAACTGGTGTTGGTCAACACTCCCTGAATAGATTCACTTTGCCAACATTTATTAAATGTCAAATTATTGTCCACCCACGATTCGTCAATGTACACAATGCTCCTTTTCTGGGACCTATACATTCGGATTGACTTCAGATATCTTCCGCCCCACATGACAATGTTTGGACGTTCAATGAATATCTTTGTTCTACTTCCACATTTCTTCCATCTAAATCCCATATCGCGAAGCAAACGTCGTAGTGTATAGGTAGATCATGGAAAATTGATTTTTTCTCTAATGGCCACTAGCAGCTTCGGTACTGTTGGCACTTTTCGCTGATCTACATAGAAATGCTGAATAGTATCTGTTATCAATGTCATTACTCGCTTTTATCATTAGATATTTGTTGGAGGATTTCTAAATACACTGCAAGTAATAATTGCTAAGTTTATTTTTAACAATGATGTCATGTAAAATGCACAGTGTAATAAGATGTAAGAAGTAAGGCTTAACCTAGTGTGTGCAATTTTCACTATTATTGTTTTTTTTTTTTTTTTTTTTTAACTTTTGTATTCATATATAAATGACGTGTCCACTTCATATGCATTGTAATACAGTGCTAAATGTATGAAAACAGGATGAAATAAATACAATACAATACAATATCACACGTTTATCAAATTCATCACAATGAAATTTATATTCTTCAGAACGTGCTCGTTTCTTACCCGGAGTAGTTAATGAAGATTCACCAGCTTCACGTCCCTCTTTCCGAATTTTGGACACACTCCTCACTGATATTCCAGTATAGCTAGACACGGAAATTGGCTTTATTTAATACATATTTTAACCGACCTTCCCTTGCTTCTTCATCACATACACTTATAACTTTCCTTACAACTTCTCTAGCTTCACTGTGGATAGTTTGTCCCTTCCTGCGAATTGAAGACATGATTTAAATGGCTAGAATTATTATTGCTAAACGTAATACAATGATTTGTTCTTTAGAAAAATAAATAAACAAAATTTAGCAAAACAAACTGACTTGGCTGACATTAGTGAACACTTCGAAAACTGCACTGAACTGATCAAATCCTATTCACTAACTGTAAGACGAACACACGACTAACTCTAGTTCTTGAAATGGAAGGGTCTTGGAGAAAACGAAGCAATAGACGTGGTGTTAGGTGTGTGCATTGTCCATTCTCAGCATGACCATTCTCAGCAGCAGCCACTTGACACAATCTGTTTCACATTTATCACATGGCTACTGATTCACATTTGTGAAGACTACTCTCATTTCACGATAATTTAGAACTTGTTTTAAGTCTTTCAGTGAACTTTTTTTTTTTAAAGTGTATATCCATTCGTGCTTCAAGATAAAGGATTATCTTTAGTCACTTATTGACAAATCACCCATAAAAGGTATCCTATGATAGAGGAAAACTGAGAGTACTAACTCCAACTTGTTCGTTTCATTTGACCGAGATCTCGCTTTTATATTGGATGCCAAATACCCAAACTTTTCGTTTTACTTTTTCATATCAGACAAATGCTGGGATCGGCACTTAAAAAATGCTCGAGCCACTTTCTTCCTTATTTTATGTCATAAAATATAAGCAGGTATTTGGACTTGAGATAAAAGTATATGTGCAAGATGGCAACAAAGGAAACAACGTGCAGTATAGTCTAGTGGCATTTTGATGTTATGACATGTGCAACAATCGCAAGTTTTATCACCTTTCTACATATGAATTTATACATAAGAATATTAATTAATAGTAATGCCCTCAACTAAAAATCTATTATCCATAAAAGCATTATGACGCAATTGAAATAGATAAATTCAAAACATTTTCTAAGAAACCTACAAAAAATAAGTATTTCTTGATCCCGGTCGTGTGGTAAGAAAGTTTTTTAGAGAACTCTTCCATTGCACTTGTTACACATAGCTGTCCGTCAGATCGTTGCACGGATTTTGCTCTACCGTAAGTTCTTCTGTTATTTTATACTCATGACATTTTCCAGGCCCGTATCCAAGGGGGGTCTAGGGGGACCGGCCCCCTAAAATTTTTACGGTAGGCTTGAAAATGAACTATAATATGGTTGGATCGGGGCCCCCTAACTTCTACCGCCCTCCCCCTACATTTTTGGGCTAGCTACCGGCCTGGCCTTTCCCTTTAGTTATGATTTAGTCTAGAGTTGAAGAACTCTTTCGTTTTGTGCGAGCCGCAAATTGAAACAACATAACCTAAAAAAATGATCTCGAAAAAGTTTCCTAATTACTTTTCGTTAATCATCAACAAAGCACAACTCCATAATCGAAAAAAATAATGTACTATATTTAAGATAAAGAGGCATATATTTAAGATGTGGTGACTGAAATTAAAGAAAGAATATTTTTATTGCTGCGGGTGGTTATAATGTAGGGGTAGTTGGCGTAAGTGAGGGACAGTTTTTGCAACAACTTTCAACTACTGTACCAGTAATAGTTTTCGGATTATGAAACTGAAAGTATGGTCATATTAACTTTGGTTTGTACACTTGATAAGCATAGGGTTCATTTTGAAGCAATGTAAATACTTGTTCCGCAATAAAATGTTTATTAAAAATCAGTTACTGGTTCCACTTACCCCGCTTTTTGGGGTAAGTGGGGACAACCCTATTTCCTCCCATATGTTAACACAGGCAATAAAGAATGGAAAATGGGGACAGAGTACCTGTTGTCTACTGCTGATAGGTCCAAATTTCATATTTCTGCTGTAGTTCTAGCCAGAGATGCAACATTTTGAAAATGGTACTGTGGCAAATGTAGAAAAAACATGTCAATATTTCAAAAATATGTTTTATTTTGTTCAGAAAACTCTGATATTAGCAATATTTGCTGGACATCATTTACTTACCCCAGAAACATTGAAATAATGAAAAATATGTTATTACAGTTTGCCATGAGGCTTGATATTCGGTACTGGGAAAGTGGAGACAAACAATATAAGCTTTAAGGTTTAGTGTTGTACATAAAAAAGAGCTCCTGATGAGGCACGTCTCTGGATTATAACAACCAAATACTGAATACTAACAAATGTACTGCTGAATAACAGTTCTAAAAATGGACAGTTCTAAGAATAAATGTAGGCTACACCCTGAAGTCTATGTAGATTCATAGGGCATTGCCTTAAAAAGTGATGACTATTACTAAGCATTGTAAGGCATCTAATACAAATCTATTTATAGTTTATAGGATACAAATAGAGTCTACACAAAACATTGACTGCATGGACTAGATTTTTTAAAAAATGAAATGAAATCTTTGAGTTTTACGTCCCACTCTTATGCCGGTTAGGCTAAAGGAGACGGTGATGATGAGTAATGAGTGAAATGGTGGAACGAAGAAAGTGGGAGGAAACGGGAGAACCCCGAGGAAACCCATGCACACGGTGTTTGTCCACCACAAAGTCCACTTGGCGGGGGCTGGGATCGAAACCCAAGCCCCAGAGGTGAACGCTCTACCACTGAGCCACCGCGGCCCCAGGACTAGATTTGAAATCTACAGTTTTGCCATAAAGAAACGACAGTGTTTATCAATATCAGCTACAATTGAAGACTTAATTACGAAAGGTATCACACTGTCAAACTTAATAGGGCCATAGAAAATAGCCCTTTTGTGTACATTATCTACATCTTCTCGAAATGGAAAACGAAATTGCATGCCAATTTGTTCAAGGAACTTCATTTCATACACATTTTTGCTAACCGACTTTATGACTCTGCCAATATACCAACTTTTCACTTAATCAGCTGCTCATTTTCTTCCACGTGCTCTAAGTGAGGCATTGCACTCTCTTTTCATCATCATCGATGTATTATCGGAAATACCTGCATCTGTGTCCGTGTCCTCACTTACCCCACAGGTATAAAATTTGTGTCCCTACTTACCCCACTGTACAAAAATGTGGGGTAAGTGGGGACACTTCAATTGTGCATATACTGGCAAGCATAACACAGTGCATTCAATTTTTATAAGTACTAAGCATCTCTTCTTAACCGTACAATGTTTTCTTCAAGTGTTTCTATGACAATTATCTCAGGATAGCCAAGCGCTGAAAGCACTACGAAAGTTGATTGCATGGTAAAACATGGACCGATTTTTGGCTTAGGGTTTTTATAATATTCATATTACTTAAAACCACTCTACCAGACGAATGGCACTATGTCCACAGTCTTCAAATTTGGAGAAACTGTTTTCATACTTTTTACCAGATTTTAGAAAACGCGCCTGTCCCCACTTACCCCAACTACCCCTATGTAATTGCTTTGATAGTATTCCATTCTTAATCCTTCTTTGTTCATCCTTTAACAGGTGAGCATTTTTAAAAAAGTACTCTTAATTTGTAATTTATTTCCTATACCCGAATGTTAATAAATATATAGTTTGTGAGTTAAAGGGAATATATTTAGAGTATGAAGAGAAATATCATTTGATTGTTACCTTTCTGTTTCTGCTCGAGTTTTTTTAATTTCGGTTTTTCACTAATCTTTCAGAATGAATCATTCCAGTTTGTTACTAAATTCTACTGCTTATTTGTATGCGTGATAAGTATTTTTATTAACATGTATATAATTTTAATCAGTGTGAAATTTGTTCAGATTCCGAGTCAAATCTGATCAAGTGCCCCTAAATTTGCCCTTATTAGCCAAGCATAACTGCAACTGAAATGGATAATTTTGGGTCAAATCGCTCACGTTGGTAAGTTGTTGGATAGTTCTTTCATAACCGTAATTACAAGTATCTCGATACGATACTAAAAAAGAAAGGAGGTTATATTTTGAGTAACCATTGACAATTAGTTATTGAAATTTTGTTAACAAAACTAAAACTATTTAAAAAAATGTTTGGAAAAACTTCCTTTAAAAACTGTAGGCAGCTGTTAGACCGATAAAATAAACATTTGTTGACAATTTCCTGTTTTGACCAATCAAAAGCAAGCATTTGAATTCATGTTTCAACTACATACTATATGTATCCCAGTAACTACCCTTCAGTCTTGTATAAATTATCCCAATATTTGCATTTCCATCATTAATGTTCGTAAGTGCTGTAAGAAAGTTTTGGGAACTGTAAGAATAACAGCTAATTCCTTTAGGTAATAAACCATGATGATATTCTTCTTCAGGAAGAAAGCTACGAAATTAACAAACGGGTAATCACCAAGAAGGGCAGTAATCACAGATCCTGTCAAATTTTTAAGTTTAAAACTACTTTAAACCAAAATATGAGATAAAGATGATAATAATAATAATAATAATAATAATAATAATAATAATAATAATAATAATAATAATAATAATAATAATAATAATCATAAAGTTGTTCGAGTCGATAATGAATACTAGCTGCAAGAAGTATAAATTCAATGGTGATGCGAGGTAAATTGATTTATAATTTTATTTTCTATGGAAGTATCGAGACTGAAAAAAAGTGTCAAATAATTTGTATTTATTTTTTCAAACAATCTCTCCAGATTCTCCCTGTACTCTAATAAATTAAACTATAGCGAAATGAGTAGCATATTTACTCTCAAATACAATATATTCATTGATAAGTTTTTCAAACGCTTTCTCGTCCTTCATTTTAAAGACTAACAGTAAGACGGAATTTCTCTGCTCTTGAACTGCTGGCTAGCCATGTGTCAGGTGTCACTGAAGCTTGATTTACAGCATCTCCTTCCTCCAAATGATCAGAAGGGAACATTTTCTTGGATTTCTACACAAACATGGCATTCATCATATACCTGGCAACTCTGAAAAAAAGTTTGCCTTTGGAGAATAATAAACCATCGTAGAACTTTTCAGAGGGCAACAACTATACCCTCTGCTCCCCGCTTCCTCACCCCGAACTCGTATTCTTCTCTGAAAGGGACATTAGGGGTTGATATATCGGACCGGTAAATCGCAGACTCGCTTTGATTTTTGACTAAGTCGCATATATTCATTTAATAAAATACAGTTACCTACTAGGTACAATAGTAAGCTTCTGATACACAATATTTCTTGTTTGTGTTCGTTCTTTAAACTGGACTTGCTAATTATAGCTATAAGATGCACATTGAAGACTTAGTGAAGGCCTAACTGTATATGTGGAGAGTAAAACCTTCATATGGATTTGATGCTCTATATCATCTTTTTCAACGTCTTCTACAGCGCTGTGGGTTCGTTCCTTTTGTGGCAACCATTTTCTTAAGATAAATAAACTAGTTCAATTGCATTTCCAAAATTTTTATTAAACGTGGCATTTCGAAAAAAAAAAATATTATAAGATAGGGGTGCTTTCATTTTTTTCTTTCAAAACACCGTTTAACACAATTGTTAGATGTGTGAGTTAGAATTACTTATTTCTACCCAAAAAATGATTTTCACAAAAGGAAAGAGCCTACCTACATGTTACTGGTCTAGCAGCACTGTTGAGGACATTGAAAAAGTTCCAGAGAGCATCAAAACTATATGAAGAATTGGTGTCCTCCCACTTGCGTACATTCCCATTTCCGTACATGTCAAAATCCTTCCCAGTTGCGTACAAGTGCCAAATGCAATGAAATATCATGATTTAAAAGCGAGATAAGAATTCCAATTTCCGTTCAATAGCTGGTACTATTTCTCTGAATTTTTGTTAATTTTTGTGCAGAGAGGGATATGAAATCTAAAGGTTTCGTTTCGAGTAGCAACCACAGCGAATAAGAGTCCCTGAATAGTTTCATTTTGCAGGCCAGCACGACCTTCTCTATTGACGGCGCATTTAAGAGTTACAACAAGCTTTTTGAAACAGATATTTTGAAAAATTGTTCATGGCTTCATCAAAGAAAGAAAAAAAAAAAAAAAAAAACTGAAATAGCAGACACTGACGAATTTCCACCAGAAGTCTTACGCACCATTTGTTACCTAACCAAAGTTGATCTTAGACTCAGTGGAATCAAAGTGATGAAATTGATGTAAATAACTTAAATGAAGACGAATGACGGTTCAGAGTCAGAAGAAGGCGAAGAGAACTATGTCAACTGCTCAGTGAAGAAGAAATGTTATAGATGCATAGCATGTACCTTTAACATTGTTTTCGTGCTGTCAAATCTGGAATGTTTTTACCAATCTATATACAGCTTACAAGTTTATATTAACTCTGCTTTGTACGCAGCTAACCTGCGGAAGAACCTTTTCAAAACTTAAAATTGTTAAGAATAGATTAGAATAGAATTTCTGCGCTAAACCAAAATTTAATGTCTAAGCTACTTTTTATAAATGTACAACAAGACTTGTTTATAAATTTAGATAAAAATTTGATTATAGATGAAGCAGCAATAACGAGCAAGAAACTTAGGAAAAGTCATTAGTTTAATGAAGCATTTAGACATTAGGCCTATAGATCTGATCTAGGTAGAAGGAGACCTCTTTCCTCTGTTAGTAAATGTTGTATTCATAATATGCCAATACTCTTCTTCAACAGAATACAGTATTAGATATTCAAACATAATTTTACAGGTTGATAGTTTGAAATTTTCTTTTTATGAGTGAATCTAAGTACAATACGTACACAATTTGTATATATTTCTTTGATTTTATAGGATTTTTTATTTTGATTTTTATACGTCTATGCAAAATCACTATTTTTAAGTTTGAAGTAACCTACGTATTGTAAGTTTCATGTAATAAAGTATGAAAAGTATAAAGTATTCCTGGTACTATTTATTGGTTATTTACCTTATATCATTGATCAAGGTATTGAAAATTTGTTTTTAAAGAATATTACGTTAGAATTTATGTAATTAGAACATGTAAGCATACTGTAGAGGTTTGTTATTAAAATAAAGCCCCTATAAAACAATGCGGTAGGTAACTTTACTTAAATGGACCAATAATAATAGAATTTAGTAACATACGCATGTGGACATTTTTTTAAAGGGGCATCTCTAGCTTCCTGCAGCCGAGGGCGCCCAGAGATGCCAGACCGCTCCTGATCCAAATATTAGTTCGACGAAGACTCTTTATAAAAGCCGACTTGTGTATCCCTTTGAAAGTGTGATTTGTGAACTCATATCACACACATTTCGGGGATACATTGGTCGAATTTGAATTGAACGTGAAAAGTTGAGTCGAAAAAAAACTTAGCATGTATGCATCTTTTCGAATTTCCTTGAGCATGCAATTCCATATCCTCCTCTGCTCAAACTTGATTAAAAATGCACAGAAACAGTATCAGTTATTAAACATGTACGGAAGTGGGAAAACTCTTATCAATATCAAAATATGTCTTGTTGTCGCCCATGGCACTTCTACGCATCTGGGAGGAGGTAGTGTTTGATTCCTGGATAAAAATAAATAGTTCTTTCTATCTCTAAATCTTTAGTGTAATTAAGTACAAAACATTTTAATTATTTCTTCCTCACTTTACACCGACTTCCACTCAAATATTTGTGTGATACTACGACATTATTGCTGCCACCACATAATGACTGTTTTCGTAGAATTACTAATTATGTCTAAATGTTGACGATTTTAGTTGCGCTTGAGAACTTTCCGCTAGAATAAAGAAGAATGCCGCATGATAGTAAATGCAAATGTATTTCATGTATGAAATCTGTTCATAATGCGTTTTCTGTTCATAATTTCTTAAAAACGATTCATTTAGTAGTAACTTTCTTTACAGCTCACTACCCAATACCGTGGGACAATTTTACCAAACAGATTTAAGAACATAATTATGAGAACAGTAGTTCTGTTATTTGCACAATGAGAATACTTGTATTAACTCTTCACGGAAAGCTAAAGTCATTTGTGCTTCTTTGTCTACATGTTTTCCTGCATGATTCTTCTATTATTGCACTTACACGTGTGAGAGTCAAAGTAGATTAACTGTGGACTTCTTTTTCACGATACATATTTCGTGAAAACTGTCACGCATTTAACTTTTAACTCTCGCTCACTACATTAAAAAAAAAAAAAGAAAAAAAAAAAGAAAGTAAGTTCAATAGGGACCCATGGGATGTACACTATCTCAGGGAAGAACTGCATGTTTTGTGCCCAGATTTATTAATGTCGTGAGCAACACCAGTTTTCCTATTTCGCTACCATGGCACCGGGTTTCGAGGAAGGTCTCGTAAGGAAAATTTCTTACGTATTCTGTTTATTCCAAAATTCCTTATATATTTATGTATGCTGTTCAGCTCTGAGTCACCCTCCTTGTAGAAGCAAAGCCCATTCGAGCAGTGAATGAAAAGATGGAGAAGTAGGATAAGATTTTCACGTATACAGGAAGTGAGTGATTAAGACTTCAATACACATAATGACTTTATTCGGCATAAGGTCCTTTGATTTCTTGTTACTAAGAAACCATATCGCCTGACCGAGGTTACATGTGAAATAAAGTATGCAAAATACAAATTGCAATCCCGTTCAGCTAATCTATGTTTCAATTTTATACGAAATAAATTTTAGTTTTATCAAAATATTTTTCTTCTTTCCAGCCACCATTTAAGGTTGGCACAAACTTCTTTGTTAAGTTGTGTGGTTTATATATTTTATATGGAAATAATTGCTTAGTTTAGTATTGGGATAAATTGCTACAAAACGTATTCTATGCTATGAATGCCGACTTTTCGAATTACATCTGGTCTCCATTTCTTCTACTAATCTTACATCACTATATTTCTTGTGTTCAGAAATTCAACAGAGATTTTGAGAGTATTTCGAGAATTCTTAAGTGATATAATGTGTAAGAAGAAAACTTGCATTGAGAGACTCCCTACACCTACTTTTAATGCAATATGCAGTTCGTATGTTAAAAAAGTGACTCTTATCTATGAGTAATCAGTCATTAGGTATTTCTTATATCTTTGTGAATGTGAAAATATCGCTCTCGTTTGGCACAGACATGTCCTCCATTCCTCTAATAAAAATCTATCAATCACATTGCGAAGGTGTCTGTAATGATGTAAGCTCAAGACCAAATATCATTCACGGATAAGTAGATATAATTGATTGAAACATAAAAATAATTCTGTTAATGAGCATATGATACAGGGCTAGCATAAGTGATTCATTCATTTTGAAAAGACTATATTTTCAAAGTATTACACGTACACATACGCATCGTACATACATGAAAGATATATGAAAAGAACCACAAACTCACCAAGTTTAAACACCCTTTACAAATGTTCAATATGCGCCCCTTTGGTGACACAATACACGTTCAGACGATACTCGAGCTCATTCCATACATTTTGTAGCATAGTCCTGTCAATTGTCTGCACTACAGCACTGATGCGTTATTTGAGCTTGACTAAAGATTGCGGTAGTGCGGGTACGTAAACAAGGTCCTTAACATACCCCCACAGGAAGAAGTCGCAGCGCGTTAAAATCAGGTGATCTGGGAGGCCAGGGGAACAAAGCTAGGTCATTCTCACCAATACGCCCAATCCAGCGATGCGGAGGTTCATCGTTTAAGTAGTCACGAACTAGGATGTGCCAATAACGAAGTGCCAAACTCTACACAATACAAACTTGGTTCTTTTCATATATCTTTCATATGTTTACGTGTAATACAATTTAGCCTTTTCAAAACGAATGAATCATTTATGCTAACCCTGTATATAGTTGAAAGATTAATACCGCTTGCCTTGATAACAGAAATATCTCTCTGCTATGCCTTTCTCCCTCCTAAATATAGCATTGTTCTTCAATAAGGTATTATAAAACTATGAATAAGTATGAGCCAATTACTTAAGAACGTACCAAGACACACATCAATTACTCTAAGCAAATGCCCTCTAAAATGGACTCTGTCACCGAAGCACCTAAACGCAATTCCCCGTCAACGTTTCAACCACCAATGATCATCATCCTCAGTGCGCTTTCCTTAAGAAATCTCATTGCTTCAAGAGTTACATATTTTAATTAATTTCTTTCATTGTACCAATATTATTATTATTTTTCCAATTATTGCTCTTATGTTATGATTGCAATTATGTTTTCTTGCTAACAGTGTATTATCCTCTCCTTACCTTAAACCAAAGCTGAAGTAAATAAGCACCAAAAGAATTTTTTAAAAAAAATTGTAGTTTAGATGCATGTAAATTATTTTATCTGCAAAACCTTGACTCCATATATGTCATGAACAGGTACGAATACCCGGCCACATCACTTACAAATGACTTCTCTGAATTGAGAAAACATTGTTGTGTACAGATATCTAATTTGCAAGCGTAAATTTAACTGCAAAATTAAAAACATTCAAGTTGAAAAACAATACAGTTAACAATCTAGTTTAAAAAAAAGCTGTAACCACTAATGTAATGACGGTCAATTTTTATTTGTTTGGATTCTGGATTAAGATAAGGAGAGGATAGCATAGTGTTAACAGCAAAATTTAGCAGTTATTCAAAAACCATATATATTTTTCTACACTGAAGGAAGCTGATCAAAATATGTACTTTTTCAAGCAGTGTAATTTGTTAAGGAATATTCAATGAGGAATACAATTATTGCTTCCTTGAAACGCTTGCATTGAATTGCCATTTGGGTGCTTCGATGTGTAAGTTCATTTAGAATGAGAGAAATTATTTTGTAATGTTTAAACTAAGAGGCGAGATTTACTTATCGGCCCACAAATTGTTTGTCAAAGAAAAAGCCACATTTGAAAGTGTAAGGAAATATAATACCGTTTTTGCGTCTTGTGAATAATGATATGTAATTTGGCCCTCTTTCAAGTTCCGTTATATATATATATATAGATAGATAGATAGATGGATAGATATAAGTGTACCTATTTTTCTGGTACGAGAAATTACAATACATTCATTGAAAATTAGTGCATGCATGTATTTATATACTGCATTCATATATATACTGCAAAAGATACTCTATATTGCTGTCTATGGACAGTTCTGCAGAATACGTGTGATACAACCAAAGATATCAGGTCATGTAGGATTATGAAAAAAAAAAAAAAAAAAAAAAAAGAGAGAGAGGAATTTGCGGATGTATTAAGATTTTTCGCATCTCATTCCGCTACCTAGTCACCAGTGGAATAAATGGTCAATTCTTTCATCGTTAAGCAGCTGTATTATCGACTGTTTTCAACTTTCATTTCATACATGTAAGACGTATGGCGAAAGATGTAGTTTAATTATATCCAACAGACATCTGAAAACAGTTTATCAACAAGCTTACTTGACACTTATAACATAGCTTTTGGTGCTGTAGTGAATCATTTAAACGTACTGTATTGAGATTTTTGTGCAAAAGTAAAAATAGAGTGATTGTAATATTTTTTTTTCTTAAAGTATACGAACTAGAGATTATTGCCAAAATTTGTCCATTTTATTTATTATGTTAGGAGACACTAATTACTTTGATGTTTTGTATTTGAGCAAAGAAAAGATCAGGAAGCGACTTCGAAGATGCACTTTTTGCTGAATTGAGAAGTATAACTGTACTACGTATAAGTATTTCGCACTCCAAGGTGAATATTCTGTGATTCTTGCTGAATTTATAAAACACCTTTAATTATGTTACTTTTTTGATTATAATGTGTTCCTCGACTATGCTACCACCTAGTACCAAACGGTAAAACAAAATAAAGGAAAAAGAAGAAGAAAGAAAACTCTTGGCTTTTCAAAGTGTGTGCAGAATTGTAAATGTGTTTGTGAGTGAAACGAACAACGTGATTAAGCAAAAATGAAAAAGTGGTGTGATCTAGTGACTTATACTAGTTCCCAGTGTTATTTCTAGTTAAAATTTTTTCGTCAAATTAAAGTTACAGACTATCATCCACATATTATTAATGAAAAATAATAGTAAGTGATTTGTCAAACTTTGACAGTTTACTAATGTGTATCTATGTATGTTATCTTGTTATCTTGTTTCTATGTACTTGCCTAGATATATTATTAGTAAAAGGGTTGGAAGTCTAACTTTGGTGGACCCATAAGTTAATGCGCAGTAAGCCGTCCAAAGCTTCGGACATGTAATGATTCTTGTCCGAAAACAGAAGTCGTTTGTCGTCGTCAAAGCCAAAGCCATTTGATAAATTTTAAAGAAGTAGAGATTAGTAGTGCACTAAAAATTAACTTCTTAAAACATGTAAAATAATGTCAAAACACGTCGAAGAAAAATAAAAAGCGTTGGACTTCGTTTCTTAAAAGACAAGTGTTAGTGGTACGCATAGAACTCACCATGTGACTCAAAAACTGTTGTGTGAAGGATTAACCAGGAGACGAATCAGAAATTGACGTAATTATTTTATTTTACGAATGTTCTCGCGGTGTCACAGTCAGGCACTTATTAGGGCAAATCAGTATTACGAGGGTCAGTAAGAAAGTTAGTTGCACTGCTCAAGAAAACAAAACAGAATAGAAATTTTACAGTAACTTTATTTGTAAAGTTCCATTCACAGTCTACTTTTCAACGTAATTATCCCCGTAAGTTAAGCATTTGTCGAGGCGAGGTGCAAGTTATCTATGCCTTCTGCAAATAAATCCCATCCAAGGCCCGATAACCATTCTTGAGCTGCAGCTTTCACCTCGTCATCCGAGTGGTATCGTCGCTTTGACAGGTCTGGCCTATATGGAGGGTGATGGTCTTTCCCTATGCTCAGCATCGTCAATATCTGTAAGTCTGTTCTCAAAGATGTTGCAGAACTTCGCGATAGCTTGAAGTGACATTGCATTTTCACTATACACTTCCTGCAACTGCAGATAAATTTCAGTGCAGTTACGCCTTTTCGCCCACAAAAAAAAAAAAAAAAAAAAAAAAGAATCACTGCATGCACTTCCAATTTGGACGCCACTTGCAGCTGTCGAGACATGTTTACGACTGATTGTCAGAACACTTCTACTTGCCTCGTAAAAGCCGCTACACCACGCGATACAGCTACATGTCTTCCGTGTTGCCACACAGTTTCATCAAAATATCCTTTGACCGAAAATATTTACGAAGGAGTGCAACTAACATTCTGACTGACCCAAGTATTATTCAAGGAAAGTCACATTAATATCACCATTGTATCATTATTCAGGCATATTTTTACATAATATCAATAAAGGCACGAAAGGAAATAGTGCTTTGATTTAAAAGATGCAAGACAAGTAGATTTGAAGTAGTAATAGTGCATGGAAATTGTAGTGTCATAAGTAGATAAGAATAGACGATGACGTCACCTATTCTTGTTAAACCAACCGTTAGACAGTCTTACAGTCGTTAAGTCTCGAATCTTGATCGTGGAGATTTGTGTTTGACCCTGGGGATAATGTTATTGAAAGAAAACACGTGGGAATAAACACATCTTCCCAATTCAGGGCATTGCAGTACAAGGCTGTATTCTCTGGGAGTATGAAAGTGGGCAAGTCTTGCAGGTGGTTTCTTAATGGTGAAAATTGATTATCCGAAGGGAGAAAACCCATACACTTATATAAGTCCAAACGAGTTAACAGAAGATCAACATTTTTGCATGTCTGTTGTTAAAAGCATGGAGAGCGTACGTGTGCAAACTAGAATTTGGAGATAACTAATAGTAATAATAATAATAATAATATGTATATGTTCAGTATTGAAGATATTAAATAGTTATTTAAAACTAATAAAGTTGGTGTTGCTAAATCCTTGAATCACACTAGATCCGTAAAATTTTCTCATCTAACTGGTCTTTTAATGTTCTGAATTACATTGTAAGATGTTTTCTGCCCACCATTTAACTCTGGAATGTATGTGATACTATATGCATATGACAAACACATACTTGCACAGAGACAGCGAGCGAGAGAGAGAGAGGAAGGGGGAGAGAGAGAGAGAGAGAGTGAGTGAGTGAAAGTCGTATTAGTTACAAAATTCGTAGTGCTTGGTTCGAAAGCAGTTTATGATATTTGGCTGGAATGACATCTGCATGGAAACGAATTTAGTGACAGTTGCCCGGAGAGGTCAATGACGTAAGCCTCCTTAATTTTCGATTATGACACTTGCATGGAAGCTAGAGAAAGAAGCGTTAACATTTATAATAGGTTCAAATAAGTTTGTATATTTTAAAAGAATCTTTATCATAATTGTCATTTATTTAAAAATCATTGGTTGAAAAGTTAAAAAAAAAAAAAAAGAAAAAAAAAAATTAAGTTCACTGCCAGCTTTATTTTTTCCTGTCAGTCTTTATGGCTTCCCCTGAATTTCTCTGATTCTATCTAGCGTTACATTGCGCATGCTATCTAGCGTGAGCGAATGCTGACCGCTGATTGGTAAACTGGCAGCCAATCAAAGGCCCCCAATAGAATGCATTAAAAGGCGTGTGGCAGGAGTTCTGTGCATTAGTTGGGATCTGGTTCTGAGAGGATATAAAAGTTTAGGACTTCGTATAGTACTTCGTGTTCTAAGTGTACTAGAAGTAGCGTTGTTTTTTGACGTAGAAATCCAGCTTTAGTGGTGAGTATCCTTAGTTGCTGCTGCGTGTATGCTTCTGTGTTAATATAACCACTCTTGAAAAGCCTAACAGGCCATTGGAATTGACCAAAGACTTGTCCTGGAAAAGGGTAACAGTCCAATGGTATTGTGGATGGAGTGGGTTGTCTGATAGTATTTGGAATTTGTTTCAGATATGTTTTAGAAAATTTAGAAGCGTTTCAAATAATTTCGATTCTCAGTATTTTTTAATATAACCACCCTTCGAAAGCCTAACAGATCATTGGAACTGACCAAGGACTTGTCCTGGAAGAGGGCAACTTTTGTGAATTTAGCCCAATTTTAGGGATACTTATACAAATTTTAATATAAAATACCTTCATATTACAGACTTGTTACAGTAATACATTACATATCTGGAAATTGAAACAAAGTTTATTTCGTTACAGTTTTCATGGAGTTGATGGAAACCACCAAGGGTAAGCCCCTGTTAATATTCAATAGATACCAATATATTGTTGACTACACCAACAAGGAAAATGTGACTTATTGGCGTTGTGTGAATTATAGGAAAACAAAATGTATGAGACGTGTTTCAACTCAAAATAATGCTGTTTCAGGTGATTCATATCATATTTGTGTCCCGGACGTTGCTGGAAATGACGTTAGAAAGCAAATGGCTAAAGCCAAGAAACGAGCGAGGGAGACGAATTACTCTATTTCCAAAATCTATACAGAAGTTGGGCAGCTATTTAATTGTGGGTACGAATTTGTGACGGCGATGCCCAAGCAAACAAGCGCCAAGCAGTCATTGCATCGTATTAGGAGGAAATATTTAGGAACAATATGTGACCCCGATATCTCAGCAGATATCTGTATACCAGAACAGTTCTTGACAATGAACGACGGAGGAAATGTTCTTCTTCACGATGAAATATTTGGACCTCAGAATAGGCTACTTGTGTTTGCCAGCGCCAAAGGAAGAGAAGCCCTAGCATCATCGTCGTGTTTTTCTGTTGATGGGACATTCAAAAATTCCAGTAATCAGTTCGGACAACTTTACTGCATTCATGTTGATCTGGGAAGTTCTTTGAAAGAAACTAATGTCATCCCTGTTTTTACGCCCTTCTACCAAACAAGGAACGTCAGACCTACGATAGACTCTTTACAGTTGTCAAGAACCACGTACCTAGCTGGAATCCTGCGTATGCAGTTATGTATTTTGAAATTGCAGTCATTCAATCAATCAACTCCTTGTTCCCAGCAGCAACGATATCCGGTTGCAACTATCATTTCAACCAGTGTGTGTGTGGAGAAAAGTACATGAACTCGCTCTAGTGACTCAGTACGAGGAAAGTGCAGAGGTTTGCCTTTACGTTCGAATGTGTGCTGCACTAGATCATGTACGGTCCGCAGCAAAAGACCTACAACATGAGCATGTAAGTTTATTGTGAAACTACGCCTAACAGCGCAGGGAATCAACATTACGTCTAACTGGCACGAATCACGCCAGCAGAAACCTCGGCATCCTCCCCTGCACACCTATTTTAGAGCAAAAGACTTCGCCGTTTCACAATAAACTTATATGCTCATGTTGCAGGTTTTTTGCTGCGTACTGTACCACTACACCTGATTGACGATGGATGGTTAAGTATCTAAGAAGAAACACCAGAAAATGAAAGTTTACGATGCTCCTACGACTATTTCGTCGACCAGTGGCTTGAAAACAAAAGTTCTTCAAGATGTAGGTGGAATTGTTCTGGTAGAAGCCACAGAACCAGCAACGTCTCGGAAGGTTGGAACAGGAGGTTGAACAGTTTGTTTTCAAGGGCTCATCCGAATGTATACTCGTTAGAGAAAACACTCCGAGAAGACTCTGAATACCATGGCCACACTTACGACCATGGCCACTCAATCTTGACGTCAGAGAAGGAAAAAGTCTGCAATTATGACTGATAAGATTATTAGTGAGGCTTTGTATAAACTTGAAAAGGATGGATGTCTAAAGACATTTCTGAAAACAATTGCTTATATTCAGAAATTAGATTAATGTAAATTAGTTTATAATGTACATAAAATGGACAAGTTTCTATTGAAACAAAAAGAAACTGATGGTCTCCGATGGAACAGAAATACGAAAAAAATGACGAGCTTTGGAAATTGAAAAACAAAATATATGGGGGACGAAGAGACTACCTCCGCGTGGTGTTCCCTGGAAACGACATTTGTCAGCTAGAAGTCTCTTTCCGGGCAAGTGTCACACGGCAAATTGTGATTCATCCAAGATCGTTGGGTCTAGGGCAACTGTCACTCTGGGCAAGTGTCCCACACCCATTCAAAAAATCTTCTATCTCCACACTCATTATTCATATTTTAACGAAACTTGAGAAAGATATAGCGTAGAATATTTTTTATTTATTTATTTTTAATCTTTTATGTAGCTACGAAAACTCTGTTCCAAATTTATAAACAAAAATCTGTAGGATCTCCAAATTTGTGAATTGAGACATACGTTTCTTATCACTCGAGAGTATAATTCATTTTGAAGACAATGACACACGAACCATAAATCTATGGTACCTACAGTACAGACTTTTAAGTAGCTTCTTAAGTAAAACTAAAATTTCATTAAAAGCCTTGTAATTTTAACACACACAAAATATAAATGGAGAAAAATGAAATGAAATCTTTGAGTTTTACGTCCCACGCTTATACCGGTTAGGTTAAAGGAGACGGTGATGATGAGTAATGAGTGAAATGGTGGAATGAAGAAAGTGGGAGGAAACGGGAGAACCCCGAGAAAACCTACGCACACGGTGTTTGTCCACCACAAAGTTCACATGGCGGGGGCTGGGATTGAACCCGAGACTCTAAGCACCAGAGGTGAACGCTCTACCACTGAGCCACCGTGGCCCCAATATAAATGGAGAGTACAGGACTGTCTCGTTTAAATTTCTTATTCGAAACATTTTATGTACATTTTAAAGAAACGTTTGCATATTTTAAAACCTAAAATGCTTTTAGGTATATATTTACCATCTCAAATCTGACTTGTAAAAATAATAGACGTCCCGTTTACACACACATATATATACAGAATCTCTTGTCGTCACGAATTCTGTCGAGGAATTTCAAGCTCAAAATATATAAAACGATAATCATGCCTGTTGTTTCGTATGCTTGTGAAAAATAGTCGCTTACTCTAAGCGAAGAACGTAGACTGAAAGTATTTGAGAACAAGATCCTGAGACGAATATTTTGGAGCCAAGAGGAAAGGGAATGTGGAATGGCGGAAATTCCATAACGAGGAACTTCACAGTTTATACCATTTACTAAACATTGTTAATGTCATCAAGTCTAGGAGGCTCAGGTGGGCAGGTCATGTAGCTAGAATGGAAGAAAGTAGGAACGCTTTCAAAGTCTTAACTGGAAGACCAATCGGAAATCGACCATTAGGAAGACCTAGGTGCAGATGGGAGAACAAGATTAAGATGGATCTCGCAGAAATAGGAATACAAAGTAGAAACTGCATTCAATTGGCTAAGGACAGAAGTCAGTGGAGAGCTTTTGTGAACGCGGCATTGAACTTTCCGGTTCCACAGTGAGAGAGAGAGAGCGAGTGTGTGAGAGAGAGAGAGAAGGCGCGAACTATGATTCCTCTATTTGCAATCCGAATCTGAAACTAATGTAAAACTCTAAAGAAAAAAATAATGAATTTTGCACCGTTACATATCTTTCAGTAAACAAACTTTAAACTTGAATTGCCCAGTGGTAAGGCGCTCGCCTCACGTGCCTAGAGTCTTCGGATTGATCCAGGTAATCTGCGTTTGTTATAAAAAAAAATAGTATTTTCGTAGATTTTTCACAGAGTTTTCCCGTTATCTTTCACACACTCATACGATCAACTGAACAATAGCAGGCAGGCTAGACCAAGTATTGTTTTGGTCCACTATGGTCTTACAGAATACAAAAATTAATTTGGCAGTCTAAAAAACATCCAATTGTATTTATTTAATTAACAGAACAGTTGGTCTACTTTACCAGAAAAGCATTCACACTATTACTAGTAATTTGGTTTAGAAAAAAAAAGTACTTGGTCTAGTCTGCCCTGCTACTTATCCAATTCTTCTATAATCTGTTTCCTTTATTAATAATCCATCTCCTTCAAAATCGTGCCATATTAAGGTAAAGATATGACTGCATATGAAGCACAGGTTTCGTCACAAGCAACGAGATTAGAGTTGTGTAGCTATGCGCTGTAGCCTATAGGAGACAGATGCTTAATGAAAATTGATGATTATGAAATAGGAAATGGGGAAATACGAGGAAACCTACTCACCACAGAACTGCATATTTTAAAGAAGATTAGACTCCTCAGATGAGGTATCATCTTGTTACCAAAAAACCTTCTCTACCTAAGGTGGAAATTTTTTACTTTCCCCTCTACTATCCCTGTTCGTTCATTTATTCAAATTCTCCAACTTATATACAGGATGATAATGTTTCAAAAAAAAAAAATCGCTGGTGAAATCCTTACAAAAACTTTGTTGTAGTGCTAGAGGACACTACAGAGACAATGTAAAATTTTTGTAGTAAGCGTAGCTCTAAGTTAATTATTGATAGTGGTACAGAACAGTGTCAATAAAACCATATCAGAATAAATGCTAAATATACTTCATACTTTAATACATCTTCAAGGCGGTCTTGAGTAAATAAGAGATTTTAGTTAAGTTAGATGTCATGACCTGAATTCGAAGTACGATTTTCTATAAGGACGACTGATAATACGTGCTGGCCGAAAAACTACACCACACAGGAAAAACATATTTTTTGGTCTAATGCAAGGTAGTAAACTCAGTCCATTACTTTACTTTAATCTCTTTATACAGGTTGTCCCAGGAGGAGAGGGCAATATTTTGGGAAATGAAAGTATGGATCCTTACAAGCAAAAAGGTCTATATAAACTATGGGTCGCGATGGCCTCCTTTTCGAGATATCGAAGTGAAGACCAGGGGAGAGGAAGAGGATTTTTAATGGAATAATAAGATATAGTCAAGCACCCTGTTGGGAGGGGTGATGGTTCATTCTGAATTGCAAAATGACACATGGATACCTGCACACTTACTTGGCTATCGTTTGCGAGATATGGATATATCGAAATAAAGACCAAGGTAGGGAAATAGGTTTCTCAACGATAATACAATAGTTAGTGAAATATCCCTGTGATTGAGATCATTTTTCCGAATTTCAAAAAGCCACATGCGTACCTGCGGATTTAGGTATCGAACCCCTGCTAAAAGTTGTGTTACAATACTACCATTTCCTATTTCATAATCATCAATTTTCATTAAGCATCTGTCTCCTATAGGCTGCATTACTATCGGAGATGGGTCACGAAAAATGTAAATTACAAAAAAATGCCCACTAAATGCAAATACATCTACTGTATTTTCTTTTGAACATCCAAAACGACCCAAAGTGAAAACATAATACAGAAAAAGAATGCGTCACAAGAGACTACATGTACATTACGCAGTTTTCTAGACAGACCCCTCGAGAAAAGCTGCGAATCATCATCGAAACAAGAACATTAGTTGAAACGTCATACATTTTCAAAAATGTCTCCATCAACAGCAACACACTGAGCACTGCGTATGAGAACTTGCCTCACAGCTCGTCGCAGATAGGCACAACACTCGCGTGTGTTATCGAAGGCCTCATGGATTTTGACAACCACTTCTTCCCGAGTATTGCACCTTCTTCTGTAAACTATCTGCTTCGCGCAACCCCAGACGTAAGTCGACAGATGCCAAGTCTAGTGACTGAGGTGGCCACAGTTAATGTATCCGCCACGGCCAATCCATCGATTGGGAAAGGTTGTGTTTAGATGTTGTAAAATGTTGCCAGTATGATGACACGATGTCCCGTCATGTTGAAATATTATCGCTATGCGTGTAGCTAGGGGAACATCTAGCTGCTGTGGAAAGTCATGCCGTAGGAAATGCAGGTAGTTTTGGGCTGTCATTCGTGCTGACAACACAACAAAGCCAATAATCACATCCTCAACTAACCCGCACTACACGTTCACCCCGAAACGTTGCGGGAAATTAGTCTGTACAGTTGTATGTATTGTCATGCATCCAATGATGTGCGTTCCGGGTATTATGAACACCTTGTCGTGTGAAGATGGCTTCACCAGTAAATAGAATGTACAGGAGTGATTTTTTTATTTGCCTGCTATGCTGCTGACGTTATTTTCGATGAAATAACATAATATTCAAGCAGAAAAAATAATAATCGAAAATAATGTTAAAAGTCTACATAATTGTTGTTTTGAAAATGGACTTCCAATCCACTGTACGAAATCTTTTTATTCTATGTATATTTCCCGTCTTTCAATATCAGCAATGGACAATAGATTATTATATTCTAAACAAATGTAATATTCAGAACTAAATTTAACTTCGAAGATGCACTTAAAATATCTTTTAAAGCAGGCATTATAACCAAATATTGCAATTTAATCGCCTGTCTGATTGCAAAGAAATGAGAAGTCATTCAACACTTATTAAATAAAATTATAAATGAATTTGATGAGTAAAACCTAATATGAAAGCATATATCAGAACTTCAATCTCACCTTTTTTTAAAAAACAAATTAAATTCTATACAGTATGAAGTTCTAAATCCGTCTTGCTATCCAAAATTTCAATAATAGAAGGTTCTAACAATACACCACCAGAAATAAAAACCTATAAATTAGTTCAAATTTCTTACTTTCTAGAATGGTTAGATTAAATTAACGAGTGGTATAAAGATTAGACAAATGGAAATAAACAACGGAAAGAAAAAAAAAAACTACCACATTACATCCGAAGGAGAAGTATTTGCCATACGACAACTGTGAGATTAGTTACAAATCGCACCCTACCCACTCTCACGCGCTGAAATACTTCTCATGAAAACTACATATATATTTTTCCACTACTATGGTACCTGTCCTTTGTTCATAAAGTAGGACGCATATTGGTAGCAGACACAACTACTATTATAGTTATAATTGTTCGTACCTGTTGCTCCTATATTTCGCAACACTCATTTTCTGGGGACTTCTTTTCTCCACTGTCCCGGTTGAAAGACACCACAGTTGTCCTCACAATCTACCAAACCACTAGAGCAATACTTTTGTTGGTACTTGCAGTTTTCACATCTTCTTTTAGGAGTCAGTCATGCAAGTACACTACTGCTTTAATAGTTCTTTCCACAATGGGAACAGTTGCAGTAATTGGCCGCCGACAGATACGAAATCTTCAGGCCATAATGCCAAATGTACTCTTCTTTCCCTTGAGAGGCGGTAATTGTAGTCTCTTCATAGCCATTAATTGTAGAGTATAACCGGAATTCTTTCCAGGACATGAAAGCGTCAAATTTCAGCAAAGAGGAAATGTTTCGTCTGAGACAAAAACATGGCAGCACACGTACCTTCCACCTCCAGGCAGTAACTAGGGATCAGGAAGCTCAAGCTCATTATTATAAAATGCTCGGCCAAAAGCTGATGCCTGAAATATATCCCCGTCACTGTCGCCCAGCACCTTCAGTATCATCAATTGCGAAGCGATGATTAACGTCTAAGTAGCCAGTAAAACTATACTGTCAGTTTCCTTATAGTTATAAAATTCACACCCAGTACCTCCAGTTACCTAAAAAGGAAGAAATTAGTTTAGAAATAAACAAACTTTCTCAAGACGTATTTCCAATACAGAAAGCCCCTAACACAATAGATACATGCATTTCATAACATTACGTGACAATACTTTATGACAAAACTCTAAGGATACAAAAGATGCTGGCTTATTGACATGTTCCCTATGTGCCGCGGCGCAAGATTATTTTCTACTACTAGCAAGGTTTATAACAGAATCAGTGCCACGTCCATTATGCAGCGGGCAGGATCTGAACATTCGCGCAAACTATTCCCCTAAATTCAGAATCCGTAGATCCCTACTATGTAATAAGAATTTTCAAACATAGATAGAAGTAGAATGAACTTTGTATCCAAATAAACGATGTGCCAATCGTCTCATTGCCGGTATGAAATAAACAACTCAACGAATTACTTATGAATCAGTTGATACAGTTAATGATGCAATGATCTGTAATTTTATGTAAGAATTTTAATAATGGCTATCAACAAAGGACCTGTATCTCCAATTGGATGGTAAAGAAAAATACATATTCTTGGAATATTTTGGCCACGGTGGCTCAGAAGTAGAGCGTTCACCTCTGGTGCATGGGGTTCTTGGTTCGATCCCAGCCCGCGCCAAGTGAAATTTCTGGTGGAAAAAACCCCGCGTGTGTGGGTTTTCTCGGAATTCTACCGTTTCCTTCCACTTTCTTCATTCCACCATTTCATTCATTTCTCATCACCGTCTCATTTAGCCTAGCCGACATAACCGTGGGACGTAAAACTATACGTATTTCATTTCATTTCCTCATCAAGATGTTTCTAAAGACAAAAACTGAATAAAACTGTGTGGTACTATATCCTTGTTTATCCTAGCGTTCGGGACACAACTTACCATATTCCCAAAGTCTATTGCAGACATATTAACAATTTTGATTTCTAACCTAAGTTTTGAAAATAATGAAAGACTGTTAAAAATGGTTGCTCCTGACATTTAAATACTCACTCAGCTACACGTAAGTGTGTGGTATAATTAATGTGGGAAAGTTACTTCGTTATGAGTAGCGGAAAACTACAAACGTAGTTTAAACTTGTTCTGTACGTCGAACAGAAATACTTTAACTTCCCGAAGTGGGAACGTCTAATAATAACAATATAGACTATATATAGAAATATGTTCAAAATATCGATATCATATGTAAAATAACAAGGAAAGCAATGTGACAATGACTTTGCAACAGGAAAATATATGTATTACAGCATCACTCAACGACGAACAGTAAATGAGCAGGCCACGCAGTCACAATGAACAGCAACAGTTAGTAATGATGCTGACACACGAAATTAAAACTAAAGTTATCATCCATTCAAATGCAAAGTCAAGGTGGTGGAACTGGCCAAAAAGGCCCTTGAAGATATATACGAGGAAGGATGAGAAACTAAGGATACAAGACTCATATTTTTGGAGTTGGGAAAGTGCAGAGTTTCAGCCAGTGCTAGTTGTAGGTAAACACACACGGCGAGTCGTGGTAGAGAAAACGTCACCGACGAAGAATACAGTGGCCAACCACCACGCTGTTGAAGCAGTTTCACCGTGGCATCATCGACCATCCTTCTTAAAGCCCGGACTTCGCTCTAAGGGACTTTCACCTGTCCTTGCACTTGAAAAGAGCACCTAGGAGGCCGTCACTTCGCTTCAGAGAAGGAGGTGAAACATTTCGTGACAATGTGGCTGAACACGCAAGGACAGGGTTTTTACCAGGAGGGAATCTTCAAACTCATTCCACGATGCGACAAGTGCCTCGAACGGTATGGAAACTACGTCAAAAAATAACCTAATGTATGGAATAATATATACACGTTTCACTGCAGGCTTTGTAACCTTACTTTCTGATCACTCTTTATATATATATATATATATATATATATACACAGATGGTGATCAGAAAAATGGAAACACCTGAACGAAATTGCAACTTACCAGATTAATTTGGTGTCGGGCCACCTTTCGCCTTCAGAAAAGCCTTGATGCGACGTGGGATGGAGGCATAGAGGTCATGAATGGTAGCAAGTGGAATTTTACACCATTCCTTGTGCAGGGCATCTGCCAGTTCTGTGAGAGAGGGTGGAGGTGGAAATCGTCGCCGGAGTCGTGTTTCCAAGACGGATCACAGATGTTCAATTATGTTGAGATCTGGGGATTGAGCGGGCCAGGGGAGGTGTTGAACTTCATCCCGATGTTCCTCAAACCACGCTGCAACAACGCCAGCTGTGTGAATGGATGCATTATCATCCTGGAAGATTGCGTCATTGTCCGGGAACAACATAGGATGCAAGTGGTCTCCTAAAATTGCGACATAATCGTTGGCAGTGATTCGTCCGCTAAGTGTGACCACAGGACCCAATGAAAACCATGATATGGCGGCCCACAGCATCACCGAGCCGCTGCCATGTTTCACAGTTGGGCGGAGACACTGCAGATCATAAGCTTCTTTGGGCGTTCTCCACACATAAACACGGCCCGTGGTTGGGAATAGGGTGAAGGATGACTCATCCGACCTTATCACACGTTTCCAGTCCTCAACGGTCCAAGTTGCATGGTCGCGGCACCATTTGCGGCGTGCGAAAGCGTTATGGTCCCTGATGAGCGGTTTGGCCCGTGCAACACGACCCCGTAAGTTCATGTCATGTAATTTGCGGCGGACTGTGATTGTCAAACCAGGGTGCAGATTGAGTTCCTCCGTCACTTGTTCCGCAGTGGCACGACGGTTCTGCGTGACAATGCGCTTTAATACCCGGCGTGACCTGTCACTCATGATTTTCTTCCGCCCACTGTTCCGCTTCCCCGATGTGGTTTTCCCGTGTATTCTGTAGGCCGTCATCACCTTCGACACTGTCCCACGCGACACACCTAACACAGTAGCCACTGCCGTCACACTCACTCCACATAACCGCGCACCAACAATTTGCCCTCTTTGAAAATCTGAGAGGTCTCCCATTTTACACTACCTCCGTCTGTTGCAGCCACTGGACACTGCTGTTCCACTGTGCCTGACGTAGTATGGAGACCGACCTAACACACCACCACCAGCGGTCCGGCGCTGCGGGCGCCACGACACCACTGCCAACCCATACATCTGACGTGTTGCCAACTACAGGTGTTTCCATTTTTCTGATCACCATCTGTATATATATATATATATATATATATATATATATATATATATATATACAGGGCTGTCCAAAAGTATGTACACAATCCCGTACTGACCGGCTCATGGCATTTATATAATTTACTTATTGTTATCCATACAGGTAGTAACTTAGTTTCTTCTCTTTTCACTCATACTTCACGCTTGGAACAGAACTAATTATCTTAATAAATTACATGTCAAATTTGATCAATGCAGGAGTGTATACCTACTTTTGGGCCATTCTCTCTCTCTCTCTCTCTCTCTCTCTTTCTCTCTCTCTCTCTCTCTCTCTCTCTCTCTCTCTATATATATATATATATATATATATATATATATATATGTCGCAAAGGAACAGATAAATTAATGCTCTTCCACACAACAATGATATGAAAATTTTAATCTTTAATGGTGACATTTCCTAGGCGACAGAGACTACATCTAGTGTAAGCTACGCGTTAAGGCCCTATAATATATACATTTACAGAAAATTACATTTGAGTTATTTAATCTGAATAGCAAAAAGCGGAAAGTTTAATAACGTAATCCGAATTTATTCTCCCTGTAAATAAGTATATATTAACCGCTTCTGTGCTTATAATTACTTACCGAGAAACATATTGTAATATTTCTAATTACTGACCTAGTAACGTTTCTCAGTCAATTTTTCATTTGTGATATTTAAAAGAAGAAAAAAAATCGACGAAGCTCATTCGATTTTGACCAAACTTAGCATGGTGCTGAAACTTCATGTTAGTACACATCTGAAATATTATGATGTGCAGGCCTTTTACTCCTGAGTTACTGGTTATCGAAGTTGGGGTTTGGACGTACTTGCGTCCAAACTCCAAATTTGATGATCAATAACTGAAGAACAAAAATCCTGCAGACTACGGTCTTTCACAGGCATAATAAGCTTGTGCAAAGTGATAAAAAGTGCACACGAGCAGGACAGGAAGGAGCACATGTATGGCTAGATGGAGAGAATCGAAGACGTTAAGGCGTTTCTCTATTTAGGAAGTCTAATATCCTCGGACGGAAGAAGTGAAAAAGACATAAGTTCAAGAATAGCATAGGCTAAACAAGTTCAATAGGAAAACAGGACTGCTAACATCAAGAAATGTGTCGTTGGACGTTCGTAAACAATTTATTAAGACTCTGGTATGGAGCGTGGCGCTTTACAGATCAGAGACGTGGACATTGGGAAAAGCTGAAATGTCCAAGCTGGAAGCATTTGAAATGTGGTCTTGGCGCCGAGTGCTGTGTATATCATGGACCAAAAGGAAAAGGAATGAAGACGTACTAAAGGAAGCTAATGAAGGACGACAGATCATGAAGATAATAGGAAAAAGAAGAAACAGCACGCTTGGCCATTTTATTTGGCACTCCGATTGGATCACCGTTTTGATAGAGGGAAAGGCAGAAGGAAAACTAAGAAGAGGAAGACCAAGGATAGAATACCTAGATGTAGTTACGAAGAAGAGACGTTATCAAAGTATAAAACATCTCACAAGGGAGAGAAAAGTTTTAAAATTTCCATATTGCCCACCAACCTATGGTTGAGGTGAACAAGAAGTAGAATAAGCTTGTTAAGCTCAACAAATACACCCTGTTTCAAAAAGAATATACATTTTACGAAGAATTATTTTGTCCAAACTATCGATCGCTACGCCTCGGCTCTGCTAGGGGAGAAACGAATACACAGCCTAATTTATATTAATAGCCGCTAGATGTCAGTTGTCTTCTGTTTTGTTTGGTAACCGTCATATGTTTAAAATGGCTACTCCGCAGCAGAAATCATTTTGTGTTCTCGAGTTTGCGAAGTGCAATTCCGTGATTACACTGCAAGGACGTTTCAGGTTGAGGTACCAAATTGATCCTCCAAATGGGTGGAACATTCGCAGATGGTATCGACAGTTTGTAGATACAGGATGTGTATGTAAAGGAAAGAGTCCTCGCCACCCTCGTGTTCCTGAAGAAAATGTTGCACGAATTCAAACTGCTTTCCAACGTAGTCCTTCAAAATCAACTCGTCGTGCGAGTCAAGAGTTACAAGTGCCGACAACAACAATTTGGCGTGTTTTGAGACGTCGGCTGGTTATGAAGCCGTACAAGTTACAGCTGTTACAAGCTCTGCGCCCTGATGACAAACGCAAACGTGTGGCATTTTGTAACGAGATTCTGGATGCTATTGACAATGATAACACTTTTGCACAACGCATCGTGTTCAGTGATGAAGCGACTTTCCGTGTTAGTGGTCAGGTAAACAAACAAAGTGTTCGAATTTGGGGCCTACAGAACCCACATGCAGTCATTGAACATGTACGAGATTCGCCCAAAGTTAATGTGTTTTGTCCAATATCCCGATCATCTGTTTACGGCCCATTCTTCTTTAATGGAAACACGGTTAACAGTCAGCAGTATCTCGCTATGTTACAAAACTGGTTGTTTCCGAGGCTGCACGAAGACAACTTCATTTTTCAACAAGACGGGGCACCCCCTCACAGGAGTCGCCAAGTGCGTGAATATCTGAATGAAACTCTACCGAACCGTTGTATTGGTCGTCAAGGAGCTGGCGACTTAGCATGTCTCAGCTGACCCCCACGGTCACCGGATTTTAAACCCTGTGACTTCTTCCTGTGGGATTTCGTTAAAGACAACGTTTATGTACCACCATCCCACAGAACCTGGAAGAGTTGAAGAACCGGATCCGTACTGTCATAACATCAGTGACGCAAGACATGCTTGCCCGAATATGGGAAGAATTTGAGTATCGATGTGATATTGTTCGTGTCGCTGATGGAGGACATATTGAACATCTGCAATTTGAACTTTCAACTGTAATTTGAACTTGAAAGGTTCGTAAATATGTGTATAAAATTTCATATTCGTATGTCGTAAAGTTAATAAATATATGCATTCGAAATACGTATATTCTTTTTGAAACAGGATGTATTTCAAATTTGATGAAGTGGTGCCCTTTGGGTTCCGAGTTATTGGGCACCAAATTTCGGGCTTGCACTTAAGAAATCCGTTACGAGATGCTAAGTGCAGTGTGTATTTGTAACCAAAATTTGCTAAAAAAATCAATGGAGGACGATCCAAGTTTATTCCGCTATAGGAAAATCTAATAGTTTTCCAGTATTTCGAGTGTGACACTCGTACAACCACCCTCATGAGTACACAATGACTTAAATCGTTTTTCACCAGATTTTCACTTTTTTTAAAGCAGTGGTAATTTAGAGTACTACGTAAATTTTATCAACACTTATGGTCACCTATCTTTCTCAATGCGTTATTGTTATATTTTAATAAACACATATGTTCTAATGTTGTGCACTAACTTATTAACAAATACTCTGTTTTATTTGTTCTAGGTGTTACGTCCGATGGATTCTTCTGGATCAGAACGTAATCCTAATTACTCAACAGACAATTACATTAAATCATAGTGTCTATACTCCAGCCTCTTTTTCCAGTTTTTAAAATCATATACAAACCCTAATTCATGTAATTCACAGCTATTGTGTGCAGGGCCGGATTTAGGGTGTGTGTGTGCAAAGGTGCACATTATAACGGTTCTTTTTATAATAATTAATTATTGAGCCATTAAAACGCAAACTCCGTCGAATAATTTCATTTATTTATCTCTGTTGTCCTCACAACCAAAATCCCAAAATCCTATTATTTAAAACATATAAAACATATGAATATCTTTGTATATCGATAATATAACTAACATATTTCTTTTTCTTTTTCTTCTTCGAATTACATTATCAGCCTAGTACATATTTTAAAATATCTTACGCCCCAAAATTACATTTACAAGTAGTAAAAATATACAACGTACTGTTGTATATTATGGCGCTCGACGGACTTTTCTTTTTATTTATTTATTCAATAAAAAGAAAAAGAACCCTGGACCGTTAACATTAAATGCTTCTTAAATACCCTTCGTACATACAAAATATACCATATCATAATACACATACATTTTCTTATTTTTTTACATTAAAAACAGTATTATTAATTATATTTCATCATAATCGTTGATTACAAGGCACATAAAAAAAAATTACGGTCACTTAATTTAAGTCCGTTAAGGGCCATAAAAAGGTTAGTTGTTAGCAAATTTAAATCACTGACTTTAGGCATAATAACTAAAGATGTTAATATATATATATTCTAGGCAAATTAAAACTGAGCCCGTAATAACATTTAATTTCGAATTTCTTTGAAAGACGTATAAATTTTGATTTTCATTACTCGTAATTTTTTTTTTTTCATGAAATACATGACATCAATTTTACATAATGGTCATTACTTCCATACGTTTACATTAAAATATCATCTTTTATTTTTATAGAAAACATAAATTATTAACTTCAATATATATTCTCGCATTACAAAGATGCTTTTTAATATACTCTATAACATGAAACATGAATAATGCGATTAATATTGCGTTTTGCAATCATAGGAGAACACATGAATAGTATAAAATACAAATATCGAATAAAACATAACATTAAGGCATTGATTGACATAAATTGAGTAATTACGATTATAGATATAGACTCAAAGATTAAATAACATAAAGTAAAATATCTTAAACCAAATTTCATATCCATAAGATACTTTCGTTTTTCTCTTTTGAAGACTAAGTTCCCTCTGTTAAGTGAAATTACGTTGACTCATAGCTTCAGTTAAATTACATTGTATTCCACAATCTTGAGTACTTTCTGAGCGATTATACACTGTTACGGCATTCGGATTTCTATTAGTGTAATTTCTGCCATCTGTAAATTGATTTTGTGTAAACATGCGATGATTACTGTTCCTGTTGAAATTCCGGTTACTATTTCTAAAATTCCAGTTTCCATTTCTGCGATTAGGTTGTGTCTGATTACCGGTAACATTGTAATCATTTGCTCTGCTATTAAAACAATACGAATTGAAAGTATTTTCTGGTTGTATATTCAAGTTGCGAACTGGAGCATATTGTATATGATTACGACCAAAATTACTTTGATCTCTATCCTGCTCTCTATTACCATTTTGCATCACAGATTGACTTTCATAATTTTGGACAAGCATAATCAAATGGTTAAAATTGATACATTGCGCAGACTTTAATAGTTGTTGTAACCTAAAAGGTAATAAAATCCGAATAGAAGCAATGATTCGTGATTCTGGATGACTCGGATTTAATGATCTTAACTCGTTAAATGTAGAAACCACAAATTCCGTAACGCTTCTATGTACCTTGGGATTGAATGGTTTCGTTCTTAGCAATGCATCCATATTTGCTATCATGAAATCGTTCTCATAGTTAGATAGCAATGTGTTCTTAAAGTCGGAATAAGTACGGAGACTACTCCTAATGGCCTTGAACCAAGTTAGACACGGTGGCAATAATATATGTGGTAGTAATTTTAAAAATTGAGATTGGTCTACGGCCATTAGTTCACATTCGTCCTCAAATTTTTCGAGGAACCCCCTCTCTGGTATATCTTCCGGAATGCCACTAAATTTTGTAAATGATTTTACATCACTAAACTGTAACGATTTACCTGTGTTGGTCCTCAAATACCTGTATTGGCTTCGTTTCTGATGAGATGATTGCTTCACTCTTCTTTCTCCTTTGGTGCTATCTTCATTACAGCTCGAAGATTCATTACGTTCATAAGTTGTTCGGGGATGACGTGTAGATTCCCAAGCGGTAGATGTGGTATGTACAGTATTTGAATGCCCACCAGTCGGCACTGCAATTTCGTGGATACGCCTTTCTTTAATGAAGTTTACTTCATCTTGTAACTGCTTGATTTGGTTAGCGTGCTCATTTACCGTTGTCTCTATAATATCTACAGAGTCTTGAACTTCGTTGAATCTCTGTACTATCTTGCCCATTTCTTCATCACAGCGCTCGAACCTAACTGTAATTTGCTGATGCATTTGACTTAATTGTTGTTTTATTTGGTCCCATTTGCCATCGTTACATTGCTGCAATTGCTCTAACTTTTCATCGAAATGTTGAGCTTGTAGATTCATCTTTTTATCTAACTGCTCAAACTGTTGAGCTTGATCCCGAGCTTGATCCTTAATCTGTTGATACATCTTTTGGTCTAATTTCTCAAACTGTTCATCACTTCGTCGAGCTTGTTCCTCAATTTGTTCCGATATTCCCTTTAAAACATCCATCATGTTTTCTGGAAAACTCATATCAGTATGTATATTTTGGTTATCCGTATCACTCATGATATTTATATTTCTATATATTATCTTGCCACTTCTTAAAATAGTACAATTAATATCAGGCTCAATGTTGCTCGTTTTTACTTTACTTCTAAACGATACAACCACTCCCGTCGTTTTGGCACCAATTTATAACGGTTCTTTTTATAGTAATTAATTATTGAGCCATTAAAACGCAAACTCCGTCGAATAATTTTATTTATTTATCTCTGTTGTCCTCACAACCAAAATCCCAAAATCCTATTATTTAAAACATATAAAACATATGAATATCTTTTTATATCGATAATATAACTAACATATTTCTTTTTCTTTTTCTTCTTCGAATTACATAATCAGCCTAGTACATATTTTAAAATATCTTACGCCCCAAAATTACATTTACAAGTAGTAAAAATATACAACGTACTGTTGTAACATGCACCCTCCCCCCCCTCGTTGTAAATATACATACACTACGTAAAGTGAGAAGCTTGCAGTGAGTTTTGCAAAATCAATAGTTAAGTCAATTTTCTGAAGGTTGAAGGAAAAGAATTCATCGGGAGCAGACACTTAGCATTTCCAAAGGAATTCCTCATTCAAATCATAGATGCCTAAAGGCATTTAAAAACTCAAATTTAATTCATATGTACTGGTAGTTATTGGTGCACCCTCCCCACTCAGAGAACCCTGGATCCGGCCCTGATTGTGTGTGTCTAATCAATATATATATATATATGTACACTGAGTGCTCACTGAATTGCGACCACTCCTTCCCACAAGAAAGTGTGGCCAGCAGCCAAGCTGATTACATGATGACTATACTGTAATAATGACTATCAAGATTTCTTTTTATCAGTGTTCAACATTGGATAATGTGAAGATCGTACTGTGAAAAATGATTTAAGTCACTGTATGCCCCTGAGGATGTTTGTCCGGGTGTTATGCTCGCAATATTGGAAGAAAAATTGACCGTGAAACATTACTAGGTGATTAATTTGGAATTTCTGCTTGAAATATTAACTATACCTACATTGTAATTTTCTTAATTTGCAAATTCATAATCACCTGAATAGTAAAGTGTTTGCCGTCAATCTCACCCACACAATTAGGGAAATTCCATGCTTCGAAAAAGTCAGCGGCAATATTTTACGAGACTTCCTTGCTAGGTTGAATGAACACATTTTCTTTAAGAGTTGTCCATATGGCTTCAGTTGTACCTTTAATGGTCTTCGCAATTCTAGTTTTTCCCACTCGGAAGCCATTGAATAAACGAAGTCATGCTGTCACCTGCAGCTAAGTACCTATAAATATATAAAAGTTGATGCTTTAGTTGATACAGCGATATACTTTACTATGACGGCTACGGCGTAAAATATATTGAGCATGCAGCTCAACTAAATTAACAAACAATTGGTTACTTACCAATATATCCTCAGATGGGAAAACTAAATATTCTCCAGATGTATTGGAACAACAAACTAGTTCCGCCTTCAGTGGTAAACTAATAAGGATAAAAACGGATAAGACAAATATGGTATGGAAATAGGAATGCATACCATCAAATGAGTGTAACGTAGAAATGGGTACTGAGAAGAACAAGCAGAAGTGTGGTGTCTATGCTACGTCACTGTCAGCAGAACCAAAATACATCGAAGGTAGATAACCAGATTTTATTAATGTTGCCAAAATCCAGATTTAAAGCCAGTTCATATTAATGAATAAAGAATCATTCTTTCAACATCACAATATTGCGAAAGGTGATGATAATTAATGATTAGCATTAGGAATTAGATTTCTGGGCTGTTGGCATCTAACGCCATTTAGCCTGTCACGTATATGAGGGATGACGTCCCTCGGCGAGCAAACTATCCGATGAAAGGGAAGGAAGGAACCGGCCTGAGACCTATATGTTAAGTATCATCCCAGCATTTGCCTGGTGTGAATGAGGGAAACGCAGAAAAAAACCTCACTCAGGATGGCTGGCCTGAAAAAGCTGTTACACTTTTTCGACCAAGTGTCCCCACCGGGAATCCAACTCGGGACCGCTCGCACCTAAGGCGAAAGAGTTAGCGACAACGCCACACGGGGCCACTGATATATCACCCACCAAAAAAACCTGTTCACATGTGTTTAATTTTTGACAGAATATTTGTGTTTTACATTTGTTAATCCTTTTAACCATATTTTTACCTTTCCATATTCTCATTCATGTTTTTAAATCCTTTTTGAATTTTAAGTAAGCTGATGATTAGCCTTTTTGCTTGTTTCTCATTAATGATTCTTTAATTTCTCGTTTTTTTTTTTTTCCTGAATCTATTACATGAACTTGTTTTATATTATGTGTATATTACTTTAAGTGAAGTGACAATCCCGACATATCCAATATATTAGACAATCAAAAAATTCACATGAACAGAGTGTCGGGATTGTTACTTCACCTAAAGCAGCATACACATAAAACAGGTTAATGTAATACGTTATATATATATATACAGGGTGCAAAGAAATGTTGTTTACAACGCTTGGGAGGTGACTCTACAGATGAAAACAAGTAAAAATGTCTATGTAACACAATGTCCATCTCGGCCTCCTAACCGAATTATGGACGTCTAAAAGGGTGGGAAAATGAACTTTGAAGGCTAATTCTGGCAAAACGACAAGAGAAAGAAGGGCGGTATTAGGCGGTCCACACAGACTCTCAACATGGACTATCCAAAGATACTACGATTAGATGTGTACAAGGCGAGCGCAAGGGATTCCCCAAAGATGCGAGGCATGCCGCGGACATTATGAGGGCAAAGTGAGATGAGAGGATGTATGTGAAGTGTTCATGCATACATAAACGAATAGCTGAAGTGTGTATGCGTATTCAAGATGGCGGGAGAAGCGCGTGGTTGCATAACCACACAGGAAAGAAGCGCAATTTCAACAGGTTTATTCAAAGCATGTGTTCGAGAAAGCAGAAAGGGCAGTCCGACAGTGGGGTAGGGACATACAGAGCTCTACATAGGGTAATTAAAAAGCACTAATAGGGAGGTGATGCAACGTTCACGATAAACCGAAGCCGGTTCCGGTGATAGTACTCGTAGAAGATAAGCTTCAGCTGATTACTAGAATTGCAATACAAACAAAAATAATGAAAACCTGAGTAAAGAGATTTACACAGTATGGCAAGATGCCGAGGCACAGCAAAAGTTTGAACTGGCATCCAAGATTCAACGTGTGATTCTGCGCATGGAGAGTGAAAGGGCAATTCGATAAACATTTAATAATAATAATAATAATAATAATAATAATAATAATAATAATAATAATAATAATAAGAAGAAGAAGAAGAAGAAGAAGAAGGAAGAGAAGAAGAAGATGGTGAGGAATACGAATAAAACTAATGTATTATTGTATTAGTATTTAGTATTAGTGTTAGGATTAGCACCGTCACTACCAGCATTGTACTAGCTACCTGTTGTCTCAAATGGACCTACATCAAACTACAATGACCTCCCTAAATGTTACAGATGCATATGTAGAATATGTCATGTGCCTCTCAATGTTCTGTGCGCTTCCGTGGAAAGATTCAACGAGACACTCAGCGTGTGTGTTGGAACTGTCCTTCATGAGCAGTATTGCACAAGTGACATCGGTTAATAACAGACTGCCTGGTACGGCCAAATACTTCCGGTGTATCGGAAATTCGCTGCAGCAATTGAAATACGAGCCACGAGTTCTTTTTCGGCTGTTTGCACAGGTATTTCATAGACAATCCGTTTCATTTCACCCCAGAGAAAGAAGTCCATGGGTGTGAGATCTGGCGAGCGAGGTGGCCATAATACTGGACCACCCCTACCATGCCATCGATTACCGAAAGTTTCATGCAGGAATATCCGATACACCGGTTTGTACAAGTTGGTCAAAATGAGCAGGCGCGCCGTCATGTTGGAACCAGAGCCGCTGTCTCAATGCCAAGGGTACATCCTCGAGAAGTAGAGGATAGACCTCACGCAAAAAGGTAAGATAATTGCCACCAGTCTGACGATTAGGTAAGGTGTACGGTCCAATCAGGTAGTCATGTATGCCACACCAGACATTTACAGCACACCTGTGCTGATGTTGCTGCACAAGGGTTGTGTGAGGATTATCCTCAGCCCATACATGACTGTTGTGGCCGTTTAGTACGCCTGCTCTGGTGAATATACACTCGCCCGTCCATAAAACAACTGTTGGGAAGTCTGGCTCAGCAATAGTACGCTGCAGAAACCACTGGCAGAAGTCCACACGCGATTGAAAGTCTGCAGGTGATAAATCATGAACCTTTTGAAACTTAAAAGGGTGCATTCGTTCCTCGTGCCCAACCTGCCACACAGTCGTATGACTTGTGTTTAGCGCCTGGCCTATGAAGCGCGTGCTGGTTTCAGGATGAGACATAAATGCTTCCAGCACGTTTTCCTCTAATGCAACAGTTCGCACACTTCGATTTCGTCCTACTTTTTGTCGGGGTTTTTGTAGTGATCCTGTGTCCCGAAGTCGGCGATCGATGGTTTGAAAGAAGACGTGCGACGGTAATCTCCTATTCGGGACCCTTCTTCATACAGACGCCTTGCCTCCCGGCTGTTACTTCTCGCCTCGCCATATATGAGATGCATATCAGCAAGCTCAGTAAAAGAGTAATCCGCCATTCTATCAGTTGCACTGTCGTTCACGGTTCTGGGAGTACCACAATGATAAGCGGTAAAACTATTTAAATGATTATAGTTTCTATTGTTTCTACTATCATTCACGTGCAAGTTATCAGTTGCCCAATTCTATACACTGAGGCCCTTATACACTTTACGCGAACACTCACACACGCACACAAACACTCACACAGAAGCACCAAAATAGCATTTACTCGACGGCATCAACTATCAATGCAGCTCCAACTAGTTGTGGAATTCAGTTACGAGCCCTGTGTATTCGATACGCCACCTAGTGTCAAACCAGAGACAGAACCACACATGTTGCTTAGTGAACGAAGAAACTACGTCACTTGCAGCCCGGGGACGCAATTTCGTATTGAATCATGGAGAAACTTACACACATACGGATCCTGTCATTCATAGCGGCGTTTGTGTAGGGCAAAATTAAGGAGTGATAAGATTTTTTTCAGAAGTACTGTAATTACATGTGAATCTACAAGTGTATTACTGGTTACATGTGAAGATAGTTTTTTTTTCTGAGCTCCGCAAACGAAACTGAGCTCCTAAACTCACCTTTGCAACTACGTGTAGCATGAACGTTGAACAGCTTTGGTGTGTAGTAAATCTGGGATGATTTCTCATGATGTGTATAAAATAGATGAATGCAAAATCAGCGCTAATGTCTTCGTGTTGAATTATTTTCCTTCCAGTGTTTTACCTTAAAAGGCTCGATACTTAAGCATAGAGTTCTGCTATTTACTTAAAGCCCTTCTAAACGCTCCCCACAACTCCTCCCTCCCCCCCGATTCATGAAATTCGCGTGAAAACTGAATAAAATATTCAGGTTTTGGAAAGTGGGCCACATAGTAGTTATGGTACTCATAAACTAAGAAACGATTCAAATAACATTTGAGACATTTGATAGGACAGCCTATAACAATCATTTGGCTGCCATCAGAGGTATCGAATATCTTTTCTAGAAATCAATTATTTAAGATAACTTCATAGAGCTCCATGATCACTGTGTGGCCGAATTTTCAAAATTCGACTACTTTCTTTCGTTCTCCCACAATTTTCAAAAACCGAGAAACGTTGTGGGGAGCGTTTAGAAGAGCCTTACTCAGCAATTGAAAGTCCTTAAATTCCACAATAACCTTGTCATGTTATGGATAAAACTTGGAATAATTGATTTGCAATGTATCAAATTATGTTAATAAATAGTAAACATCTGGCTAGACGTGACGCTTAAGAAACGCGACCACACTTAAGCCATAGTATGTCGGTTATAAAGAACTCTGCTTCTTCCTTTCGTAATGACAGGCAGGGTTGCCAGATTTCCAACACTCCTCAGAAAGCTATTCCTAAATCACCTGGTAACTTTTCACTTTAGAGGTGTTTTACTGCTTCATAAAACAGTGGGCGCTGTTGGTTGCCCGACGCGTCAAGTACGCGAGAGGGTAATTTATTATTATTATTATTATTATTACTTAAATGCTCATCGAATTGCCCTTCACCCACATGTTCAATCCCGGATGCCAGTTCCCACTATTGCTGTGTCTCGGCATCTTGCCGTACTGTGTGAATCTCTTTGCGGGTGAATTCTACTTGAAGAACACTCCATTTGTGTGGATAATTTCGTCGAAACAAGTAGTTTAAAATTGTGCAGTCTCGCAATATCCTTTATACTTCTAACTACAGTTTGAAAAGCTTAGTCACTAAATAAAACTTGCTTTAATAATAAGAGACAAGTAAAATCACTATTCAAGCTCAGTTCATTATCGAAAACCGTAACTTCTCATTCAAATACCCTTTTTATATAACAATGGCAATGATTAGGAATATTTTACTTTTTCAATGCATAGGTAATCTACAATTCTCTGAATTCACAACTTTGTGTGATGCATAGTTTTGTCATAAATATCCTCAAACGTTTTTTACTTCTAACGCAGTGGTCGAATTCAGCCTTAACTACTCAGTTTTTCATTCTTGCTGTTTGTATTGCAATTGTAGTAATCAGCTGAAGCTTATCTTCTACGAGTACTATCATCGGAGCAGGTTTCGGTTCCTCTATCGTAAACGTTGCATCACCTCCGCATTAGCGCTTTCTAATTACAAAACTCTCGACCCTATGTAGAGCGCTGTATATCCCTATCCCACTGCCGACTGCCGTTTCTGCTTTCTTGTAAACATGCTTTGAATAAACCTGTCGAAATTGCACTTCTTTCCTGTACGGTTATGCAACCACGCCATCTTGAATACGCATACATACTTCAGCTATTCGTTTCTGTTTGCATGAACACTTCACACACACCCTCTCACCTCACTTTACCCTCATAACGTCCGCGACATGCTTCGCATCTTTTGGGGAATCCTTTGCACTCGCCTTGTACACATCTAATCTTAGTATCTTTGGATAGTCCATGTTGAGAGTGTGATCGATTGATCCGTGTCGAGTCACTGTTCGGGCGGCCATTTATTTGTAACCAATCTCAAGTTCGTGGTCCATGTTCGGGCAGCTATTTATTTATAACCGCCTGTAGTTCTGTTCGCTGTCCTCGGCTCATGGTATTACCAATAAGTATACTCCTGATACTTTAACTTACCTGGACAGGACGACGAAGACCTCTCCAAGAAAGGTTACAAACTGTTTCCCAAAAAGCTCGTCGGTCTCAATAATGAGATGAGCATTAGGCGCCGAGAGGTTCGGGTGTCTCGTCTCGAAAACCTCACGGACGATCAGACGGTCATCCAGACCATAACGCACACAAACATCACTCATACAAACAACGAAAACACACTGGGTTAAATGACACTATACTTATTTATTAGAACACTATTTTGAAAAAAAAATAACGAAGAGAAATGAACACAACACTGGACACTAATAAATTTTGCCGCTGAAATTACGTTTTGCCCTATTCGGGAAATATAGCCCTTTCTATATATATGATTATAATTCAGGTATCACTATAAATACTTTGCTCACACCATTAACACACTTGGGGGATTCGCACTGGGGAAAAGTTGTCTGGATCGTCCCACGATGAATCCAGTTGTTACGCTGAACAGTCCTGCAGCGTAAAGGTGAATCTACAGCAAACACACAAAAGAAGATCTCCACAATGGAATACAGATATTGGAGGGCGCGTATATAACATTTTAAACGCACAAGGTCTGAGGACCTGGGATTTCACTGATTGGGGCTAGCCGTAAGAAATCGTCCTTCACCGGCTAAATAGCTTGTGCCCCTTAACACAACTTATGTTTGAAGTTCAACGCGAGATGCGTGGTTGCATCTTCCAGACCTGGAGTCAAACTCCCTGAGCCTCCAAGCTCAAGCTACGGGTTGCAATGATCAACGGAAAAGTGTTGGCAGTTCATTTCAAAAATCACTCAGTTACTCACCTGTATGCACATACAAACAGAATATAGAAAACAATTTATGTTAATTTTAGCCAACTGCCTATAATGCACTAGACACGGCGATAACACTGGCGTGAGAAAGTACAGATAACGAACTATGAAAATTGTGAGGCTGGTGCCACTTTGGCTACTGAACATCTGGTCAGCCCGTATTTCTCTAATCTATTGTAATGTTTCCATAAACGATTAACGAAAACACTTAATTCAGTTCCCAATAACTATAGAATATATACTGTGTATATAATGAGTCAGGGAGAAACACTGAAATGGTTAGTCACTAACTGAAATGTTCTCAGCAAAAGCAATGTTTTAAATATATATATGAAAAAACGATGAAAGACTTCTTTGTCCAATTGTGTGGGAAAGAAGCAATTCCCACCAAAGAAAGAACTTATGTGCGTTGCAGAATAAAGTATAAATTGAAAATAATGATCACTGTCTTGACGAAATATACAGAGTGTCCACAAAAAATCCTTCTATAACCTGGTAGCGGTTATATATGGTGTCCGAAAGTGGAACGACCTGTCAAGTGCACACGTAGACAGGTTGAGAACCCTTGGCCGTCTGACGAAGTATGAATAAAATTAGGTTTTTCACCTGAAAATTTAAAATAAGTTAGTTGGCAACACTGTCATATGGTGTGAGACTTACGTGCATAAACGATGAATGGTTTTTCACCTGAAAAAAGGGCTATTAGAATAGTTAAATATCTTGTTCACTCACTACAACATGATGAGGTTCCTGCATGAGCAATGTCCAATCCAAATGTTCCATACAGTAATAAGATCCTCTTGAACAATTGGTGCAGTTGAGTTTCCTTATCTTCCGTTTCTTCACATGTTGAAACCATACTGTCTTCCTGTCTGAGTATCCTCCATTCCTCCATGGTTCTCCAACGAGGAGTTGATAAGGGGAGAAGGGGAGATTTTTTTTTTTTAACACTGGTGTGAGAAACGAAGTACGGTTACAACACCTGTATGATAACTTTTTTTTTTTTTTTAAGTTCGCAGAAAGCGTTTATAGGGCTATTAAAATTCTTACTTTTTTTTTAACAGTAATATATATATATATATTTTTTAAACACATCAATACTTTTCGTAAAATGTTTAAGTGTTCCGTTTCGATCACTTTATTTGATATAATGTGAAGTAAATACGTTATAGGGCTATTTAAATGTTTTTTTTTTTTTTTTTTTTAAAAACACTAATAAATTCTTTTCATAAAATGTTTAAGTGTTCCGTTTCGATCACTATTTTGTGCAATATGAAATAAATATACACACACAATAACTATTCATGAAAACGTCGACTTAAAGAATTATCAAATATCTCAATAAAAATTAGTAAATATACTGATATCTGTATTTAAAATATCAAAATGTGAATGAATAAGCAAATAGCAAAACATGTTAAAGGTACTAAAATATTAAAATTATTGTTAAAGTTTCGATATCACTCTGATATATTTGAAAAATATGAAAATCATTGAAAAAGGAAAATGAATGGAAATGTAAACACATGATAAACTGGCAATATATAAACAAAATAAGATTTTCACCTGTATGTCCCTTTTTTTTTTTTTAACTGTGCCTCGTGTTGTTTGGCAGAAAAGAACGAAAAATCGTTTTTCAAAAATAAAAAAATAAACTTAAGTGTCAAAATTGACGTTCATAGTAATTCCAAGAAACAAGCATGATTCTGCATATCAAAGAAAAGATCGTGATTTCGTTGACATGTATGAAGGAAATTCGGCACGCCATAAGATCAAATGCCATCTGCTCGTCGTGAAAATCGAGACTTTAATTCAATAATGCTCATTACAACAAATGGTTTCGTTCTGAAACAAAGTTATTATTAGCTTAAGCCTAGAATAATGGTTGTTGTTCACTTCCAAAAACGTAAACATTGTAGGGTTACCAGAATAGATGGGTATTATCTGCAAAAGAACTTATTAATAAAGCGTTGAAAACTATTCAATATTGATCCAAGTTTTTCGAAGGTCTGAATCAAGGAAGTTGACTCACTAGTCCAAACATTCCTGAAAATAAATGGTCATTACACCATGAATTGACCAAAACTATTGGTGGGAAAATGTGTAATACTACACGTACTTACACACACAATATGCCATCGACACCTGCGAAGCAAAACTAGAAACGAGCGTAGGCCTGCAACCATAGGCACTTACAAAATGTTTCTGCACAAAACTGAAATATAAACATTAATATTCAGTAAACTACGCGTATGTTCCCTGGAACATAACGTGTCTTCCACCTAGAAAAAATGTGTAAACACACAAAATACAAATGCTCTCGTAGCATCGTAAAGATATGTCTCTATAAGACAAAATACATGAGACCTATTAAAAGAAAAACATGAGATACAAACAAGAATATAGTCAACGACATTACAACTCTCTGGTCGGTCTGAAACATCAAGATAAAATTCCCTACAAAACAGTTATGTCACTCCATGACAGTTAAACTTTCTTAGGCATCTTCGCTACAAAATTTTCAAAATGGTCTTATTAACATATTAAAATTCAGTCATCGAGCATACGAAATAATTGACAAAGTCATTTTCATAAAACATTATGGCTTCATGCTGTTGGAAAGAAAGAAAATAAGTTTATTTTTCAGGATCTATATCGAATTCGAATAGTTTCTAGGACATACTAGAACTAAAATATACTTTTCTCAAAATTAATATGAAAAATAAACATTACAACTCATTAGCATACAAGTACACAATATAGTTACGATTCATAAACATTAAAATATTCACTAGAATATTACTAGACAATAAAATATACTCAAAATATTTAACCTAAGAATACGCATACTTAGTTACGGATACCATAAAGGAAGAAGAGAAATGAAAAACTATATTTTGCGATTGATGGCGAAAATACAGTTAGCTATGGAATATCCAATGGATTAGCCACATCCATTTTTGCAACAGATCTGCAATTCCAGGAAATATTGCCTCCCTGAAAAAAAATATTTATCTTTATCCCCATAAAATATCCTACCCGAAGAAGTTCCCCTACGGTCGTTCAGTGGTCTAGAGAAGACAAAAAAAAAAAAAAAAAAAAAAAAAAAAAATGTTAATTAGAAATTACAAGAAAATATAGAAGTTAAACATATTTCCGCATACATATTAATATGAGGGGAAAAACGACCGTTCACCATCAGAATATCTGTTCATATAGTTCCTTCTACAATAAAAAAGATTACTGCTTTCGTTCGGAGAATTATACTATTCACACGACATTCCTGCACACACTATTACCAACAAGGAAATGTCTGTTATCACTTGTTTAAGGCTTAGCCTACTTTCCGTTCTAAACTTTTCTCTTCGAACGAATTATATCATGTCACATCCTGGAAATTCAAATAAGTCAAAATCGGGTAAATGACGTAAATGAGGTTCAATAAAATTACAGTAAACACTTCAAAATGAAAACGAAAATCTAAGATTAACACTGAAAAGAAATTTAGCATTGATTATAAGTGTAAAATTCCATATTCTACGCATGAGATTACATACTAAGTTTCAATGACAAATATACAAGTGTACAGTATATATAATTAACAACTAAAAATTTTCTTCTCCTGGGCATCTCGATACATTTTTTTTTCTAAAAGAAAATCAAACATTAATTCTAAATAACATGTAATAACATATTTAAGAATTTCGAAAGTGGGAAGGGATCCTAAAAGATTTTTTTTTTTTTTTTTAATTTTAAAACACAATAAAAATATGTATATTATAACGCCAAAATATCTTCCCACTAGCTGGGGGTACGAAAATCGCGCCAAGATTTCAAATTGCTTTTAAAATGCAATTCCCCTACGTATGTGAATACATACTAAATTTTAATTATAAACATACAACTATATATGTAAGTAACAACTAAATTTTTTCTGATCCTGCGCATCTGGATACATTATTCTTCTCTTTTTTTTTCTAAGAGAAAATCAAACATTAATTGTAAATAACATGTAATAGCATATTTAAGAATTTCAAAAGTGGGAAGGGATCCTAAAAGATTTTTTTTTTTTTTTTTTTTAATTTTAAAACACAATAAAAATATATTATAACGCCAAAATATCTTCCCACTAGCTAGGAATACGGAACTGCGCCACTAGTTCAAATTGCTTTTGGATAACTGCAATCTCCCTACGTATGTGATACGTTAATTATTTACTAAAAGATCTAAATGCAAACATCTGAAATGAAAACAAGAAAAAATTAATGACAGTAAACTAATAGTAAGTCAGTGATAAGGTTTGCAACACTCATACACAGCTGACTGAGGTGTGAAGTGCTACACGGAGCAAAGACAGAAAAAAGAAAAGAATTAATCAGCTGTATATCACCCGTTATTCGTAACCATAAACACAAGTGGTTCTACAGTCTGGCGACTGCCTTATCGAAACAAGAAAAAGAAAGAAAAACATGTTATCTACTCTTTGCCGAACAGTTAAAAGCTGGAAGCAAAAAGGAAAAAAAATGAATACATGTTTATCGCTTAGAAATGCGTCGCTCTCCTAGGAGAAAAATTTGTATCAACACACAAAGTCTTGGTTGCCCTTTTTTTTCCCCTATGATTACTGTTTCTACTTTGATAATTACGGCTTGTTCGTTTATTTCTACGATGGTTACCTCTATGTACAAAAATACTCTTAATGTTCTCACTCAAGTTGCGTTTCCAATCTCGTTTGTGATAACTCATATTAAGTGGTCGTGATTTACGACTCCTTCTCTTTCTGTTACTACCTTTTCGAGTGCGGTCTTGGTTCTGATTTCCTTTAAATTTCGTATTGTTTACGCTTCGGTCTGCGTATCTTTGCCTATTGCTATAGCTGTAACCTCGTTTGTGCTTTTTCAATCTGTGGTTTGTGACAGCTGTTTTTATGCGCTTACGACCTCTGTCGTCTACAATCATATGTTCGTGGATTTCACTACTTCTGTGATTACAAGTGGTGTTGCTAGATTCTGAATGAATAAAATCATTATCGGATTTGTTACGAGGTTGGTTTAGACTACCTGTCTCAGGTTGGAGTTCAGATTTCTGCGTTTCCTTTTCATTACGAATATCAGTCTCTAACTCAGGTTCCAATACCAATGTTTTGTTTACACTAGTAACATCAGTCACTAACTGAGGCTCAAATTCCGGTGTTTCGTATCCAGTTGGAACATCTGACTGTAACTGGGGTTCACATTCCGATGTTTTGTTTTCAGCATTTTCCGTTTGCTGACTATTTTGACGAAACACGTCCCATAAAGCGTCTATATTCTGACCTAACTCACTCTTTAGTTCTTTTTCTAATCTAGCTAGGTTTTCTTTATTTTCCTTTTTTAAATCTTCAATATTCTCTTTATTTCCCTGTTCTAATCTAGCAAAATTCTCTTTAAATTGAGCAAAATTCTTTTTATTGTCTCTCATCGATTCTTCGAGAAGTGAACTCATTCTAGTTATAATATCTACTTCCTGATGTTCCATTATGGACAAAAGTAAAATTTAAAACGTATGATTAGAATAAAATATATTATCACCAAAACATATCATTAAAATCACCTGAAAGAGATTTTTTTTTTATTTCTTCAGATTACTGGTACTGAGCTGAAAAAGAAGTGATATATTAAAATATTTATCTTATGAGTATTCGAGCACCAACGGTCTCGATTCGGGTCGGTAGTTCGGGCGTCATTTATTTGTAATCGATTGATCCGTGTCGAGTCACTGTTCGGGCGGCCATTTATTTGTAACCAATCTCAAGTTCGTGGTCCATGTTCGGGCAGCTATTTATTTATAACCGCCTGTAGTTCTGTTCGCTGTCCTCGGCTCGTGGTATTACCAATAAGTATACTCCTGATACTTTAACTTACCTGGACAGGACGACGAAGACCTCTCCAAGAAAGGTTACAAACTGTTTCCCAAAAAGCTCGTCGGTCTCAATAATGAGATGAGCATTAGGCGCCGAGAGGTTCGGGTGTCTCGTCTCGAAAACCTCACGGACGATCAGACGGTCATCCAGACCATAACGCACACAAACATCACTCATACAAACAACGAAAACACACTGGGTTAAATGACACTATACTTATTTATTAGAACACTATTTTGAAAAAAAAATAACGAAGAGAAATGAACACAACACTGGACACTAATAAATTTTGCCGCTGAAATTACGTTTTGCCCTATTCGGGAAATATAGCCCTTTCTATATATATGATTATAATTCAGGTATCACTATAAATACTTTGCTCACACCATTAACACACTTGGGGGATTCGCACTGGGGAAAAGTTGTCTGGATCGTCCCACGATGAATCCAGTTGTTACGCTGAACAGTCCTGCAGCGTAAAGGTGAATCTACAGCAAACACACAAAAGAAGATCTCCACAATGGAATACAGATATTGGAGGGCGCGTATATAACATTTTAAACGCACAAGGTCTGAGGACCTGGGATTTCACTGATTGGGGCTAGCCGTAAGAAATCGTCCTTCACCGGCTAAATAGCTTGTGCCCCTTAACACAACTTATGTTTGAAGTTCAACGCGAGATGCGTGGTTGCATCTTCCAGACCTGGAGTCAAACTCCCTGAGCCTCCAAGCTCAAGCTACGGGTTGCAATGATCAACGGAAAAGTGTTGGCAGTTCATTTCAAAAATCACTCAGTTACTCACCTGTATGCACATACAAACAGAATATAGAAAACAATTTATGTTAATTTTAGCCAACTGCCTATAATGCACTAGACACGGCGATAACACTGGCGTGAGAAAGTACAGATAACGAACTATGAAAATTGTGAGGCTGGTGCCACTTTGGCTACTGAACATCTGGTCAGCCCGTATTTCTCTAATCTATTGTAATGTTTCCATAAACGATTAACGAAAACACTTAATTCAGTTCCCAATAACTATAGAATATATACTGTGTATATAATGAGTCAGGGAGAAACACTGAAATGGTTAGTCACTAACTGAAATGTTCTCAGCAAAAGCAATGTTTTAAATATATATATGAAAAAACGATGAAAGACTTCTTTGTCCAATTGTGTGGGAAAGAAGCAATTCCCACCAAAGAAAGAACTTATGTGCGTTGCAGAATAAAGTATAAATTGAAAATAATGATCACTGTCTTGACGAAATATACAGAGTGTCCACAAAAAATCCTTCTATAACCTGGTAGGGGTTATAAGAGTGTGTGGGCCGCCTAACACCGCCCTTCTATCTCTTGTCGTTTTGCCAGAATTAGCCTTCAAAGTTTATTTTCCCACCGTTTTGGACGTCCGTAACTCGGTTAGGAGGCCGAGATGGACATTGTGTTACATAGACATTTTTACTTGTTTTCATCTGTAGAATCACCTCCCAAGCGTTGTAAACAACCTTTCTTTGCACCCTATATATATATATATAGGGTGCAAAGAAAGGTTGTTTACAACGCTTGGGAGGTGATTCTACAGATAAAAACAAGTAAAAATGTCTATGTAACACAATGTATATATAATTTGAAATTAAAGAATCATTCTTTATTCGCAAATACAAACTGCCTTTAAATCTGGATTCTAGTAACATTGTTAAATATGGCTACCCCCTTTGATGTGCATTTTGGTTATGGCAACAATGACGGCACAGTCACCACGCTTCTTTTAAACTCAACTTTTTCTTTGTTCCGCTGTTTTACTCGTTCCTTTTAGTACCCATTTTTTTACATTACATTCATTTGGTGGTATGCATAGCTATTCCCATACTATATATCTGTTATCCGTTTTCATCATTGTTGCTTTACGACTGAAAACGGAACTAGCTTGTTGTTCCCATACGTCTGGGGGATATTTAGTTTCCCCACGGGTGGAAATGTTGGTAAGTAACCAATTTTTGTTAATTTGAATCATCCTCTCATGCGCCTACATAAGTTTAATGGATATTTGACTATTTAAATTTCGTTTTAAAACACTACAAATAACCCAATAATGCTGGTAATAATGACTGTTATTAATATTTATATATGCTGTAAGAGTGCGTTACAATATTAAATAATACTTTTGATAGCCTCCGCCAAGTGAACTTTGTGGTGGACAAACACCGTGCTCGTGGGTTTTCTCGGGGTTCTCCCGTTTCCTCCCACTTTCTTCATTCCACCATTTCACTCATCTCTCATAATCACCGTCTCCTTTAGCCTAACCGGCATAACCGTGGGACGTAAAACTTAAAGATTTCATTTAATACTTTTGATAGAGTGGATAGTTTTAAATATCTAGGATCAATATTAACAGAGGAAAATCATATTCACGAAGAAATTAAATGTCGACTAAAAACAGGGAATTAGTGTCACAATTCGGTTCAAAATCTCTTGTCGTCGCAAATTCTGTCGAGGAATTTGAAGCTTAAAATATATAAAACAATCATCATGCCTGTTGTTCTGTAGGGTTGCAAAACATGATCGCTTACTCTGAGGGAAGAAGATAGACTGAAAGTATTTGAGAATAAGATCCTGAGACGAATATTCGGACTCCAGAGGAACGGGAATGGGGAATGGCGGAAACTTCATAACGAGGAACTACATAATTTATACGGTTTACCCAGCATTGTTAGGGTTGTCAAGTCTAGGAGGCTTAGGTAGGCGGGTCATGTAGCTAGAATGGAAGAAAGTAGAAACGCTTTCAAAGTCTTGACTGGAAGACCAATCGGAAAACGATCATTAGGAAGACCTAGGCGCAGATGGTAGGACAATATTAAGATGGATCTCGCAGAGATTGGAATACAAAGTAGAAACTGGATGCAGTTAGCTAAGGGTAGAAGTCAGTGGAGAGCTTTTGTGAACGCGGCATTGAACCTCCGGGTTCCATAGGCCATAGAGTTAGTTAGTTAGTAAGATATGTTTCCTTATGTTTCCTGAAGCTCAAAGGATTTTACGTAACGCGCTTTAACGAAATTGTCGATCTTAAAATAGGAAAGAGGGTTGTACTTGTGCAGTGATTTTGAACCTCCTTAACTGATGACACACTTTACGTCCAAGACATCGCTACACACTTGTTTCATAGTTTTATTATGTAAAATAATATCTATTATAATAATGAAACCAATTAGTTTCTATAATAACTCCATATACCATAAAGCATTATTGCTGCAGCTGGAGGTGTTGGCTGGTACATTCTGTCTCTATTTTAACTAATTATTATTAAATTCTTCATGATTTTTAAATTCTAAAATTTCTATAAAGTAGTAACTCTATATAGCACTTAGCATTATAGCTGCAGCTGGAGGTGTTGACTGATACATTCTCTCTCGATTTTAATTAATTATTATTAAATTCTTCATGATTTTTAAATTCTAAAATTTCTGTAAAGTAGTAACTCTATATAGCACTTAGCATTATAGCTGCCGCTGGAGGTGTTGACTGATACATTCTGTCTCGATTTTAATTAATTATTATTAAATTCTTCATGATTTTTAAATTCTAAAATTTCTATAAAGTAGTAACTCTATATAGGGTTATGGCACTATATATCGAACACTTAAGGACATTCCTATGAATATTTAATCATTATTTTCTATCAGTGAGGAACAGGGCACTGTTTTACCGATAAAACTGTAAAGGTGTTATTTATTGGTTGAAACCAACCCTTTATGACAATTATAATTAACAACTTTGAAATTTGAAGAACATTTAAATAGCAAAGTTGTATTACTTCATGTATCGAACGGGTTGTGTTATATATCGATCAACGAGGTTTTAATTATCGAACAGGCTGTTTTATATATTGAAGAGCGGGGTTTAAATATAGAAACAGAATATTTTATTTTTAATCAAGTTCACTTTAAGGATAATATGGATGTAGTTTCATTGTAAACACATTGCAATAACTCTAAAACATAAACTAAGATAGCAGACGCAAAGAGGAATACATATTAAAATGTTCTAAGCTATAAAATGTTTGTTTCATATCGTCACTATTTAGCACAGAGAGGAGCATCTTACGTTAATCTTTTTGGTTGCCTTTCTTCTTATTCGGTTCTTTCCGGCATTCCTCGCAAGATATTGCATACACTTTCTTCAGCCTAAATTGTTGGGGTTTCTCCGTGGCTTCAGGAAGTTTGAGAAACTCTTTAAAAAATCGTCACTACTACTTGAGAAAGGCGAGCATAATAATTCCGAAGCAATCTCATCTTGATGCAATATTTTGACTTGTGAATTTTTCATCCAGTTTTCGAAATGATGGCACCTAGAAGATCCTTCTTGGGTGAAGGTGCGTACGTATTTAAGCGTTCATTATGCCATGTGTATTCACCATTATCACTTTCTTACTCTTCGTTTTCTTCTTCTGAGTTTCAATCATTTGTTGTTTAGTTTTTATCAGCCAATTTAGTTTCATGTGTCACACTGTACCGGGTTTTAACACTTTTCCAATAAGCATCCAAATCTGAAACACCATCACTCTGTTCCTCTTCGTCACGTCTTAGTTTGTCACGGAACGTATTAAGAACACGAGGAGGCATGAATTATTCCAGATCATCAAACACGAACTTCAGTTTTTGATGAGGAGTAGGGAACTTTAGTTGAGGAGATGAAGGGGTACTCTAGTTACTCTTTTGCTGTGGTTTTCCCACTGGGATCTTCCGAATATCGTCAACACACTTGGTATAGTCCACAGCAGCAGGACTCAATGGATAAAGACCACACTTACGAAATGCGCTTTTCACAATTTCTGGTTTGACGGCATCATTACAAACTTTCTTCAATTGGGGTGCAAAATTTACCTTCGTTACCGAGAGTTTTGATTTTCTAGTCCTAAAGAGCATTCTTCAATGCTCGTTTCAAGGGTGAAAATACGCCTACATCTACTGGTTACAGAAGATGAGTGGCATTGGGGAAAAGACAATACACCAGTATTCGATGATCGTGACAATATCCACTGACTTGAAGAGATAGATGATTCCTGTGCCCATCAAGAAAGAGAATAACAGGAAATGTGATTTTCTGAGTGTCTAGCCACAGACTAAACCGTTGGAGGTAAGTCAAAAATGTTGTAGTCTTCATTCAGCCAGTTTCTCTTTTCTCATAGATCCATAGCTCAGGTATATTCTTCTTCATAATTTGCTTAAGTCGTGTGTTGCTGTAGATAATTATGGTTTGGGCGTAACACCCGTCAGCACAGAAATTGCCAAGTACTGTTATGCCCTCTTTTTCTTTAGATGTTGCTGTAATTTGACGCTGTACTTCTCTCACACCAAGGTACTTTCCTGAAGCCATATGGAACAGAAAGTTTGTTTTGTCTGCTTTGAGGATCCTTCTTGGGTCTTCCATTATTGCACTTAATCCCTCAGATTCAAGATAGCTCTAAAGTTCAGCAAACCAGCCGCGCATTCTCTCTTCCAAAACCGCAGCCCTGCCCTTGCTAGTAGTTTCAACCTTCTTCTAAGATAGACAAGGATGTCTTCCCATAAAACACCTGAATCAAATTTTTCCTGGTCTTCCATGCTTGAACGATGTGCTTCTTCCTAAAGACTGTATAATTTCCTGAACAGTGTCCAGTAAATTACTTTTCTTAAACGGAAATCCACTCTTTGCCATGTTCATTACCCAAACAGAAATTCCCTCTTCTTCTTGTGGGCTCAGGAACGGCTTCCGGCCAAGAGCAATCTCAGTCTTCTGACGCCCAGATAATTTATCGTTTAAAGTTGTGATAGGAACCTGGAAGGATCTCGATGCCTGCCTTTGGGACATCATACCGGATCTCACCTGCTGAACAGCCTGTCAAGGCAGATAACGAATAATGGAATGGTTTCATTTTCTGACAGGTTTGATTCTGATTTTGGGGACACCTTCCTTGTTGGATTTCTTAATTTTGCCCATTGTCAAATTCTGAGCAATAGTTAAGGATACTCAACAAAAATGTAAACAATTATTTACGGTTAACTTCAACTGTGTTTACTAGTCTATACATTGAGAAGAGGAGCCCGGGTCAAAAGTCTGAAGTAATGCGATCAGCACGGCGTAACACCTCGATTAGATAGTCTCTCTTTGACGAAACATTACTAAAAATGGAAAATCTAAATATTTAAATCAGCGTAAAACTAGGTATTCAGTACAAAAGAAATCAACAACTTAGTTAAATTAATATTTAAATCACCAATAGCCCTTCCAATTACAATAATGTTCGATACAAAAGAACACTTTTCCTTAAAGGAACCTCTTTTATCGAACGGCATTTCGATATTACGAAATGGGTCTCGATTATCGAACATTTTATTTTCCCTTCAAATAAGATGATAGCTGAAAAGTAACATTATAACAAATAAATATACATATATTGATATTAACACATCGTATTATTAAAAGGATAGCTTATAATAACACCATCACACATAGGAAAAAAGATAATTACTGCGGTGCTGCACCTTACAAAAAATATAGCGATTTCTCCAATCTCCCACCAAAACCACAGACTAGGAAACTTGCCCGCGTTCGCTAATATCGAAACGTATCGACCTAGTGATTTTTTAAAGGCCACGTTTGGAAGGCTGTATTCACAAATTTCAGGTAGTACACAACGTCTTTGGTTTTCTTATTTCTTATAACGAAAGGACCAAGGTGTTCGATATTTAGGGGGCGTTCGATATTTATTGCCATTACCCTAGCACTTAGCATTATAGCTGCCGCTGGAGGTGTTGACTGATACATTCTGTCTCGATTTTAACTAATTATTATTAAATTCTTCATGATTTTTATATTCTAAAATTTCTATAAAGTAGTAACTCTATATAGCACTTAGCATTATAGCTGCCGCTGGAGGTGTTGACTGATACATTCTGTCTCGATTTTAACTAATTATTATTAAATTCTTCATGATTTTTAAATTCTAAAATTTCTATAAAGTAGTGACTCTATATAGCACTTAGCATTAAATTCTTCATGATTTTTAAATTCTAAAATTTCTATAAAGTAGTAACTCTATATAGCACTTAGCATTATAGCTGCCGCTGGAGGTGTTGACTGATACATTCTGTCTCGATTTTAACTAATTATTATTAAATTCTTCATGATTTTTAAATTCTAAAATTTCTATAAAGTAGTAACTCTATATAGCACTTAGCATTATAGCTGCCGCTGGAGGTGTTGACTGATACATTCTGTCTCGATTGTAACTAATTATTATTAAATTCTTCATGATTTTTATATTCTAAAATTTCGCGACACACTTTAGGGGGACTGTGTGTCACGAAATTTTAATTTGTGTGCCGTGACACATCGATTGAGAACCATTGCTCTAGTGACATATTGAAATTGTCAGAGTACTGAGCCTGACGTGCTGTGGTTAAACTGAGTACCACTACGTTGCCAAGTTTGTGCACGGGTCTCAGAATTTATAATTAATTTTGTTTTCTTCATTTTCACTGTTTTAATTATAAACATGATTGCAATAAATTCGTTTAAAAACTATTAAATTAATAAGCTAAAAATTGTGTTAATTTTTAATTAATAATCGTTCAAGAGTTTATAACGATTAAAAAGTTAATCGTTATTTTTTTTCCTTAAAAATTACGTAAAATACGAGGGTGGTCCAGAAAGAAAAGAACGTTTTGGCATGATTAAATAAAAACAGAAGATATCAGCACAAAACTTTATTTCCAAAGCCACAGGACCTTACTCTACTTTTCGATGTAATCAACATAGTTGTCAAGACACTTGTTATAACATGAGACCAGTTTTTCAATGCCGATGTTACACTCATCTGCCGCATCTTCATCATGCACGCTGTTACTTTCTTGATTAAACATAATGCTGCATTTTCTCACATTCGTTACTTGCCTATAAATTTTAATAGGTTTAACTTTTTGTGCGTTCAGAAAACGAATGATATTCCGTACTTCACATTTGGCACGATTTTCGATTGGGGCCGTCATTTTGAATGGCTGTAAAAACAAGTAGCGTGACCGCACACCATTAAGACTTGGCTCATACTGAGGTGAAGGAAGGAGCTAACTGCCGCGCATGCAATCGCAGTGGTGGTGGTGGGGGTCAACGCCGCGCGCGATACGCAATCGTTCTTTACTTTCTGGACGCCCTCGTACATGTTTCGCGAGGACATGACACTGACATGATAAGCAGTAAACATTGCTACTATATTCTAATACTTATACATAAAACAACTTTTTATAATAAAAGATTTTGCGCATCCTTAATTTTATCTACTACATTTTACATTAACTTTCACAACTCAAAACACTTAAAATAAATAAATAAAATCAATTAACTTTGATGTTAAATTAATTTTAACCGTTACTTTTTTCTATCATTAATTTTTAACTTTAATCTATTAAAATTTGTATTGTTTCAACTATGTTATAAATATGCACTAAATACTGTCAGACATTTAATTGCAAATGCTGAACACTTAATTTTACATATGAATTTCAAATCATGAATCACCGTCCACCATTTTTTTTTTTTTTTTTTTTTTTTTTTTTTACAGAACTATCCTATATTGGAAGAATTTTGTTTATTTATTAATTTTCATTCATCAATGCTTTTCACGTGTAGACAGCAGAGATTTCCATTAGTAAATTCTGAAAGATCAAAAGTTAAATCTAGAATTACATGAAATGAAATGAACTTTTTTTTCTTTTTAGTTTAACGTCCCACGCTTATACCCTTTAGCCTAAAGGAGACGGATAATTAATGAAAATGTTAAGATTGTGAAATTAATTTTTTGTACTTTCCCAAATTTACGATTTTATGTCGCACATTTTCTATTCTAACGCATACGCATCAGTCAGCAGTCAATAAACTGGTGCAATACACGCAAGTGTCCATGTAAAAGGAAAAGTATATGAGTTGAATACGCTACGTATGATGCGTCCGTTCTAACGAGGCCGTGAAAACAAGGCGTCACGGACTTGCTAACCTCTCGAAACCGTTTGTACCACTCAAAAACGGCTGCTCGGCTTAATACTGCATCATCGTAAGCTTTCTGAATCATTTTTAGCGTATAGATATTAATGAAAAATGAAACAACCGATTTTTTTAACACGCCATATCCTCTATAGATGTGAATTCAATAACGTACAAAGAATGAAAAAGTTACTGACTGCACCGGGACTCGAAACCGAGAGGGCATCGACTTCGAGAGTGAGAAAGTGAGTGGCTGTTCTGGGAAGTGGAGTGGGTGGCGTAGTGATTAACGCATCGGCACAGTACTACTTAGGTCCTGGGTTCGAGTTCCGGTCCAGTCAGTTACTTCACTCTTTATACGTTATTGAATTCACATCTATAGAGAATATGGCGTGTTAAAAAATCTGTTGTTTCCTCTTTCCTTAATATCTATACGCTAAAATGATTCAGAAAGCTTTACTTCTTTAGTGCATATTTTAGTAATTTTTAGTGTATAGTTGCATGCACATTTTGCTGTAATTAAAGCGCATCGATCCGAAGTCTACTTACGACAATGGTAGTCTATAAACAAAGGAAAAAAATTTGTCCATCGGAAATAACTCCTTCCGAAATATGGGACGCAATTGTAATCTTTGTTCTTCTTATGTCTAGTGTTGGCGTGTGTATGAACAGATCGGCACCATTCATATTCTAAACTGTAAGACATTTGGTAGGCCAGTCGAGACGAATTTATTCAGCAATGGATGACCTTTGTTTCAGTCAGCGACGTGCCAAGGGTGGGAGACCGACGGCCCCGAGCGCCGAAGTAAGGGGGCGCAAAACTCACGAGGAAAAAAGAAAAGGAAAAAGGAGGGAGGAAATATTACTTGGAATATTACTATGTACTTAAATTCTCTTCCTGCTTTAGGAAGTGGTCCTATAATATTACTGTTTGAGTTTGGCTACACTATATGTAGTTCTTTAGATACACGACGTACAAGAAAATTTTAGATTGAAATATATTGGATTTTTTGGATCAGGGGCCACAAAATTTGTAAACGGCCTCTCAATCGAGTTTTCGTACATTTTACGGAATAAGTACATCATACTGAGTTAAGTGAGTTTTGGTTTGGCTACACTACATGTAGTTCTCGAGATATAAGGTCTACAAGAAAATTTTTGTCTGAAATATATTGGATCTTTTGATCCAAAAAGTGCTTAAAATCAAGAAAAAGCAAGGTTTATTTTTGAAAACTTTCGTACGTTTCGCGCCAACTATGGTGGCGCTTCGGGACTGGTCGAATGTCGACCTCACTCATTATGTACGGGGCCGCTGTCGTATACTCTTGCCCCGAATGCTCATTTTCCACGGCACGGCATTGGTTTCAGTTACTTATTTTTTTTTTTTTTCCCTCTAGAGACCACACGCGTTAAATTTATAACAAACCACAAATTTTGCAGTGTTCACTTGCTAATGGATTTTGTTCATGGACCAACAGGGGTTTATATATATATATATATATATGTGTGTGTGTGTGGAAGGGGGGGGGGTAATGTTTCGCTACTTCAGGCCTGAGACAGCATGTATGTTTCGAATACTTTCTGGAGTTGACTATATCATCTACACTTATTGTTTTAGATGTACGGGAAATATGAATAAGGAACGCACTATAGCGCTTTCTAGGTAACCAGGATGTTGAAATTTCAACATTTAAATTATAGTGTGTGAATGTCAAACCAAGATGGATATTTGGTTGGATCGAGTTTAGCGTCCTTGTCAACAGTAAGGCTATATGAAACATGGATCTACAGCTTAACGTGAGATCCGAGCAACACGAGCTACCACCGGGAATCAAACTCGGATCTCCCGCGCCAAGGTGAATATGTATTACATGCAATGCTTCTATATTGCAGAAATAATTTTCATATATTTATTTATAAGATATAAATTAATGTATAATTAATTACTAAACTGTGCTGTTGGCTACATATTTTAAAACCCAAAATCATACCTTGTACAGTCAGCGACAAAAGTTCTTTCCGTTTGATAAAATTTATTTTGGTAATAACGGTAAAGAAATAACTGTTCCAGAATAAAATTTAGCTGGAACGTACAGAAAATGATCTTTTTTAATTTACTAAAACTGAGCTCAAATTTTCCTTCTGTTCTGAGGAACTTTACGAAACTAATTTCATAAAACGGAAAGAATTTTTGTCGCTGACTGTACTCCTAACTTACATTCGTGTTTAAATTAGTATCCTCACAATATCTGGATCCTCATTGAAGAGAACACAGTGTCTTCTCACACAGGAAACAAAAATCAACATTGATTTTTATAATCAGTATGGAAGCCATAGTTTCAGAAGATGTCTTAGGGAAGAATATAGAAAAGAAACTATAATTAGTGCCACTACGAATTAAAACAAAAATCGATGGTGTCAATGCTAAAACTAACAAGAAGATTGTTAAATTATTGTAAGAAAAGATTAAGGATCAACTGCGAATATTGTATAGAAGTGGTTTAAAACATAAAAATTACTAACTGATATTTTCAGCGCTCTGAGTGTACAAAGGGTGTCATTTATTCCATTAGTAGCAGTATACCTGTTCATCGCACGGGGAGAATACGTCTCATTTTGGACACAAAGGACTGAATTTGGATGTATCTCGCATCTGAAGTGTCACTGTTCATCTCAGTGACCCCGAAAACTATGGATTCGTTACTAATATCGGTCATTTTCTATCATTTTTAAATACCCTCCCCTCCTCTAAGTTGCACCGTCAAAGTGAAATGATAGAAAACATCCCAGGCCCGAACCTCAGCTATGTGGCAAATTTGATCGAGATTTTGCAAGCCCGTAAATACCTTTAAATAAATTACAGCGGTGGACAAAAAGAAGTTACAGAAGTTAAGACAACAGGTTTGTTTGCAAAATAGCTCAGAAGTGGTGAAAAAAATTACAGAAATGCACCTTGGAACACTTGATGCCGATCTATCTGTTTACACATTTTGAAGAGATATAATAATGTAATCAAAAAATAGATTCCACCTAGCATCACGTCTGTGCTTGTGGATGATTCCAGAGAGGATTGAAATATTATGAAGGAGAATGACTTAGACACGAATGAAAATTAGGGGTAAAGTTAAGATTCTGAATGTTAATGCATAATTGGTTGCCATATTAGGAATGTGTAAATTACAATCTACCGATGGGTGGTAAGCCGCTTGATACTATCAGTTACATAGTTCTTAATTGACTAGAGTAATAATAGTAAATAATACTACTATTGAACTAAATATTATGTTCGTGATTAATTACTCAATTTTATAGTTGATAATTCACTTTAAATGTATTTGTCAAATGACTATTATAGCAGCCTGTGTAATAGTTTTTCACAGCCTAATTTTCTGCAAGTTTTCCATCTGTCTAAGCAATCAATGATGGACAACAAAGACAAATTTCTCTGTACCTAATGAATATATATATATATATATATATATATATATATATATATATATATATATATATATATATATATATATATATATATATATATATATATAATATATATATATATATTTCAATTTTTTTTAGACACGAAAAGAACTTCTGGTAATGTCACATTAGTACGGTGAAGTGTGGTACCGATTATTCTTATCTTTGAAGAACAAATTACAGGTTTGGGCGATAGAAAATATCATGGAAAGTTAACAGGAAACGTTTATTTTGGTCTCGTAAGTTGTTCGATACTACTGCAACAAGGGCTGTGACTTGAATTTTACCCAAGGTATTTCATTTTCCGTTTTTTCCCAATCAAAATCTATTTAAAAAAAAGGGTTACGAGTATTGGAACCATAAAATAGAGTCCCACTAATCCGAAATATATCAGACCAGGTTATAAACTATCCACTCATGAGCAACTGGATTAGAGACACCTGCCTGGTAGCACGTAACACCCTCTTTTGGCTTGATTACAGCGGCGGTGAGACGCCACAAGACACCGGAAGGGTTGAGAGTCATACTGATCCATGATCGCAGCACAGCCTCTCATAATCCACGAAGATTGATCGGAGAAGGATTAAGAGCACGCACATCCATCTTGACAGCATCCCAGCCGTGGCTAATGGGATTGAGATCGAGGCTTCCCGGGGGCCAGGCAAGCATCTTAATTATTTTATTTTACATAAGCATGCAAAATGCTTACCATTTAATCTCGTTTTCCTTCTTTTCAAGATCATTGGAGTGTTCATCGAACCAGTCCGAAACAATTTGGGGCATTGTCTTGCTGTAGAGAGAGATCATATCCAGTGTGCTGGAGGCAAGCAAAAAGGGTGAACATTATTTACTAGCCCGTTATTCTAACATTCGCCAGTGAGAAATATTGTTAGATGTACCAGGGATCTCATTTCAACCCACATGAACAGTCTCCATACAAGGATACCACCACCACCGGCTTGATTTTTAAGCTGCTGCAAAGGAGAACCGATTACCTCATGTAGTTGCAGACGCACTAAATACTCAGACATCGGTGTGCACTGCACTACGCTGCGCTCCTGTAACCTACCGAAATAAACTTGGTGCAGTCATATGGGTAAGGTGACTCATTCAGAGAAAGCACCCCTTGTTCTATTTTGTTTGGTTAGTTCTGAAGTGATGAGACAATGGGATAGAATATTACCTAATTTGAATATAATGGAATAAAATTCAAACGATTAAATTCTTCTACAAGATTCTGTAAATTCACTATATAGTCTAAATTACTACTACTACTTTCAAAATCAACTAAATTCTTTTTTCGGGTTAAATGATAACAGTTTTTAAGAAAAACTAAACTCATATAAACGTTGAAAATAGCACAAATATAGTTCTGAATTCTTATTGTATAATATCATAGGACTTACCGAACTCCATTTAAACATTCAACGTCCAGCAAGGTAATCTCCACATTACACCTATTTGTAGCATCACTACAAATACTTCACGTTGCCCAAAAATACAAATACACTTCACACTTCCTCTGTTTCAAGAGAATATAACTCCATTCCTCTCCACAGCCATATTAGACAGCTTTTGTTAACTCATCGTTTATTAACTGAAAAAAGTACAAGAGGAAATTATTATTATTATTAGTGACAGCCATGGTCCACTGAACTAAACTATAAAATAAATTTCATAGATGTTTCTGGGTTTGTACCACCAGGTGCCAAGATGAAAGACATTGTGGTTCCTTACTTACACAATCAAAATTGTAATGAACATGACAGTTGTAATAATAGGCGGTCGGTGTAAATGATGTTGCTTGTAATAAAGCTGAGAATGCACTAAACGCACTAGAATTGGCTCTAGAGAAACTTTTAGACAATAATGTAGTAGTAGTAGATTTGCCTTATCGCCATGATTTATCGTGTGTAAACAATGAAATCAAAGAAACAAATAAAAAATGATGTGTAAAAGTTTCAATAATGTCCGATTTCTTCATAAAAGTTTTGTGCCTCGAAACTATCATACCAAGCATGGCTTCCACTTAAATCGTCTAAGGAAAGTGCTTTTACGCAACGCACTGTACAATATTATTATGTCAAACAAGATTAAACCACAGTGCAGAGTTGATAGTACGTTAATACCTACAAATTGTGGAAGTACATCAGCAATAGTGGTAGAGGGAAATGGAATCGATCGTAAAGAGGGAATACAGTTCAACTCACGGCAGAGATAAAAATGAAGACAAAGCAAAATGGAGTGACGGTAAATTGTTGCAATTGATACGAAACTCACATGTAAGCAATGATAAGGAACCAGGAGTACTTTTAGCTACTAAAAGTGAACATGAAATTGATCGAATATCATTAATACAAAGACCACATAATACAAGCCACAGTAAGATCAGAAGTGAGAGAGACCCAGGACCGAATGTTGAGAGATTGCAGCAAGGCTCCATAAATGGTATAGAACAAAACGCCATTTAGTACAACACAGCAAAAATCGCATAGAATAAGAAAGATTCCTACTAAGTATGACGATAATGCTTTTTTAATTCAAGTCCCAATAGAGGTAACAGCGGCTATAATGTAATAAATGTATATTACCAGAATGTGCAATGTTTAGCTAATAAACTTAATTTTTTTTATGCATTTGTTAAAGAGGATCTTAAATGTATGCAAGTCATGTGCTTTAGTGAACATTAGTTATCTGATAATTAAATAAATATGGTGCACTTAACACGTCAGTACACGCCCTCCAATTGTAGCATGAGGACACGCCATGACGGCAATTTGCTCACGCAAGTTTTGATAGTTAATATCAGTATTCGTACATTTTTATTGAGAGTGAAAAATTTATTCTATGAAATTTTGGCTTCTTAGCTTATTATAGACACTTTCAGTACCTAAAAAAGATTATCCTAAAGATTTTGAGAAAATTTTTGTTATGTTTTCACAGTTTTTGAATTTTCTATTACAACACGCCACGTTAGCATATTGCTGCACTCTTGGATTTACAATGTAACGCCAAAACACGCGCTGTGAGCAAATTGCCGCATTAGCTTTTTGGGCTATAGAAAATTTTCTCCGTCATATTGATACACGTTTTATTATTACAAATACAAAAAATGTACAAAAACATCATTAATGTACTAGAACAGTGACGTTATGAAACTAGTCCAGTGAAATTTAGAACGTATATTTACATGTCACCTTCTCCGTCCTTATCGTTTACAGCTTGGTCCTTGGCCACGCTCGGTGCAGTTTGTACATGATGGTCTTATGTTCCTTGCATTTCGGGGTGTTGCAGTTGATGCATAAGACGGTAGTTTTCCTGTTCTTTCTACGAGGTCATATAGCGCAAACTTTATTGTGACCTCGCTGATTAGGTGCTGCTTGAAGTTCTTGCCTAATTGGCTGAAGTTGGAATATTTCAACTAGCCGGTCTCTTATTGACCTTGCGATTGGATAGTTTGTAGCTATTCTTCTTTGCGCATGATCCGAAAGAAGCTGTCGGCCAAGTATTTCAAGAAGTCTTTTCTTGCAGACTTGTTGAATTCATTATCTCCCATGTTGTTGGCTTTTCAAATAACAAACGGATTTATTACACCAACATTCAATTCAAAGAAAACCTCCGTGGCTAAGCGGTTAGCGTATGCGCCTTTGGCGTGGGAGACCCGGGTTCGATTCCCGGCGGGAGCTCATGTGGTTCGGATTCCACGTTAATCAGTAGGTCCACGTCTCATATAGCCTCCCTGCTGAACGGGACGTAAAACTCAATCAATCAATCAATCAATTCAAAGAAAAACATGGTTAGTGGCCAGCGATTTGATACACTCGATACGCTATACTCTTTTTGCATGGCGTCACTGACATCTACACCACATTTGTTTTTGTTGTAGAAGGTAATTGATGGTTTGCATGCATCACCTGTACTTTCATCAATCTCATCGTCCTCGTGCCACCTGTTGTTCTACTCTTCAAACAATACGTTTAAAGAATGAGCAAACGGCCCTTAAAATACAACACTTAACACTAAAACACGCCCGTTAGCAGCCTGCTCACAACAATCTCTACGTGGTTACACGCGCCGTTAGCAATTTGCTCACGGTGACCAATGCACACCCTTCCACTCCCAAACCATGCGCGTGACTGGGAAAACCGGTCAGGGTCAGGTAGAGGTGGGGTGGGTAGGGGATAACTCGGCCCCTCCGCCCCTAATGTCTTAGAATAAGAAAAGTGTAGGTGTTTTTCCAAAACTGCGGCAATTTGCCGCGGGTGCGTGTAACTACGAGTTAAATAACTATCAACTAGCTACAAATTATTCACGTGCGAGTAGGCAACACGGTGGGATGTGTATATTTGTAGGTGACCATTTACGTTTTAAGGAAATAGATGTAAACAAATTTGTTGTTGAATTGCACTTTGAAATAATAGATATTTTAACTGAAAACATGTGTATAATTTCCTTCTAAAAGGGTTATTCAGAAAGCGCGCCGGTTTTGAATCGTCTGGCAAATTTTTGTTTCTCGGTTGTCGACATTACTTTGTATTGTTGCTCTATCCGCAAACATTCCGATTGTAGCCTTAGTCTGAATTTCTCGTATTCCTTCAGTCTGTGTCTAGCCATGGAGCAGTTTACTATCCACAACGAGTGAAGTTTAGTGTGGCTTTTGGGTTTAAAGATGAGACAGGACAAGCTGTGACAGTTAATGGAAACCGATACCGTGCGATGATAAGAGAGTTTTTGTGGCCTCATTTCGATGGAATTAATGAAAGAAATTGACGAGTCGTCGGCGAAAACGAAGTGGAAACTTGTCAGGCAGTAATAGCGAATTTCTCGATCAGAGTTTTTCGATACCAGCACAGTAGAGGAGGTCATATGCCCGACGTCATTCACCGTACCTGAAACCGGAATGTGTGATGAACATGTTTCTGAATTTTGTTAGTATGTTTTGAAAAAACAAAGTTCATAATTTAATGTAACAAAACCGGCGCGCTTTTTGAATAACCCTATATAGGTCATCGTCTGGAATATTAGTGTATTCTTTAGGAATCTTGAAACTGTTCTTGAGTCTCTGTATAAGAAATATAGTAGGGTAATAATTTGTGGAGAAACCAACATAGATTGGCTGGTTTAATCAAAAGAAAAACCTAATGTCAAAATATCTTAGATATGTTTGGGTTCCAGCCCCTTATCAGAAAATCAACTAGAGGTAAATCTCCGTTAGATCCAATAACACTATGTAAACAATAAATCGAGTAGTCAGTTAATTTGAATATCTTCAAGCCAGGCTTTTCTGACCATGATGCAATAATAGGGCAAATACACACATCTCAAATATTCGCACCTCCTCAATAAAAAACTTTAACAACAACAACAACAAAAAAAAAAAAAGTTTCTCAAAAAATAATATTAATTACTTTTTATACTTGCTAGCACAAGAAACCTTGCACGAAATGTATGAAATTGGTGACGCGGACGATAAATTTAACTGTTTTCCAGATATATTTCTCTTTTACTTCAATATTGCGTTTCCCAAAAAGAACTACAATAAGATTAGGATGGAGAAACCATTGGTTACTAATGAAATTAGGACTTCTACACTCAAACTACTTGAGCTTAAAAAAAAAAAAAAAAAAAAAAAAAAAAAAGGTAAAGACATAAGGCCTCAATTTATTGAATATGTAAAATACTATAAAAAGACTTATAAAAGTCATAAAAATGGCAAAGCTTTTATACAGTACTAATTATATCTTAGCAGCGAGAAGTTAATATAGGGTATCATGCGTAACGTAAAAACTACAGGAATTGACGCAATACAAACTAATTCTAAAGTAATATGTGACCCAAATAAGATTCCAAATCATCTTAATAAATACTTCTTAAGTTAAGAAACACTTAAACCTATCAAAATAGCTCATCAAGAAAATGACTGTAAGCTACAGAACGTAATATCTAAATCGCTTTTTCTGAAACTAGCAGGAGGAAATCTTACAAATAATAAAAAGGTTAAAAAGTTTCAGGTCTCCTGGATGGGATGAAGTGCCATTCATAGTAGTAAACGAATGTTTTCTTCTTGTTGCACATCAACTCTGTCATATAATAAATAATTCATTGTTGACAGGAATTTCTCCTACGCGACTTAAGTTAGCTAGAATTACACCTGTGTATAAAAAGGGAAATAGGTTGGATTTAAATAACTACCTATCGTCCTATTTCAGTTTTATCGTGCTTTTTTAAAATATTTCAGTTAGCAATGAGAGCGCGAGTAAATAACTTTTTCCTTTTAAATAATATAGTATCAACAAATCAACACGGGTTTCAAAGCCAGAAGTAAACAAACACTGCAATCTTTAATTTCATTTCTGATGTAGCGATGGTTATAAATAAAAGAACGTATGTCATTGGTATTTTTGTTGATTTATCTAAGGCCTTCGATTCTACAGACTATGGTATAATACTAGAAAAATTGTGTTCTCATGGCATCAGAGGTATGGGATACAATTGGATAAACTCATATTTATCTGAACGTAGTCGAACTGTTGGCATCCGTAAAGAGGTAAATGGCAGAAGAGAAATGTTCAAATCATCTATACTGAAAGTAACAAAAGGAGTACCTGAAGGGTCAATACTAAGTCCTCTATTGTTTGTTATATATATATATATATATATATATATTACTGATTTAGTTAACAATTTAGGCTATGTCAAACCAACACTGTATGCTGATGATGTAAATGTTCTTGTCAGTGGAGACTCAATAGATAACGCAAGAAGGCTCACTACAAAGACGTTAACAAAAGTTATTAGTTGGCTAAATTAACTATGAATTTAGGGAAAACTAAAATTGTCAATTTTCAATTCCTACGCTAAAGAAATGAACTAGGGATGGTCAATTTAGGAATTTTCACTTTCTGGAATGTAAAATCGGAAAAGTTCCGGAATTTTTCCGAAATCGGAATATTTTAAATTCTGGATTTTTCCGAAATCGGAAGTTTTTAAATTCCGCATTTTTTCCGAAATTCGGAAAGTGAAATTCCGGGAAATATTGGCCATTCCTAAAATGAACTTATACCAATAAGTACAGACTCTGCAGAATGATGTCAATCAAAATCTGTTAAATTTCTAGAGGTGTATGTTAATGAAGATTTAACATGAAATACTCATGTTGAATATATTAGTACTAAACTCAGTTCACTGTGCTTTGGATTACATAGACTACAACGCAGTTTGTGCAAGGAAGCTGTCATGTCCTTATACTATAGTTAAGTTTTTTCACCAACAAACTATCGTGTTATATTTTTGGGGAATTGAAGAATAAGTGCTTGTACATTCCAAACCTACAGAAAAAAATATTAGAATAATGTTTAATATTCCTAAACGATCCTCAGGTAAGATGTTTTTTAAAAATATAAATTATTGACATTACCTAGTTTACATATACGGTATATTGCACAATTAAGTATGTAATCGAACACAAGGATCTATTTACATTAGCAAATACGATTCACTCATATGATACTAGGTAGAACTGTAATATGTATATCTAGAGATGTAAATGAGCGAACTTTCATTTTCGAAAGTTCGTTTCCGAACTTTTCATAAGCAACTTTTCCCGAACTTTCGCTTTCTTTTATTTACTAATTAGCGACATTGACTTTTATAATAACTTATTCTGAACATTGTGTGATGACTGTGAGCTAGCTATGTGTTATACAGTATAATTATTTGCACCACAATGATACAAGATGGACTGACACACATTGACATTATACATGATATGGATAAACATGTAAAACACATTATTGTAACTGAATTAATGCTTTCCGCAAAGAAAAAAATATTAAATAAAATTATTAATTTTGTATTGGTAATGCGTGAGTTTATGATATAAACTTGTTTGTGCAAGTCAAATTTAAGTTTTCGGTTGTCAGCATCATGTAAAATTGAAGGTTTCTGCCGAAAACATACTGTTTTATGATATAGGCTTGGAATTTGAAATACATGCTTGTAACGCTCCGTAACGTCTTTTGAAAAAAAAAAAAAAAAAAATGTGAAAATTATGTACTATTAGAAAGAAAAAAAAAAGAAACTAAAATAAATTTACTTCGATTTTTAATATAGCCATGTTATATACCAAAATGTTTGTAACTTTACAGGGATTTTTTAATGGACAATTTTAAAAAATGAGCCGAACTTTCGCGCGAACTTTTCACGTTTAAATTTTACATGAAATTTTCCAACACTATGTATATCATCCAGCAGTATGCGAATTTTAGCAAAACTGTCTATATGAATTGTATATAATTGTATAACAAATTACTGACAAAGTATAAGGACATTCATGAAAAATGGATATTCAGAAATACTCTGTTACAATTATAGTTAGTAAAAAGCTGTTACTCTGTTGAAAATTATCTTATTGATAACATATAGAGAATGTAACCATATCTGACAATTGTAAGTTTAATTGGGGAATATCCTTATATTGTAAGCTATGAACAGGCAAATAATTATGAATATAAATTCAAGTTAGTTGTTACGAGCTTCTACCCTTGCTATTATCAGCTTCAGTATGAAGCAGTACCATTCATATTACGCTCAGTTCACAGCGTAGTTCTCAAAAATAACACCTGGCGGCACTGATAACCAATACAATCAAAAGAGTCTCTCGAGAGAGCTTCATCTCTCATTTTTTTAAAGTTCGACATGTAACAACATCGCAGCTCTCCAAAAAGAAAGAAAAAAAAAAATAGCAAGATTTTCTTGTACAAGATATCTAACTTATTTGCAAAGTTTGGACCGAGTTTGTCTTGTCGTCACGATTAGTAACATGACTACGACCACTACCCACTGGCATTCATTCTAGTCATCCATTCAATAATTAAACGAAATTAACTGAAAATACAATAATCCCTATCATACATACCATCAATCACACCCTGAAAATGCAACTTCGCTCCACGATTAGTCCGACGCTGAAGACGCCGACGGTGATTTCCGAAAGTTCTGTCCTTTATTACTTAACGAAAGATTACTCTTTTCATAATTTGTAACAAAATAAGAAGCTTGGTAAGTGTAACCGCCTTCCGGACCTGCCCCCCTTACTGTCCCACCAAGGGACATTTCCAAAAGGGGATTACAGAATTGTTCCCAAATCGCCCACCGGTCTCAATAATGAGATGAGCATTACGCACCGAGAGGTTCGGATATCCCGTCTCGAAATCCTCACGGACGATCAGACGGTCACTCAGGCCATGACGCACACAAAAATCACTCATACATGTAACAAAAACACACTGGATAAAACGACAATATGCTTATTTATTAAAATACTATGAAAAAATAACGTATTAGAAAAACAACCACAACACTCAACACTGAATATATAATTATTTCCGCTAATAAAATCACACTTTGCTTTTTCACTACACTATAGCCCTTTAAGACTTGTATATATCTGTAAGGAAGATTATGATTATGATTCCACTATAGATACTTTTCTCACACCATTAATGCATATGGATTAGCACTGTGGTTGCTGCTCCAAAAAAATCCTCGAATGTCGACGTTAGTCTTCAGCAAAACTATATTGACAGTCACCAAAATAGAATAAAAATGTTGGAGGGCGCGTTTATAACTGATACTCACTAGGTATGTGAACCTGGGACTTCACTGATTGGGGCTAGCCATAACTAGGTCCTTGACTGGCTAATAACGTATGCCTCTTAGCACAACATTATGGTTGATGCCCGATGCAACGTACATGTCTGTTGCTTCGAAATACGGAGTAACACTTCTCGAACTCAGAGGTTCAAGATATGAGCTGCACTGATCGCCTGATCAATTTTGACAGTTTATTCCAAAAAACACTCAGGTTAAATCGCCTGTATGTACATGCAAATAGAATATAAAAAATAATTAACGTTAATTTTAGACCACTGGCCACAACGCACAAGACATTGCGATAACTTGGGTATAGGAACGTTTAGATAACGAACTGGTAAAGCGATGTGGCTGTCGTCGTTCTGGCGCTCAGACACCTGGTGTGCAATATTTCCATAAATGATTGGAGAATATACTTGATTCAGTTCCAAATAACTATAGAACATAGTTTTTGCATATTAATATGTAAGGAAGAAACACTGAGAACCTTTGTCACTCACTAAAATATTCTCACCACAAAGCGTTTTAGATATATATATATATGAGTGAACGATAAAAGACTCCTTTGTCCTGTTGCGTGGGAAGAAAAACAGTTCCCATCGAAGAAAGAACTTATTTGCGTCGCAGAATAAAGTATAAATCGAAAAATAATTACTGTCTTTACGAAATATACAGAGCGTCCCCAAAAAATACTTCTATAACCTGGTGACGGTTACATAAGCATCACTTCTCATTTCGGTACCACGTACCCTCTGATTGTTCACTATGACGTTGCTCGATAACGACGGCGCTGACTGCCCACACTGCTCGATGGTACTTGGAGATATATTACTGACATAAAGAATTCGCATAAATTTGTTAATAATGGAGAACTACTTGCACTATTGTTACTTCGGGTTCTATCAGCTGTGACACTGGTACCTGTTGACTGAAAATTGCCAGAATTTTCACCTGAAAGCTTAGATTGTACTAGCTGAACCTGCGCTTTCTACACAGCGCATCATTCACATACGAGCATTAATCTCATTGTCATTCCTCACATCTGCACATATCCCTTTACAGACACAAGTGAAAGACGTCTTGATAAAAATCAGCAAAGGGTATCATAAATGGGAGATTTTTTCGATTATTTCTTCAATATCTCACACCATTTGCAAGATTAAGTTTACTGCTGGTTTGAGTTTTTAATTCATTTGATCAATGTCCTCTTTCCTCTTGCATGCAATATGTAATAAGCAAATACATTGCATACACAATTAATTATATCAATGTTATATGGTGTTCATTGGGCAAAACACTCCAAACAATAAAGATTCATCATACTTGTTAGACTGGAGAAATGGTTATCCTTCGTTTTTCATTATCATTTGGCCATGAAACAAACACCTGAGAGGTATACAATCCCTATGTACAACTATGCTGTATTGGAATGTATAACTCACAGGATATAATGCTTTACCTTTAAAAAAATTCAACACCCCTAAAAAAATGTAATTGAGAAATAACGGCCATGTTTTTTAAACATTCAATTAGAACTGAACAATCTACACAAAATTTGGAATCGACCAGTGAGAACGGCACTTTCTAGCACTTGTGATTTTCGAGATCTCATTGTCGAAAGGATTGGAGACAAACTTTTTTTTTTTGGAGATAAACATATAAACCTAGCATTTTAATATATAGATTGGCACAGAAACACCTTCTTGATCTAGATACAAGGTATCTGATGCAAAATCCAAACTAACATTCAGATACTTCAGTTCACTGACTCCAATAATAAACTTTGGTTCGAACCGGTCCACAAATAACTTCAGTCTATAAACTTTGTTGCTGAATTTTAAGGGAATATAAACGCAAGATTTAAGAGTCAATGCCTTACTATCAACTCCCACACCTTTAAACTCCTCTTTCAAAACCTTGACTATTTTGTTTTTTCGGTTTCCCTCCTCAAAACATTGTTTATTGACTAAGTTGCGGAGGAACAACTATCAACCCCACCAAGGATACGCTGTCCTAATACGAACGCTTCGACGGAGAATACTAATAAATTCTTGCTATAATACAGTCTTTCAGTAAATTACAAAAAAAGGACCTGATGTTGACTTTGAACTTACTACTAGGGATGGCCACAAAGTTCCGGCTCTCCCGGCGGGAGCCCACATGGTTCGGATTCCACGTTAATCAGTAGGTCCACGTCTCATATAGCCTCGCTGCTGAAACGGACGTTAAACTAAAAATAAATTAATTAAATTAAAAGTTCCGGCGAGAAACCAGTTCTTGGAGATCCGGTTTTCAGAACCGGTTCCAGAACATGATCCGAAAACCGGTTCCGTTGAGAGTCGAAAACCGGTTCCAGATCATGATCCGAAAACCCGGTTCCGGAACCGGATCCGTTCAGAGTCGAAAACTGGTTCCACCAGGAACCTGTTCCGGCCATCAATACTTACTACCTGGAACACCTAATATACATTCAAACAGTACGTTAACACGATCAGGAATTTTACTAATCATATTACTTAGTTTAGATTTTCTGACGAATCCTTGTAGTTTCAAGTTATCGGCTCTCCCCTGAAGCCTTGTTCGAGGAGGATAAACACAGAAAAAAAAAAGAAAGAACGGGCCCTTTGGGCAAGGGCAGTGAAAATATTTTGGTAATTTATGTATCACACTTAAGTGTGAAATGGAGCTTGAGTGGAAACCGCTCGTAATATTCAGAATGTTTACGAGAATTGGTTGTAAAATTCTGTGGTTGTACAATCGAAACGAAATGAAATCTTTCAGTTTAACGTCCTACGATTGTGTCCTGTCATTGCCAGCTACGATCTCTTCGCGCCTTTCCAAATACCACAGACAAGCGAACAGAGTCTAATTTCTTTAGGAGCCACTGTGGCGCTAGTTACGTAGACGAATATTTACTCGTAACGGGCAAATGAAATAATAGGAAAAGGATTTTAAAGTTTCCCAGCTATTTATAAGTAAACACTAAATACACCTATAGTATCACAGAAACTAAACTGCTTTTAAAATTGAATACAATTAGTATAGTTAATTAAGAATAAAAGATAATACAAACACTTACCGGGAAAAAATCCTTTACAGCTTACAAACGCAGCACTCTCCGAGATAATGGTTTGGCATTTAGAAATTTTGCATGTTCAAAACATTCTGTTTCAACATCTGCTATGTTCTTCAGCAACACTGGAACTACACAAATTTTTACACTTAATTGGATGAGTGATTGTCCGAAAAGGGGCACATCAAATACGAAACGTGTTGAAGAAAGGAAACAATATAGGCGGAAAGATTTCCGAAATTCGGGTGTTCACAAACCGATGGGCCTTTTCAACAAACTTTTCAACCACGTGAATCACACATACTAGTTCTTTTGTAAGATAGCACATTATGTTTCTACTGTCTTGTTTATATAGATATATCAAGCTCATGAGCGTGGAATTGCATGTGTCCTGACTGATAAGTTTGTGGCATGAGGCACAATCTCTACTTAATTTTCTGTACAGAACCTCCTAAGAAAGCAGTAGAAGCTAATTTCACTGTACTTGATCCAATGTCTGAAAAAAAGGGCATATTGAAATATTATACAAATTGTGACAATAGTAGTAAACAATAAGCTAAAATGTTATGAAATGACTAACTTCTTGTACTTAAAGATTGCGTAGTCTGAATTGTTAAGGATTGTAATTCATTTGCGTTATAAAGACTCTGCTCTTTTCTTCTATCACATTAGCAAGGGCACCGATCCCGGGAGGAGGGGTTTTAGGAAGCCCGGGCCTCCAAAGTTGAAATGGAGTCCCCTAATGGAGGGCCCAAAATGCTACGTTAAAGTAGGTTCTCCAATCTCTACAGTACATGGTAATTCGTTTTCCTGTTCTATTAATGCGTATGTGCGTAGGGTCCACCGAAGTTACACAGAAATCGGCGCCCTTGCCCAAAAGTTAAAGGTTTTAGGTCTATTTTTTTCTTTAGAAAAGAACCAAACTACGAATAGATCCCATTACCATTCAGAAACATAAATAAATCAAATTAATTACACAAACAAAGCGCAACACTTACTAGGATCAGTATGAAGACCAGTTAATAATTACGTAACAGTATGTGGTATGGGGATATATGTTTCAGAATCAGGAAAGTGATAGAGAATATTTTCCTCAGAAATAGTAGTAGGATTTGCGGTGGAAGGTAACGATAGTAATCCAGTTTTCAGAATTCGATTTATTGTACATACAATGGCTCTGCTACCCAACATATTATTGTTCCCAGACATCTGTCTTAAACCGCTGAAGAAGAATTCGATGGGGACACTATTAAAGGATCGAGTGAGCACAAGGTGGTAACCTGATTGAAGAAGGTACCGAACGCATTGAGCTGTAGACTCTGACGTAAGTAAAATTGCCTCATACGTCTCCTTACTGAGGAATGTACACTCACGTCCAAAATTATTGTTGCATGTCTATAAATATGTTGTTGTAGAAATATAATATGATAGCGAATTTGCCCGGTATTTCTTATAATGTTAGTATGTGTATAATCGGCTGAGACATATGTGTGGTTAATTTTATGTCAAAAGAGCAGTAAATAAGAATAAAAAGAAAATAAAATTTTCTTGTTCATTTAGCAACATTATGTTTTACTCATTCTAATTTTCGTATTTATAATTCTTTTTCTATGAAATTTACCACAAATACACACTTTCCGATTATACACATAATATCAATATTAAAAATATCCTACAAAATCATTATCAAATTATATTCTTACAAGAAGACAGTTATAGATAAGCGACAATAATTTTGGACATGAGTATACATCCATGTTCTTTACTTGAATCTTTTACCTCGCGCAAGTATTTGGGAAAATCATTTTCCAAACACTTCAACCTTTCATCATGGATACTAAAGAAATGCGTCCTATCTGGTTGTATTATGGACTGCACACATCATGAATATCAAATCACTTTTTTTGTTTCTCATGAATTTTAAAGTTGCACCAGCACGTGAGAAAGTGTGTGCCTTAGGATATATGGAGTTGTCTTTGAGGAATTCCACTGCGGCAATTAGTTCATTTCAAAATATTTGCTTAGCTTTTTTAACATTCATTTTCTCCGAATTTGTTGGTGAAAGATGTTTTCGAGACAGAAATCGGACAAGTTTCACATTATCCTTGGACTGCAGCGCGTAGAAATTTTTCATGTGAGTGCCACTAATTTCTTCCTCTGCATCATACATTGTTCTCTCTAGAAACATTGTTCGAACATTTTTAAGTATGTGGCATTGTTCGAAACCTATGTATAGTGGTCTGCTTGCATCTTCAGGATGTCAACGAATGGTTTAAGATTTTTTGTTTTTGTTTGACTGAGTCTTTTTATCATATTTACATTGGTTTTATGGTTGTCGGTGACAAGCCTTAACACTCGAAACCCGCATGCCTCAACTTTTTAAATAACAATTATTGTCAGTCTATGCAGTTCTACACCTGACAACATTTTAGAGAAAAAGTACGCCGCTTATAGCTTGTACTTTGTAGAGATACCACACAAAAGAAAGAAAAGTAAATTATTGGCAAGTACAGTCTTTCTTTCTGAAAATTTTGGTGGCTCAGAACTTGAATCAAATCCATTGGCAGATTGATTGTCATTCTCAGTTACATAGAATGATGTATTTTTCTCGCCGAAGAACACATCGAGTTTCTTGTTGTAAGTCACACGTTGTTTTATTGATATTTCGTCTACACAAAGGGAACACATCTTTCCCGCTTTCTTCATTTCATTTGCACTCTAATGTTAAGCGCTACTCAATTAGAGGTGTGACCCCCACATCACATGACATATCTCCAACATAGCATGACAATGTTGATCGGCTAGGTAGTTGAAGAACATTTTGTGCATATTTGTAGCCTTTTCGAGAAACATATTGCCAAACAATGCAATTTTTATTACGTCAGCAGACCACCGAGGACGTGATTTATTGAAATAAAGCACTTACTCCAAGAGAAACCCACCTTTTTGATTATTTAGATCTCATTTGTATGCAGCAACTATACCACTTCATGAGGAAAAAAATGAAATCTTTGAGTTTTACGTCCCACGGTTATGCCGGTTAGGCTAAAGGAGACGGTGATAATGAGTAATGAATGAAATGGTGGAATGAAGAAAGTGGGAGGAAACGGGAGAACCCCGAGAAAACCCACGCACACGGTGTTTGTCCACCACAAAGTCACTTCATGAGGAATGATATTTATTTTCGAAATAATTTATCTTTCCAAGTATTTATTTGTTGCTCTTGGTCGCGTATTTTCATTTGTGCTCGCTACAACTTAACACGTATTTTTTTTTTTTTTTTTCTATACAAGCTGTTTTCCACTTGCTGTCAAGTGTCTGATTATCTGTTTGTAGCCCAACAGAACACACATATTTGTCTTCATTGAGTATATCGTTGCAATCAACAACAGCAGCTTCTTTGTGTTCACTACTGAAGGACTCACATATGACTTCGTTTTTCTTTTCTTTATGTCTTTATTCTTTCTGAAATTTTTCTACGGGGTTAAACAAGTTTCAAAATTTTGTGGGAGGGGTAGTCATTAAACACACTTGGAACACTTCTTCTCTTCAGAATTCTTCTTCTTGTATCTGAATGGTAATCATTTTTACTAAAATGTAAACTACACACTACAGATGACGTAGAATTACAATTTGGGGTGAAATTTTCCCTATATATCGCCTTCAACCACGCATCGGATTGTTGAGAATCCAAGGGAAATTCATGGAAAGAAACAGAGTTCTCTTTCCCACTTTTACAAAATGTACACAACAATATACCATAGTTAAAACAATAAAAGGGCACTTTTTTTTGTTCTGTTAATTTCAGCACATAAAGATACTGCAAGTATTTTGCAACTATAGTGCCTACACACGCCACGCGATTTTTTTTTTTTTTTTTTTTTTTAACGTAAAACCACCACACTACACTTGCCAAAATCCACTCAGACTTATGTGACAATAGACAACCTGCCCTGTTTACTCCACGTTAGTGGCGCCACAACGGCCGAAAGGTCAGCTACCTCCTGTACGCTAAATCTCATGTTACGAGAGGAAAATGGTAAGGTACTAAGGGGCCGTAGCTGACGATGGTCCTGTAGACTAAGGAAGATGAATAATTAAGGTAAATGAATGATAATGGAAGAATTGGTGGAATGAGAATGGGGGAAGAAACGGGAGTACTTTAAGAAAACTCACGGACACGATGTTGTCCACCACAAACTTACTTAGTCGTGGATCGAACCAGGGACCCCATGCCCCAGAGATAAGCGCTCTACCACTGAGCCACCGTGCCCACTAGGTTGTACAATCGAAATGAAAATGAAATGAAATCTTTGAGTTTTACGTCCCACCGTTATTCCGGTTTGGCTAAAGGGGACGGTGATGATGAGAGAATGAAGGAAATGGTGGAATGAAGAAAGTGGGAGGGGACGGGAGTAAGAAAACTCACGGACACGATGTTGTCCACCACAAAGTCCACACGGCCTTATACAATCGAGTGTAGATTATGGCATAACGATGTATTATTGTGAAGGGCAAGTCCAATGTTTGGATTATTACAGATATTTTTGCATTTAATTAAGAAAGTAAGTCTACTGATGATTGAGGATGAGTCCGATATAGTAACTACTTGGATACTTGTGTCAATAAAATTTTACTGCGGGAAAATAACATGATTGTTTACCATGGCAACCATATAGCTGTTCAATTGCCATCTTAACCTTTTAATTGGCAAACACCGATAAATGCTTAGTTTTGTTTTTATGGTTGAAACACGTCTTCGTGACCATGATTTCGTAATTTTTAAAGTATTTTTGTACTTTAGACACAAAATACAGGAAGCTTATTTCCAAGAAACATTATTTTAAAATAGCTAATTAGCAGCAGCTTGGCTGAAATATCTTTTTACAAACCAAGAAACCACATATAAAACACATTTTCATGCAACTCGGGAGATAAAGTTTCTGCAGTACTTAATTTGACTGTCTCCCGTTAACGAAGATTACAACTATCTAACAACTGATCCGCAAATAACGTATATTAATATTTTATATGAAAACAATGGGTTAACACGATTCGGAATTCAACGTATATACTTACATTTGATGCTTCTGGTTAAGCTAATACGAAAATAGTTTAATTTGGCAAATTCACAACAAAAAAAAAAATTTAGTTTAGCATCCCACGATTAGGCTTAAGGCTAAAGGAGACGTATGAATAATGGAAGTGAATGATTTGAAATTAAATATTTTGTGTTCCTCTATTGGGAATCAAACCCAGGACCATGCGCACCAAAGGCACACATGTCGGCTACTATAGTGCTGCCAAAATGTCTTGAGCCATGGCAAAAATGTGAACGAAAGCTCACACCCTCAACACACCCACGCGTTGATCGAATAAGAGTTCAGCTATTGCTCAGCGAGAGAGCCTTGCAGCCGTCTGCGCCAAAGGCACTGGATTTCTTTCAGCCGATTGCAGCGCTTGGAACCGAAGACTAGGTGTCAAGTCAATGTGGTATATTTATAGATCAGCGACGAGGGCTAACAAATTCACGACTGCAAATATCAACAAGTGAGTATCATTTCAGAATGTGAAATTGAGACTTCCAAACTATGGGAATTCAAAACTCAATCTTGAAGCAGTACACCTCCAACTACTGGTTGCAACAGATTAATAAGATCAAAGATAGAACCTGTTCCTCAGAGGTTGCATCCATATCAAAAAGTCATTACTGGCTCTTTTACTGTTTTTATTCTATGCTGATGCCAAAAATCATTATAATTTGAGCTATCTCCGGTTTGAACAGAGGTATATGAAGGAGAAATGACCTATTATTAGGACGCTGAATCAATTGTGAAAGAACACTTCGATAGCTCTTATTGTATTTGCTCTATGAAACTCTGAAACTGGAAGTACTAATAAATTCAACCATTTCCGGTCCCCATATAGCGTTGCTGGTTGTTAATATATATATATATATATATATATATATATATATATATATATATATACGATTGAGACGTTGCACTGATTTGCAAATACAGTTTGTAGCTCTCTACTACTATTTCTATTCTACAGTGATAAATTTTGAAACCGGAAAGGGAAAAAATGAATCAATTCCGGTTTGAACACAGGTTAGCGGAACATATGAAACTTGTCCTTGACAACCTGAATCGATAAAAACGCATCTTCATAGCACTTACCATTTTACTCTAAGGAAATCATTATTAAAACCGGAAATACTGGTAAATTTGAACCATTTCCGGTTTTGGAAGAAAGTTGTAGACAACCATGATATGTTGTCTTTAGACGCTGAATCGTTTGCAAAAAAGCACTTCTCGCTATCTGTTACAGTTTTTGTTCTATGCTGATCAACTTTGAAACAAGAAATGATTAATTTGAACCTCTTCCGGTCTGTATAGACTGTTAACGGAGCAGATGGAACCTATTCTTAGGATGCTTAATCGATTGCAAAAAACTTAATTTTGATAGGGTATACCATTTCTGCTCTACGAAAATCAGTATTGAAACACTAAGTAATAAAAAATTTGAACACTTCTGGTTTTGGCAGAGTTTTTGGATAATCATGATATGTTTTTTTGAGGCGCCTAATCGTTTGCAAAAAATTGCATCTAGCTCTCTGTTACTGATTTCGTTCTATGGCGGTAAACGTTGAAACCAGAAATGGTTAAACTGAACCGCTTCCGCATTGAACAAAGAGTTAACTGAGGAGATGAAACCTATTCTCTGGACGCTGAATTCACTGAAAAAGAAAGAAAAAACTTCTGGATATCTCTTACCGTTTTTGCTCTGATACCTGTCGACAGACGGACAGTTCTACAAGACTTCGACCTTATGCATAGCATAGTTTGGAAGTCTAATAATAACGTAATCATATGAATTGATTATCCTTCAACTACCATACGCCTAATATAATACAGCAACAACTGGTGTAGTCGGTAGGATTGGAGCCTGCTCCTAAACGGAAGGAAGAAGAAACCAGACACATAGGACATCGAATTGCGTTGTGTTGAAGTACAGGATTATTACATCTTTCACAAATTCTGCATAAAGAAGAAAGCAGTGCCGAGCAGTTACCACAGTTTTGAGTTTCAAGACGAATCCAGGTTACGCCATAATCTACACCCGATTCTACAACCACAGAATATATCTTGACTAGTAACTCAATATACGAGCACGCTCCATGTTCCATTTCACTTATCAGTCACTTGTAAAGTGACACTATGGCACACTGCGAAATGGTGGGATTTGGTTGTGCGTTGTTATGTTGAAAAAAAAAGTTGCCAACTCATGCTGATATTGATAATGCTGTACCATGATTTCTCGAATTCTTTAGTTAACCAAACCTTATTTATATTAAGTTATGGATGTTAAAAAATAAATATGGATGTTAACGGCTTTTCTCTTTTATATTTTGCCCTAAGTACAACTCTTCAGTCTACTCTATTTTGTTGTTTTAAATGTTTCGAAAAGCCTGAATCCAACATCCTATATTATCACTCTAAAATTTCTTTTCGTCGTGCTATAACCCTCAGGCAGTTGCATTGTATTTCGTGGATTCCTTGGTTTTCATTGGGATCCGTGTAATAGCTATTAAATTGGGTAAAGCTCTTATGCATAGTCACGAGGGTTTTAATACTAGGGACGGTCAGAACCGGTTCCTGGTGGAACCGGTTTTCGGGTCTGAACGGATCCGATTCTAAAAGATCCGGTTCCGGAACCGGTTTTTCGGATCCAGGTCTGGAACCGGTTCTGAAAACAAGATCTCCAAGAACCGGTTCCTCGCGGAACCGGTTTCGCTGGAACCGAAACTTTGTAACCATCCCTACGCTAAACCCGAGCTGCTGGCAGGCTGTGAACAGTGTGCTAGATGAAATGGTGGAAGCGACAGGGAGGCGCCCAGGCGGCGGCCGCTTGTCTCATTTGGCTAAATAAACTGGGATACTGGCAAACTCATTGGCTAAACAGGAAAACTGGCCAACTCATTTCGCTATACACCCACTGGTGGACCAATTTTTTTCTGGGGGCACAAGCGGGTCTGGGCGGGGAGGGCACAAGCGCATGGTCCTTTTTGCAGTGTTTTGAAGGTGAACTTTGTGCCTTCTTTACGGCTCTTTGGGGGCTTTCGGATCCAGGTCTGGAACCGGTTCCTAAGATCCGGTTCTGAACCGTGTTTTCAGATCCAGATCTGGAACCGGTTTCTCGCGGAACCCGAACTTTGTGGCCATCCCTATTTAATACCGTTCACAAATTTATCAAAAAATATCAATCAATGCAGTCGTCAATCTGGGTAATATAGGAAATCAAAACCATTATCTCAGTTTCAGGTCTGTCGAAACCTAGATTTCTTTTATTGTGATTGTACCAATTTAACCTTTTCAATGGTGCTGACACAGCACCATAAAGCAGAAAATCAGTTCATGGTGCTTCTTTTTAACCATGATAGATGGCAGAACATGACGACGATTAAAAATTCCGATTGAATCTTACACTCTGTGGTTGTCTTTATTATTATTATTATTATTATTATTATTATTATTATTTACCTATGTGAAATTAAAGTAGTTTACACATTATACATATATTGCAATTTCATTATATCAAGATGCATTCATGGCAGTTGACAGATCTCACTTAAGCACATAGCTGCTTATTTTCAATTGAAGTAATTGTCCAGTAACTTGGCCACTAAGAGCACAATCTCAGCAGAAGTACTTGAATTAGTAGAAGCCTACAGTGATGGCTGCTATTTGATGGTAAATGTTACTCTTTTTTAACTTTTACAGATATTGACGGAGATGTTTGTAGTTGGAAGTGAAGATATAATTTTAAGTTTCAGAGCGACATAGAGACGACGTACGATATAAAATTTGGCTACACACCATACCGTCCCGGAAGTATTTTAAGGTTGTATATTATTATTTTTGCTGAGGTTGTTACCCAAAGTGCCCTTGGTTATGACGCAGAGGTACGAGCTCGAAAGACTGATTCAGAAACCCGGGTTCATGTACAAGTCGGAATTTGGTTTAGAGGATGAAATTTATCAATGTACGATTTACATAATGAGGAAGCTGTCTTTAGCACATGAAGTGAATTCACAGTCGAGATTGTGTAACAACTCTTAATATTTTACTAAGGATTTTTTAACATAAAATTATGTGTAGTAATCTTTCTTTTGTTTGTTCTTTTCTTCTTGGCAAAATATATTAAATTTAAAGTACAATAAAAATAAAAGTTTACAGAGCCGGTTATAATTCTATAGTTTTCTAGCATAATAGCCACTCACTGTCAATGCGATGATAGCCACAATGATGGCAGTAAATTCCGGTACCGTTACTGTGACGACCGCAGCAGTGAGGTGATTAAAGTGAATACGGGATATCCACTCAAATTATTTAGCCTGAATATAATCGAACTCTTTCTTTAATTCTACCGAAGAAAATCTCATAGAAGCAAGAAATATAGTCTTCAGGTATTATATTGGGTCACTGATGTATGCACGGATATATAGTGTATACACACTGTATCTGCGTTATGACGAACACTAATGACGAACTTGTTATTAGTTACGTCCAATGTTAAGTTCAAAGTAGGTAAAGCGGAAAGATTAGTGTTTTGTGATTTATAGCGGTGAGTGTGAAGCATAACCTTTTATTGGCTATTGTCAAAGTAGATAAGTTTACCCTCTTTTTCATTCTCCACGGTAAATTTTAGGCTCAGCTTACTGGTTAACAAATCCAATTTCGAGTTTTCTTTATACAGGAACAGTACGTCATTTACATATCTATAGCAGCGTACAGTGTCTGATATTTGTGTGTTAACCATTTAAGTGATTGCTTCCTTCACCTACTCGCGATCTCACAGTAGGTATTTAAATCTCTACGATAGCTCCTTCACTTTATTTTAATTTTAGAAGTGAATACAATCACGTCTGAAAAAACTGAAAACAGACAATACAGACGTTAAGTAAGAACTGAGTCACGTCGTGACGTTCACACACATCACAACTACTTGAGAGGGTTTAAGGGGCTTACTTTCAAAAGAGTGAAGAACCAGATGCAAGGAGTGATCAAAAAGTACAGCGAATATAGTTGCACAGTACCATATATCGATGTTTTATCCATTTCAACTAGTAAGCCCGGTAGCCTAAACTTTTGGTACAGTCAATGTCGAGTGTGAACGAGTTGTGACATGTTAGTTGGCTTCCAGAGGCAGAAGAGTGAGGATTTGTTAAAAGTGTCTGTCGCGCGACAACATTAAGTTTTGTTCTAAGCAGTTAAAAGGTGCCAAAGGAGCTCACGAATAGTCAAAATCAATGTATGGAGATGAAGCAGTAGCATAGAAGATTGTTTACAAGTGGTATGAACGATTAAAAAGCGGCAAGGAGTGGATCCTTCGACGTCCAAAAACAGATGAAAACGTGCAAAAATCGGCACAAATGATTTGTTTAAATAGGCGAATGACTATTCGAAAGCTTTCCGAAGAACTAAACACCTCGTATGAGTTCGTGAAAAGCATTTTCACCGCTGATTAAATGGGCAAAGACACTTCTTCACCATGAAAATGCCCCGCGGCACACCTTGCTTTTGATCCACGAGTTTTTGGCCGAAAAAAATATTCCTGTCTTTCCACATTCGCTGTGCTCTTCATATATAGCACCATGCGACTTCTGGCTCTTCCCAAAAGTTAAAACCGTGCTTAAAGAAAAGTTTTGACACCATTCCTGACATTGAGAGAGCCACAACGCCCTTCCAAAAGAAGCCTTCCAAATATGCTGCCAGTCATGGATTCAACGTTGGGATACGTTGCATTGCTGGCCAAGGATAGTAGTTTGAAGGAGATTAAATCAAATCTCATGTAAGCGTATTGTTTCTAATAAAATTAGTCACTGTATTTTTTGATCACACCTCCTAAGTAAAGAAAAGGAGGTAAGGAATTCCCATGACTAGTCTTTCCACTTGATGAAAATATTGCCTACAATGGTAAAAATATCTTCATGAAAATCTTTTCACTGCTTTTCCCTGCGAGTCCGTTCCTTTATATTTCCTTCATGTTATATTCAATTACTCCTATGTTTTATCCTCTGAACAAGACTCCAGGGAAGAACTAGAAGTTTTCAAAGTGGGATTTTTCAAGAATCTAATGTAAGTTATACAGGATGTTTCAAAACAACATCGACAACGTTTGGGAGGTGATTCCTGACACCAAGATAAGACAAAAAATATAGACCAACCTGGCTGTACAAATGCTTCCTTTGGGAGTTATAGGCTGCCGAAAACATCAGAAAATGAACTTCAAAGGTCCATAGCTCCAAAACTATGGGACATTCGTAGTCGGGTCAAGACTTCACTTAGGAACTAATATGCTCACTATCCAAAAATCCTAATGTACTCACGTAACAATTTTTAAAGATGGAGTTTGGCTACGGGCATATAATTTGAAGTACTCACAAACTACCTCTATAAAAATTGTTGCGGAAGTACCGGAGGATTCTGAAACTTGTTGGATAGGACACATACTAGTTCCTAACTGAAGTCTTGACCCGACTACGGTAGGTTCCTTAGTTTTGGAGCTACGGACCTTTAAAGTTCATTTTTTTAAATGTTTTCCGCGGCCTATAACACCGAAAGGAAGTATTTGTGCACCCAGGTTGATCTATACTTTTTGTCTTATCTTGGTGTCAGGAATCACCTCCGAAACGTTGTTGGCGTTGTTTTGAAACACCCTGTATATTACTATATATACATATAATACACACTGGTCTCATTGGCCTGGGTACATAGGTCTAATTGATCAGTATTGAAGCTAGGAGAAAATAAGAGAAAGGTGTTGCCGAAAAGTACCCGTTTTAAGTCTAGAACCTTGAATCTTTTAAAATTGAACCATTAATGAAGTGCTTAATAGTAAAGAACAATACAACGTTGCCATGTCATTGCTCGATAACAGTGAATAAAAAAAGTGTAGTTGGGAGTGTCGTGGACCAAGAAGAACGGGAATAATGAAGGTCACATACGACTTCAATGTCCTCGGCAGTGGCGTCACAAATACGGGAAAAGAGTGGGGATAGATACAAAACGACGTACCGTCCTTGTTTTCATGGCAAATGAATGATATCAGGAGAAAGTAACTGCAAGTCTCACACAAGAAATACCAGTGCAAGTGACCTACCTGTTAAAGAAATGACACGAATGCCATAAAGAAAGAAATGAAATACAAAAATAAATTAAAAGGAAGTGCCCGTTTTTTGACAAAGTTTCCTACCGATTGTGTGTATTTATGGTAATGTTGATACACTTATGTGAGGGGGCCAGGTATCAAAAGTGAAAATAACAAATCATCTCATACAAGAGATCCTAACCTACTTGAATACAAGAGAGATCTAGTTGAAGTCACCTCCCTGTTGAAACATTCCGTAAGAGGTAGAATAACGCTGCAACTGTAGTCAATGTAGTAGGCGTTCGAAGTGTTGTCCATCTTGTTCTGCACACATAACCACACGATACAGAAAACTTGCTCATTCTTTGCAAAGTCCCAGTAGAAATAGCAGCGCAGGCCTCCCGAATGTTGTGTTGTTCAGCAGCAATTGTACATAGGCGATCCCTGTAGACAATAGATTAATATACTATACAGTACATATTATTATTGTTACAAAGCTACATGCTCCCTCCTCTATACCAAGAAAAAACCCATCTGAAAGTGAAAGGATTACTGGACCGGCTGGGGTTTAATAACTAGAGTTAGGAGTCGTAGGTGGAAAATTCTGCACAAAAACGATGCAAACTTTTAGAGAAAAATTGCAAGTTTCAAGTGTAAATATTCGCACGAAAAGTGTCAAAACTGATTACATCATACATCAGGACTCAAAATTCACTCATGTATTGAAATACCTGCCCAAAACAATTCCCAGAACACAGTATTACTAAAGTCACAAGTCCAGAAAACTGTTTAAACAGAAAATATTAAACATTTCAATAAAATTCACAAATGAGGAAAACTGTTAAAATACAGGGTGTGACACCTAAAACCCTTTCGTAAGACATCAGAAGATGAACATAATCAATGAGTAAACAAATTCAACACATAAAATGAAATATAATGTTTTGAATATGATTACTCACCTTCTTCGCCCACTTCAACACACTTCTGAGCACGTATGAGGAGATTTATATACACACCTGTAAATTCTTGTGTGGAGATGGTATTGATGACATCCTGGATAGAAGTCTTGAGTTCTTCAATTGTGTGTTGATTTGTTTCGTATACTCCTCACTTTAACAGGCCCCACAAGTAAAATTCACAAGTGTACAAGTCTAGTGACCGAGGAAGCCACAAGTCTTTGCTCATTGTTTTCTCTGATGTAAACATCTCATGAGCATGGGACAATGATGCATACGATGTGTGGCTTGTTGAACCGTTCCGCTGAAAGTAACTGACGCTCCTCTTCTGTCAAGTTTGAATAAAACTCCTCCAGGATTCCCAAATACACGGTACCGTTGACTGTGGTCTCAAAGAATATGGGTCCCATAACGTGTGAGGCGGAAATGGCACACCAAATACCAATCTTCTCGTCTTGCAAGGATACATGGTGGGTTTCGTGTGGATTTTCTGTCGACCAATACCGGTTGTTTTGGGAATTTACGTACCCAGACAGATGGAACCCCACCCCATCACTCATGATGAGCATTAGTGCGTCCAAAACACCACTGGCAATATTTCTCAAGTCATGAACAGAAATGCACCCTCTTCTGTAGTAGGCTCCTTTCGCTGTTGCACACTTATCCGGTACGGTTTTAACTTCAGAATCCTTAAAACACGTCTGGAACTTTTCTTATTCACTGGAACATGTTGACTCAATTTCCTGGATGACTTACGAGGACTACTTGCCATTTCCTCTTTAATTCAGGTGTGCAAATAGATGGTGGTATTTTGCTGGAAGTATTTTGAACAGATCCTGTTTCCAATCAAGTCCTGTATGGTGCTTTTTGCTGGCACAGACAGTTCTGGAAATTTCTCGTGAAACAAATTTTGTTTTCACAAAAGATCCAGTACAAACGAACGCTTCAACAATGGCAACACGCTCGATTATCGAATACAGCATTACCAGATATGCACCCGACTTCACACAACGAGGCCTACTTCCGAACTGGTTTGGAGACGTTTCACTGGCTGCGGGTGCTGCTACTTCACACGTGCACCTGCAGGTCACGTGTCTCGACCCCAGCTCGACATGCCATCTCTTGGTAGGAAGCTGAAAATAATTTAATTGTCGCCAAAAACGCAATATATATCTGATATTACGACGGGCTGGTTTTACGTGCCGCACCCTGTAAATAAAATTGAACTTTTTTTTTTTTTAACGAGGCTTCATCTTCACAACGCGATCACAAAGTAACCATTTGTGTGCACAAAAAGAATGTTCAACGTCAACAGACACAAGTGTATTTTATTTGTAGAGGTCCATAGTTGTAAAACTATGGGACCTATCGTAGTCGGGTCAAGACTTCACTTAGAAACTAGTATGTGTGCTATCCAAATATCCAAGTTTCAGAATCCTGAGGTACTTCAAATTATATGTCCGTAGCCAAACTCCCACTATAAAAATTGTTACGTGAGTACCTTAGGATTCTGAAAAACGAAATTTTTGGATAGTGCACGTGTTAGTTCCTAAGTGAAATCTTGACCCGGCTACGATAGGTCCCACAGTTTTGGAGCTATGGACCTTTAAATTTAATTCTTTCAGCATTTGTGCACCCAGGTTGGTCTATACTTTTCATCTTATCTTGGTGTCGGCAATCATCTCCCAAACGTTGTCGGTGTTGTTTTGAAACACTATCACTTCTTCGGTTGTAGGGACCATGAAACTTGTATATCCGTTGAAATATCAAATTCTATTTTATTCATGATACTATACTTTCTTCTCTTCTATGGTCACTCGAAAGTAAAACGGTGACGCCAAAATACACTTAGGAGTGTCTAATTAATGTTTAATTTGCAAGACAAGATAATTTGGGTATTTTTTTTTTTTTAAAGTGCAACACTTACTAGCTCTAATAATGAGTCTACTATAATAACAAGTTATTATTATTAGTATTAGCATGCTGCCTCATTGACAGAAGTAAATTTTCACAAAGAAGGACTTTCATTTCTAATGACTTACTAATCTCTTAGCGATGAAATATGAATGATTTTATATTTAATAACATATATGAACTATAATTTTCTTCTTACTCTCCATGTTTTCCTTTAGCTATATCTTCAGTTACTTTCATCAGAGAGCAATTGATCTTTTTTCATTGGGGAATGCAGTGGCTCAGTGGTCGACCGTTCGTCTCTGGTGAATGGGGTTCAGGTTCGATCCCAGTTCACGCCAAGTGAGCTTTTTGTTGGACAAACATCATGTGCGTGGGTTTCCTCGGGGTTCTCCCGTTTCCTCCCACTTTCTTCATTCCACTATTTCCTTCATTCTCTCATCATCACCGTCTCCTTTAGCCAAACCGGCATAACCGTGGGACGTAAAACTCAAAGATTTCATTTCATTTTCATTTTCTTCAATCTTTTTAATTAGTTCCAACACACTGTAAGAAAAGTGAAAATTTTTTACGTACTTTGAGAAAATGTTTAATTGCTTTAGGTGCTGCAAGCTCATCGGTTGTCTCACCTTATGAAGGTTAAATGGCGAAGTGATACACACGCTGGTTATTTGGTCTTTTATTTATCAATATTCCGCTGAATGTACTTCTAAAACTTCACTACAAAACTCCTACAAACTTCACTGACCAATTATAAAATGCACATTTATCTTGTAACCTTGTTAAGAATAATAAAGAATTGTTGCGATCAAACTACCTAAGAAATTAGAAAATAATTTCACAGGTTTAAAAGTCACCATGTGAACAATTTTAGTGCTCCTGGGACATAGTTGGCAATATGTAATTGTAAACAAACTTTTATCGCAATGACAAAAAGAAATGTGACTACGAGGACTAACAAACACAAAGAAACTCGAAGGGTCATAAATAGAGACCGGATGTTAGGCAAAATGCCTATTCTTTAATATTAAAGATATGATCAAAAATAACGTTTTAAAGTTTATATGGGGGGTTATAGTTTCGATTTAAGGCAATTTTATTTTGCCTATTTCGACCTTTACTGCCTAAATAATTGCTTTAGTGCCTAATATTGCCTATTCTATGCATTTTCTTCAAAATAAGCCTTCATTGGGAAAATATATAATTTATGAAACATAATACACACATTTTTACGTATATTATGTGTTTGTAAACACAAGCATGTGGTACGTTGCAATATACGTATAGCTATACAAGATGAACTTCAAAGATGTGCACATACTTCGGGAGGTGATTCGTGACATGAAAAGAAGACAAAAGTCCTCTTGAATGTCACGAATCATCTCCTGAAGTATGTGCGCACCTTTATGTCCCGTTCCAATTGTCAGGATTCGATTGTCGATTCCAAGTTGGCACCCCTGTCACTTGAACACGACGCAGAACTCGACAACATGCAACAGCACGTTTTGTCTTCTTTTCATGTCACGAATCACCTCCCGAAGTATGTGCACATCTTTCAGGTTCACCCAGTATGTGGAATGCATAACATGCCTCGTTTTTGTATATACAGTAAAAGAAGATATTCTTTAACAAACAAGTATATTTCTATATTCTTTGAACATTATCTATGACTTGAATCTATTTTTTAATGGTATTGAATATTTATCTTTATTATTTCGAGTTACATTTAAGTGCCTATTTTACTGCCTATTTTTTAAATTTTAAGTGCCTATTTTCCAGGTTTTTAGTGCCTAAACTTCCGGTCTTTAGTCATAAAGTTCTTGGGATTTCAGGACATTATTTGAACATTTGGCCACCTCTAAGCCCAAAATTAATGAGGTGGCCAAAGCCCAAAGTTAATGCTTCATAAGACATCTTCACAAATATAAAATTCGACGTATGAATTGTAATTTATCAGAAGGAGGGAATCAGAATTAAATCTAGAGTAAGGAACTTTAGATAAAATTTGGAATTATATCATTAACCTCGGAAGTAATACATATTTTTCTAAAGTAAATTTAAAAAGTGCAAAAAATTCCCATACTGAAAAAAAAAAGCAAATTCTCATAAATGAACAAACCACAGGGATTGACTGCCATGAATCAAAAGGTGAATATGGAATTTGTTATTATTCTTAACAAGACTACAAATGTGCATAAGTAACTAGTAGATTGCCCGTCATTCACACGCGGAAAATACGTTTCATTTCGGACATAAAGGGCAATTTGGATTTAAACGGCATCGGAAGTGTCACTGTTCGTCTCAGCGACTCCAAAAACTATGGATTCGACACTAATACCAGCCATTTTTGATCATTTTTAAATTTCTCCCCTTCCCCTTAGTTGTACCGTCAAAGTGAAATGATAAAAACCATCCCAGGTCCAAATCTCATCTATGTTGAAAATTTGATCGAGATCGGTCGAGTGGTTCAAGAGGTAAGAAGTCACAAACATACTGACGTTCATTTTATACAGGGTGTTTCAAAACAACACCGATAACATTTAAGAGGTGATTCCTGACATCAAGATAAGACAAAAAGTATAGACCAACCTGGGTGAACAAATGCTTCCTTTCGGAGCTACAGGCTACCGAAAATATGAACTTTAAAGGTTCATAGCTTCAAAACTATTGGACCTACCGTAGTCGGGCTCGGGTCAAGGCTTCACTTAGGAACTAGTATGTGCCCTATCGAAATATCTATGTTTCAAAATCCTGCGGTACTTCTGCAACAATTTTTATAGAGGTAGTTGGTGAGTACTTCAAATTATATGCCCGTAGCCTAAATCCCTCTATAAAAATATTTGGCGTGACTACCTTAGGATTCTGAAACATGGATATTTGGATAAGGCACATTATTTTATGTTTAGGTCGCATTAGTTTAAGGTCACATGGACATTGCTAAAGCCAATGGTCAAACAAATCCCAACATGGATTGGTTGATTGTTGTCAAATATAAGAACCCAATTCTCAAACAGTAGCGAACTTCTGTTACATTTAGTTAGTTATCACAATTTCGATATGAAAACTAGTCTTGTCTTTGTGATAAACAAGTTCCTTATCATTGAAGGTGGAATTTATAAAAAATCAACAGATGTAAAAGAAAAATGAAGATAAAAGAGCTAGTTGCACTAGAATTGCAAACTGATATATTGAGACTGAAGCTCGATATTGAATTCTATAAAAAGTATAACCATCTTTCCTCTGTAGGTGTGTTTGCTTTATCTCTCACTAACATAATAGATTAATATTTAAAGAAAAAAATAGACCCACTAAGATTGTATTTGTAGTGTATATGCATTTCTAGCTGCGAGTACACTTCCCCTCCCCTTCGTTGTTCATAATGGGGTAGCATACTTAAAATCTTGGCTTTTAAGATTTGTTCTTTCTGGAGAAAGGGGGAGTGGAAAATGATGCCATTGCACGGGGCGATAAATTGTCTAGGGCTGGCCCTGTATGTTAATAATACTTGTGTAATTAAGTGTTTCGGCAACATCGCCTTACACAAGTATTGTTAACATGTATTTGTTTGGTACTTTGGTCAATTTTGTTTTATTAACACTTAAAAACCGGCGAGTGTCATATCACGCAAAAAATGTAAATAATTCGGTACAGTTGACGTGATATTACGCGTCGCCACGTAGGTCCTTCATACTCGTGTTTCTTCGTTTGGGAACCTCTTGTGTTAGTTAGTTACGCAGAAAAAAATTTCTTCATGCTTCGAAACACTCACCCCTACAAGATAACCCTCATATATCTATTTTAGGCTCCATATAATTAACATAAGCAAGGTTTGTTGTTGTTTTCTAATAATTAAAAGGCAGAAAGAAATTTTATCATGTGCGTTTTGCTTTTTTGTGTCTCTGATTTCAGCAGACACACGTGCAGGAAGCAGAAGAGAAAGCCGTGATAAGATTCGGACACTCAACGGTAGTGGGCGGGGGATGGGGGCTGTTTCTGTGTCGTGTAGACTAAACAATATGAATTCAGCGCCGAATTTGTTTTTAGCGTGGGTGCAATAGAGGAACACAAAGAAGCTTGTGTTTCCTCCTCTCTAACCTTTCCTTTTTTTTTTTTTTTTTTCGGGATCTCTTAATACACAAAACCCTGAACCTCTGTTCTATATTTTTGTTTGTGTGTGCGTGTGTGTGAGAAAGACCAAACTGATCTTTTACATGCGGAAATCACATGACTTCCCTTCGTTGAACTGCCTTTGTTGGTGGGTAGTCAATTTGCAAGGTGTCAGAAAAAAAATATAGTAACAATACTATTTCATATTTCGACCTGAAACAAACTAATTTTGCATTGGGAAGGTAGTAGGTACATTTCCAGTGACAACTGTCTACAAAACGAATCAAAAACAGGTTGGTTTGGAGGTCTCCCCCGGCCCCACTGAATTTGCACAAAGTATCATAAATGCCGCCAAAAATTATAGTAGAGACCCTGGACAACAAAATACTTTTTACTTCATGTCTTTGTGCAAAAATAGAAGTGATGTCATACACTTTTGTTTCATATACTGCAGACTATTAAAAATCATTTAAATATTCCGTCGTACCGCGAAGCATACTGGGCGTTCGGGCGTCGAAAGTTAAGGGTTAATGCTGAAGAATCTATTCTGCGATGAACACACAGGATAATCAACATTGCTCCTAAAAGTTACAAAACCTGTTCCTATTCAAGAAGTATGCTAATTTAAATCACTTGCAAGCAGATACAAAACATCATTTATAGTAGGCTACTACATAGATCCTTATGTGCGATACCACATAAACAGGATAAATGGATGCAATAACGGTGCAACGTACGATATGAGCACAAGAATTTGGAAGAAATAGCAGGTAAAATTAAGCAGTCAGAATCGAGAAACATATTTATTTTAAAGGTAAATAAATTATTAATCTCAATTTCGTTATTATTATTATTGTATAAAAAATTAAGTGTTTGTCGGGAAAGTTGTTCTAGAATTCGTAATATTCTAACTTTATGTATCATGTGTGGATGAGACAGACGCTGATACTGCACCTTTATGTAAAGAATATATATATATTACTTAAATGTGTATGTAGATATTCTAATTTTCCATAATCCAAGCTTCCGTAACCTGAATTTTAAAAGCACGACATTGTACTTGAGAAATTAATGTCAAATGTTTGTGATACAAGCTAAACATTTCACTCACTCATTCACTCTCTCTCTCTCTCTCTCTCTCACACACACACACACTAGAGGTCTGCACGGGCTCGGGGTGAGCGCGCGTGCCGACTCGGGCCTACAAGTAAAAGAGTAAATCCACTGACTCACTATTCATTTACTCATTAACAGATCTCCGAAACTGTTAAGACTTAGAACCTTCAAATTTTGTATAAATGTTCTTTTTAGATTCTAGGTTGTACACATTTTTTTTTTTTTTTTTTTTTTTTTGAAATGTTGTCTCTAAGGGAGAATAAGATGGCTTTTTTTCCCCTGTTCGTCAGATCTCCGAAACTATTAGGCGTAGAAAGACAGCACTTTTTGACATGCAGCCCCTAACCTCCTCGGACCCCGTGTCGCCAATAGGCGACATGTGAGTTATACATGATGTATACACTGAGTCCCCGTGTTGCCTATAGGCGACATGCACTCAGCGGACAAGTGACAAAGATATAAGAAAGAACAACTGAAAATTGGCTAACAGGATATACAACCAAAGGTAACTATAATATTAGAACATAACATTTTTACCCAAAAAAAATTGCTGGGACCGAGGAGGCTAAGGGAGAGCAAGAAGGCGTTAATTTTTCTTGTTTCGTTCGCAAGATATCCAAACTATCAGGTACAGAGTCTTGAAATGGACCTTTTTTTTTTCTTTTCTTTTTTACCAGATATCTGGAACTCTTCGGCATAGAATTTGAAAAATTCTGTACAAATTTGGTCATTGAATTCTAGACTGTGGGTAAGATGAAGTTTTACGAAATGTGAACCTAAGAGGAGAAAACGGGCTTGCACTGTTTTTCGCTGCTGAGTAGACCTTCAAAACAGTTGGGCGTAGGTAATTAAAATTTCTTTAAAATGTTTTCCTCAGCCTCTAGACTACGGATAAAAGAAATTTCTGAAATTCAAGATCAAAGAGGGCGGACAGGGGGTATAAACCTATTCTTGGTCTAGAAGTTGACAATTTCAAAGATGGGGTTTCGAGTAATTCTACTCCTTCTACTAGGCTCATTGAAATGTTTTACATAATAATTATGAGTTTGTTTCGAAACGTTCAGCATATAGCCATTAAAATCTGTATACTATATATATTTTGAAATACACAATATGAATATCTTATCAAGACGATTTGGCTAAATATCGACACTTATCTTTCTAATCTCATTTTTTAAAAAGATTTAAAGCATACTTTCGGAAAATTCAATTTGGGAATATAAATTTTGAGTAACAATTTCCAAATAACGGACAAAAATCTTTCAATATCGGGTATAAGAAAACAATTTAGGTTAGTACAAACTTTGACAATATACATTTATAGGCGCCTCTCGAAATATATCTTTCGGGGAGATAGGGATTGACTACAAATTTGCCTAACGATTTCTATGGGTTGGAGTGAATCCACTGCTTCAAGATGCGAGAAAACGTTTAGACTCCACCTTGACGGTGGGAGCCGCGGTGGAGTCTCGGGTTCAATCTCAGCTCACGCCAAGTGAACTTTGTGCTGGACAAACACCGTGTGCGTGAGCTTCCTACGGGTACTCCTGTTTCCTCCCACTTTGTTCATTCCATCATTTCATTTATTTCTCATAATTATCGTTTCCTTTAGCCTAACTGGCATAATCGTCGGACGTAAAACTCAAAGATTTAATTTCATTTTCTACCTTGACGGTGTGAAAAGTTTTCAGGTGCACTTTAGGGAGCACTTGTGAGTGTAATGTCAGTGAGATTGAACTTTGCATTGACAAGTATTTTGAAATGAAATTAAATATTTAAGCTTCTTCACGTTTCTGTTGTGTTGGGTAAAGGAAACGAAAGACCACTAGAAAACCAAAGTACACGGTGTCAGTTCGCAATAAAGTCTTCTTGTTGGAAGCTGGGATCAAACTAGGAACCCCATGCGCCAGAGGTGAACGCTGAGCCACGGCGTGGCCCCAACAATTCAAACCATAAAAATGTCGTATGCAAATATTTCATATGTTTTTCATGAACTTTATTCTGCCTATGCGAAGAACGAACATTCTAACAGTTTTTATATACGAACCTCTATTTAGAAATTCATAACAGAGAACATGTATTGAAGTTGCAAGACGTAGACAGTAAAACATTAGGATTTAGAAGGACCTTAGGGCAAATCCACACTTCGGTCTGACAAACGACTACTTCATCCAACGTACTAGTTAGTATATGTTAACACTCAACAGAGAGGCTCAAGTCACTAGAGCTAGAACACTCAAGTCACTAGAACAGTCACTAGAGAACGACCAACAACAGAATACAAGAAGAACTGTCTGACCAACAGACTGACACAGCTTGTCAAACTATAAGGACATCATTGTCACTTGAACCAAGTGTGTACAGGGTCAGTGTTATCTTTCAACTATGAGGTCTGTCTTCAGTCAGAGTATCCGATATATCATACAGACACAATATACGTATGTTTGTATGGATTACATTTAAAAAACATACCAAATCGAAGCTTGTTCTAAATCAACCATTTTATGCGGCGTTAAACACGGATAAACATTGCCGACATTATGCCGGTAATCACAGACTTCGTTACTGGTACATGTATTCATTAGTGTACTTTAGCATGCTACGATCCCTAATGAGCACCAAAGGAAGGCTCATTACGTAGAATAAATTTACGTTAGCAACAAAAACCAAGGATTGAAAAGTGCACGACTGAAGTGAGATCGAGCCCGGTTCTCCAGGTTACCATGCCGGTATGCCAACTATTAACGTAGTGCTTTCTGCACTAGCTGATAAGATAAAGATCAAGTTTTGATTTCTATTCCAGTAGTGCAGTTTTCACTTTGAATAACTGAGTTTTCTACAGACAGCGAATAACTACAGAGAAGATAATGTTACAAAAAACAATGTTATTTTCTGCACACAACTGAGTAAGCGACAATACTGGAAACCAACTAAGGAAGCATTACTGTATATATATATATATATATATATATATATAAAACGAAATGTAATCTCTAAGTTTTACGTCTCACGTTTACGCCAGTTAGGCTGAAGGAAAAATGAAATGAAATCTTTAAGTTTTAGGTATCACGTTTACGCCTGTTACGCTAAAGGAGACGGTGGTGATGAGAAATCAATGAAATTGTGGAATGAAGAAAGTGGGAGGAAACGGGAGAACCCCGAGAACGGAGTTTGTCGACCACAAAGTTCACTTGCCGCGAGCTGGGATCGAACCAGGGGCCCCATGCACCAGAGGTGAACGCTCTACCACTGAGCCACCGCGGCTCCGACTACTGTATAAGTAAACGTCAAATCGTCCACTACCAACAGAACAGCCGTATAATGCAAACGCAGACAGGAAGTCGAAAAATCAAAATATACGCAGACTTACTTTAAAATATTTGTAAAAGCAACGTTTTGCGCTAAAATATAGAATGAAGTCTGCTATACATAACAGTGTATATCACTTTAAATCAAAATTAGAACGGTGTAGCACCTGAGGCACAATAAGGTGAACTCAGCGCAAAAGTTATACACAAAAGTTTTAAAATGACGAGGAAATAAAAGGAAGATGGGAATCAAATAAAAAAACATTAGCATAAAAACATTCATTTGTTTCTGCGCATACCCATCACCGCTAAAGCATCAATATCCACAGACACCGACCTCCATCTACGGTTCGCACTCATCCTATATGTAAGCCATAACATCTAGTGACGTAACTTTTGCAAGTTTATTCGTATCATTTAGGCTGGTCTGTTGCCATACGTCTCAACTGACTATGTACTGGAATAAGAAACTGATATACATGAAGTTCAGAAACAGCGGGTATATATGCTTTTGTTAAAACAATCCTCACCTAAGCCACAAGAATGTATTCCAATTGGCTTTCCTTACGCATCGAAGCTTGAGTGAGTGAAGGCAAGCAAGTACTGTAAAAGTCACAACGCCGAGCACAATTTGAAGATATTAAGAACTAAGCTCAAGAAAGAAGCTTTTCGAAATATAATCTTCGTTTCACGTCCCAACATTATGCCTTGTAGGCCAGGAATTACATTTCTGATCCTTCACCATTATGCCGTGAGCAGTGTCGGATTTAGGTTTGATGGGACCCTAAGCTATTGAAAGGGGCCCTTTATACGTCAAACTTTCTTTTTCAGCGACAAAATGTCATTGTATTTTAGGTTTGAATTTATGCTATAAGCTAATTTATGAACCTGATGGATATCTAAATGGAAACAAGCACCCATTACAAGCAGGGCTGGAAAACGGGGGATCCACTATAAGCGGGGCTAGACAACAGGGGCTCATTACAAGTGGGACTGAGAAATAGAACTCTATTACTTGCTTCATATAAGTCTAATACATAACAATATAAAACACTATTGTTGTATGTGTGTTTTATCTTATATGTTTTTACTTGTTATTTGGAAATTACATTACAATCATTTTTTTTTCTTAAAATCTTTGGGGCCCCCAAGCGAGTGGAGCCCTAAGCTATAGCTTGTTCAGCGTATACGCAAATCCGGCACTGATCATGAGGGATGACGTACCTCGGCGATCACACTACCCTTGGAAGTGGGGAAAGTAGAAAGGAATGGGAAATGGAGGAAGCGGAATGGGACCTTTATGTTAGATACCATCCCGGAATTTGTTGGTATGAATGAGGAAAACTTCACTTAAAATGGCTGGCTTGAAAAGCGTGTTCTCACCGGAATCGAACCGTGGATCCGCTCGTGTTGTAGGCTATAGGAGCCAGTGATGATGAGAATTAATAAAATGGTTCAATGAAGAAAATAGAAAAAAAAAAAAAAAAACGACGGAACATCGAAAAAACTTATGCATCCGACACAAAGCCTACTTGACGTGGGTTGGGATCGAAGCAGGGACCGCATGCACAGAAGCGAACGTTCTATCACTGATATAACGATGACCCTGGTAGCTCCTTCGAGTATGTACCCTGTGTGCTTTCTTTATAGAAGATTATCTGTTAATGGTGGTTATGTTATTTCCATCTCTCAGTAAATCTGGAGTTATCCTGTCCTCAGAAAAACTGTATTTAAAGTTCATTCAACGAACCTTCTGATCCTGATGTAAACATTGCAGAATGATATTACTCCGCTAGTCATCGGATGATTGGCTATCGGTCAGCGCTTCTTTCGAGAAGCACGTGCTTGCACCCTGGCGGTGTTTTACATATTCCTCGCACGCAGCCATACTGTAAACCATGATTCGCGCGTAAGGTGGGTCAAAGCCACTTTCTGCGCATGCGTATTCTCTTTTATTGCATTAATTCAATTTTGTTCCTAGACACCGTGTTGTTTCTGTTATATAACTGTAAGGAAATTGCATTTCTGTTAATAAGCGTTACAAACAACAAAAACATTGAAAAACAGCTTATTTGACAATGGACTATTTTCTTCTGCCGCATGGATGTTCCAAGGCTCTTTAACCCTTAACGAGTTTTCGTAACCATTTGGCTACACATTTTTTGATTTTGCCTATTGCGTTTGAAGACTATTATTTTTAGGTATTGTTCCTTGTGGTTATTTGTGTACATACTTTCCGCGATCCAGAGAAGCTATTACCTCCTGGTGACAACTCTGGTAAATTTTACGCGGAAGGTAGTCTGTAGATATATTGTTTTGCAAGCAGTGCCGGAAACAGACAGAAAAGATAGTGAACCGTTAAGGGTTAACCAATAAAGTGAAACAATTACCACGTGCATCTGTTTACATTAGGTACTGAACGTTCCTTGAATAAACTATAGATATCAGTCTGTTTTAAGAGGTAATATATCAATTGTATAATTTGCAATTTTGTGCCCTGCTATTCGGAAATAATATTCGGTGCACACTGAGAATATCAAAGCATAACCAGTTGAGAATGCTCCAAGAGTATTGACAGAACGAACTTAAAAATAATGGAGAGATGAAGCGGGACGGATAACTGTGATTGTTCCTACATATAAATCTTTGTACCCGTACCTTCGTCTGTTTCTCGCAAAAAATCGCAAAATATTCTCTCTCTACGACTTAGATATGGCTCCTTAAATTTCCCCGAATTCGACCTTTTTGGGCCAAAATCTGGGAAACGGTGGCCAGTAGCCATCGGTTACTATTTGGTTTAAAAAAAAAAAAAAATGTTCACCATCCTCTTAGGTATTGATCAAAACCAATATCATCTCTATGTGACTTACGGTTCCCAAGGTATGGCTCCATAAATCTCCCGAAATCGGAACCATTTGTTGGTCAATATGTCAGGAACTGTAAGTCATAGATATATGATGTTGGTGCTGTTCAATACCTAAGAGGTTGGTGAATATTTTGGTACCAATATTAAGTGGTGGCCACTGTTCAAACCAGTAGCCACCGGTTACTATTTTGTACCAAAATGTTCACCATTCTCTTAGGTATTGATCAACACCAATATCATCTCTTTATAACTTATGGTTCCCGAGATATGGCTCCTTAAATCTCCGGAAATCGGCCATTTTTTGGCCAACATGTCGGGAACGGTAAGAATGACGCAAAAAATTCCACCACTTTCTCAGATAGTTTTTGATGTTCTATCGAATGAAGGGCTCAAAACTGAGAAAATCGCAAATAACAGACAAACAGACACGCAAACATAGAGAATTCAGTAACGAACTTCTCGAGTTCGTTGAAAACGGAAAATCTACGGATAAAACCAATCACTTCATAAAGAAAGACATATAAGGAACTTATTCAAATATGCAAATGGCATATTTGTAACTCAAACTATAAAGTAAGAATAACGTAAATAATTTAAGCGTTACTGTTAGAAAACACTTCACAGAAGAAATGCTGTACATACATACTTTTAAAACCTTATGCGCATTTCCTCAAGTTACCTAAGTTTCCCTAGCAAACAGATCCCGCCTCTAAGTCTCGGGCACCCTAACTCTGTGTCACTAGCTTGCTTTTTCTCACTCTGGCCCTGTAATTCCCAGTAGGTACCGAAATAAGCAATCTCGTATGTGAATGAGTAATTTAAGTAGAAAGCTGCTGATAAAAGAAGACGTGATGCTGGTCAAGTTTAGGCACATAACAATTTTCAATATTTTACATGGAAAGATGTTTATAAGGAACATATTTCTGCAGGCGGCTGAACTAAATACTAATACAACTGTATTTCAAGTGCTTTACAACGGTTAAAATAAGTTTAATGCATAACAAAGATGACTATATTAGATAGTATTTTCAGCCAGAGGAGTAATTTTACAGTGTACAAAAGCTGTACTCTATGTTTACAAGTCTAATTGAACCCACATATTTTCATTACTGCCACTTACATGTATACCCACTGTCGCTGATGCGCGTGTTCCCTTTGGACACACCAGCTTCACCGTGCCCTGACTTTGCTAGATAGCGTTTATACTATTTAGTGGCCAATTAGCACAGGTTTGTGTTTCTTAGACTGTAGTTTTAATTCCATACATCTGGACACTGTATTTATATGCAAATTGTAAAAGAATTGCAATTTTTCAACAATTACTTCTAGTGGTCTCCTTGAACTTTCATTAGTGGGGTAATGTCATGTAGTCCAGCCGAAATCTTTTGGAGGACAATATGAGGATAATTACTAAAAGAATTATAATTTTTCAACAAATATTGTGAGTGGTGTGCCTTAACTTGACCTGAATGGAGACTTTTTAAGGCACTACACAAATTACAATAAATAAATAAATTTCTGTTCACATTATGTATGGTGGGATATTCCTAATGTAAATTCTATGTTGTCTGAGTATCCTTGAAAAAAATAAATGAAATGAATTTGTGCACAACAAATAACTGTGTTGTGTATATCAGCTATCAAAATGTGATCTTACTAAATAGCCCACAGTGCATGTGTTAGTCATCAAATGAAACGTAAAATTGCAACATCAAACTTAACATTCCTAATGGAACTTTCGCGAGTGTGGCGACATTAATCATATCAAAACCTCTGTAGCAGGATAATATCAGCTTGGTTAATACATACCAAATAACGAACTAGAGCTTTCTTGTGGCTAAGCGGTTAGCGTAGGCGCCTTTGGCGTAGGAGACCAGGATTCATTTTACGGCGGGAGCTTTTGTGGTTCTGATCCAGGGTTGGCAAAAACCATAGTTTTTACTGAAAAAACAAACAAAAACAAAAACCAAAAAAAAAAAAGTTTTTTTTTTTGTTTAAATAATTTGCTCTATGTATTTATATTAGATATGTACAGAAATTAGTTTGTTTCGCCTTGGTGTTATTATGCAACAACAGGTTATGCTGGAAAGGGTCACATAAGCTTAGAGCGGAATCCAAACCGCTTCTCGGCTTACATCCAAGAGAAATTGTCCATTTGGACACGAAATTGTCCATTTGGTATCTAGATATCATTCAATAAAATTAACACAAAGTCAAATCCAAGCTGATGTTGGAAGCTACGTTGGTAGTTGATAAATTTTGCCACTTTCTGTCAATATGTTTAAGCAACCCTGGCTTCTTTATAAAACAACAGGCATTGATTCACGTAGAAATGTATGATTTGGTTGCATTTCGTATGCTTAGGCTTAAAATCCTTATGAAATACCAACGTTATCACGGAGAAGGCTTTCGCTTAAAGAGACACCTCGAATCGCTACTTGGTTTACACTTGAAAGATGGGTTGTGGTTCGACCGAGAATTGAACACGGGACCCCTTGATTAAAAGGTGAAAAGTAGATAAACGTAATGTGGATGGTTTGATATTCGGAAACGTCACCATGAAGTCCACACGATTTAAACTTTTTTCTTTTTTGGTTTACACCAGTTTTTTTTTTTTTTTTTTTTTTTTTTTTTTTTTTTTTTTTTGAGAAAACCAGCTGGTGTAAACCACCTTGGTTTAAAGCAGCCAGCCCTGTTCTGATCCCACGTTAAACTCTATGTCCACGTCTCAAACAGAATCGCTGCTGAACGGGACGTAACTTCAAATTAAATCAAATCAAATAACGAACTATACCCAAGTTAGCGGGCACGAATAACTAGAAAACGCATTACTTCATCCGCTTAAATAAATAAATAAATAAATGTACCTGCGCCCACTACGTCTAATGTAGTGTAGGCCAGTAAAAATCTATCAGTGATGACACTAGGTTTAGCTTTTGGGGAAGGAGAAACCAGAAGGTCAGAGAAAGTATTTGGATACCGACAAGTATAGTTTCATATTATTTAACATACAATCCAATACAATATGACTATGGGCGGACCCATGGTGGAAAGACTACAAGGTGGTTGCATGCGCATGTCGTCTGAAGTGCTGTCGTGGCTGTGACGTCATCTGGTTTGCAAGAGACAACGGGAAACGGCGCGGCTTTAAGTGACAAGTGGAAATTCTTTGTTACGTTGTTCTGTTAAATGATATCGAGAGTGCCTAACTGTGCAGTGTACGGCTGTAGTAATTATTACAGAAAAACTAAAGGAACTAATATAAAATACTTTAGATTTCTTCAAAAAGAGGGAGAATGTCTCCAGAAATGGATTTTAGTTTGCAGGCGACAGGACAAAACAAACCTAAAATATGGTAAGTTTTACATAAAAATAATAAATAAATGCAATGTTAAATGAAATTGTAAAAAAAGCGATTTCATTACGTAGTCTCTTTTTAGTATTAATAGTATGTAATAATAGTATATAAAGCTACAGTAGCTTGTGTTGAGACTGCATACAAAAATCCAATAGTACGATTTAAAAAGACGAACTCTGATTCAAGACCCGGATCCGAAATCATGAGGGAGGGGGAGCGACAGAGGTGATCATTTCTACCATCGTTTCCTTCTACATAAGACATTGCGACAGATTTTCCCCACAGAGGCAGGCATGTAACTAGAGAAGGGAGGCACGATGATCTAGGAGGCTTACCTCACTCGAGTTACGCATATGGAGAGCACTGAACGCGTTAAAGTAGTTCAGATCCCATTTCATTCTGAAGGTCTGCATTCCCTGTAGCCTCGGTGCTGAAACGGGACGTTGCACTTCAAATTAACTAACGAATGGAAGGTTCGTAATAACGATTAACGGTTACAAAGATATATAACAATGTATTAGATCAAGAGAATAAAGTATCCACCTACCATGTCAGGGCGTCATTGTCGGGACATTTTTACACTCAGATTTTGAAAGTTTTGTTCATTTTAATCATAACTTTGGATAATTATATATACATATTTAGGGGCCCTCTCCAGAATTACAAAATTAAGAATGACTGCAGTAAATTTAAAAATATAGTAGAGTCTATACCAATCAAGGAAGCACGGTGGCTCAGTGGCAGAAGGCTCACCTGTGGTGCAAGGGGTACTGGTCCGCTTCTCGGTCAAGTGAGTTTGTGGGGAAAACATCGTGTCCGTGAGTTTCTCGGAGTGCTCCCGCATTCTCATTCTACCAAATTCCACATAATTATTCACTTGCATCTATCTTATGCCTTCTTTAGTCCACGGGACAGAAAAGAGAAAACTTGTAAGGAAAATAAAGAAAATTATGTGATTTTATGGTTTATATGTTTTCTAGTCTAGCTGTAATACCCTGAGATCGTCTTCAACTACGCCTAGTAGGCCTACTTTGTTTCTTGCTTGAAATAATCATGTTGTTGCAATTTCTTTGTTTCAGGTGCTTATATTTTTAAACACAATAGTATATGTAACGTTTTATTTCGTACAAATGTTTAATAATACAGTTTGTTATGGCGTAAATTTTGACACTAATATTCAGAGAAATATCAATTTCACCAAACCTTTTGTTCAAATACAAATTCTATAAATAAGCGATCAGCGATTTCAAATAATATTATTTTTCTATAAATCAAAAATAAAAACTATGTTTAAAATATTAAATACGTGCGTCCCTGCTCAATAAAGTGCTTAACCTTCCCTGAGATTCTGGCGAAACTTACATGGGAGCAACCTCTTATATATATATATATATATATATATATATATATATATATATATAAAGACTGTCCAAGCATAAGGAAAATATACGTACGTGCATTTCTGTTTACGAAAACCATGAATTCTCCCTTGAGATATTCTCAAAATTTATATAGGGTCATCAGTAAAGAATTCTTTTTCAAGAATAATAATAATAATAATAATAGTAAATCAAAACCGATCAATGTGTTACGAAAATATACTTGAGCATACATAAATATATAATAATTAATAATGAAATGCATTAACGACACACTGTATTATAGATTATTCAGGCCTATACATACTCGAGTGTATTATTTCAGATGTTTAAAAAAGAAAAGAAAGAAAGAAAAAACAGAAATTGTAGTGAGCAATATTGGCTTGTTCAAACTTCAAAGGTGTTTAATATGAACTGATATTGCTGTTTCTTTTGATATTGTAAATATCTTCCTTTGAATTCACTTAGCTTAAGCATTGATTACATTACATTTATATATTTATTGTTTGTACTAAAATTTTTACTTCGTTGAAGGTCACTATAAATAGAAGAGAAGTTTGCATGTAAGATACCGGCGAGCAAGCGCTTATTAAAAGTTCATCTGATTCTCGTTGGCCACGTCTGCGACCAAGATGACGTCATGCGCCAGAGCGACAAGAATGTAGCACTGCATTGCATCCACCTTGTAGTCTTTCCACCATGGGCGGACTCAACCTATGGTATCGTCACTGAAACCTACCTCTAATAGTAGAGATAATTTGTGAAGGAAGTTTTAGACAAAGTAGTACTAATTAACTTAACACTAGAATTCGTGCAGCTTAAGTTTAGGCACACCACTCGAAATAATTATTAAAAGAGATATAATTCTTTCAGTAATTACCGTATTATTGCCCTCCAAAACATTTGTGCTGGCCGATACAACAATAACGGACTTAGTATAGAGACAATAACTAGGGCTTATAGAAATAATGAAATAACTGTTCAAAAACTACACCTCTTCTACGCTTTGCGTATAAACACAGCATCCAGACATGTAACATAAAAGATAGAGTGCTACAAATACAAACCAACGTGTCTTAGGTAAGCACTAAACGGCACGAATGCTACTAACCAAGACAGTATAGGGCGAAGCTGGTGGGCACGGGCTGTAGTACGTCCAAAGGAAGCATTCGTGCCAGCAATGGTAGGTATACCTGTAAGCGAGAGTACTGGAAACTCGCAGTGATACGTTTATTTATAACACTTGAAATGGTTTCACAATAGTAACGCTACACTTGTAAAAATAAAATATTACTCTTTTACACTTTCAGAAATTCTCTGCCAGCAGAAAATTATAGCTGGTTCTCTCGTCTTTCATATGCCCCTGTAATAATTTTACATTAGAAATCCTACACTCGTTAACATAAAATACAACCGTACTACTTATTTAATTCTGCCACCCGCAGAAATTTGTTCCTCATAAAGACATCTTTCCATGTAGTGTATTTAATTTTATCTGTAAATGTTGGAAAATGTCACTTCCCTAAAGTTGACCAGCACCCAAATTTATGAAGGTAGCAAAATCAACAACTTAGTAACACTGCTGTATTATAAGTCTACAAGTACACAATTATTGCAAGTGCTTTACGGTGGTTGAAACAAATCTTTGACTTTAACGTTCCACAATTATGCCTTTTAGGATAAGGGAGACGATCATTAAAGCAAATGATGATGAAATAATTAGTGGAATGAGAAAGTGGGAGTATCCCGAGAAAGCTTACGAGCACGATGTTGTCTACTAGAAACTTACTTGTCCGGGGTTCGAACCAGAGATCTCACGCAAAAGAGCTAAGTGCTCTATCACTGAGCCATCGTGCTCCCCGACGGTTGAAACAAGTGAGTGCATATGAATGACGACTCTATTATATACTATTTCCCGCCGACGGAGTATTTCTCCATTGTACAAATATATTTTACATTTATAAGTATAGCGTTACTGGTGTGAATCCACTACAAGTACTATTGGAACTTGTATCATTGGGAAAACCCACATGTATTCACTACCTTCTCTTACACGCACCATCGCTGACGTGCCTGGTCTCTCAGGACATCTTTCCACAACACTATTGTGCGGTGCCACTAGCTACGCCCTGCCCTTACTTTGTTAGATAGGATTCGTGCTTTTCATTGGGCATGTAGCACATATTAGCATGGTGTTTGCAATTTAGTTTTTAATGCATATGTTAAAACGCTGTTTTCATAGGCAAACCCTAAGAACTGAAATTTTTCAACAATTACTTCTGATGGCTCGCTTGAATTTCATCTGTGCTACGTGGGGAAATGTCATGTGGCCCAGCACAAATCTCTTGCAAAACTATAAAAACGTAATTTGGGAATTTTAATTTTTAACAATTATTGATAATAGCATACATGAGAACCCCCTGACCTGCGTTTGGTTATAGGAGCCCTACTTCCCATTTAGGGAAGGACGAGAAACGCCATACTTTCAGGCATTATTCATTGACTGTCTAGGATGTTAAAAAGTAGGTAATAGACTGAGTTCTTGCCCTTGTACTTAGGGTGTTTAGGTAGTGCAACAGTAAGATGTATCCTCGTGCACGGAAGAAGTAGCTGTTCTTAACTATTACCCTGCGTTTCTTCTGTGTTTTATTACCACTTCTACATGAAATACCATAAATTTTCTACGTAGTGCAATAGTAAGAAGTATCAATGTGAACCAGACATGCGATATGCGTTAAATTCCCCCCCCCCACACACACATACATAGTCATAGATAAAGTACAAGGGCACTACACATGCAGATATAAAGTACAGGTACGTTCTTTTTTATTTTCGTATCAGTCGATAAGTAAATAAAAGTCGCTTTGTTACCCTCTTTGTAAGTTCGTACATACTCAATGAATAATCCCTAAAAGTATGAGCGTCCTGCTCCTTCGGGAACTGATGCAGCTTCATGTATACTATATCCCAATTATTTCCAGTGGTGTGCCTCCTGTGCGGAAATTTCTTCCTTATAAACATGTCTTTTTAAAATGCAGAGAATTGAATTATACCTGTAAATTTTGAACATTCTAGTGTGCCCACTAACTGTAGTAACTTTACTAGCATCCAAAAGTAAAACCTACTCTATGATCAAAATAACACAATAATGATTATAACTTATTATGTACCCAGAATACTTTTTAACATTAGAGAATAATTTCTCACCTCACCATTTTCTGACAATTTCTTTTTTCGAATGCATTAGTAGTTACTTATTTCAATTTCTACTTCTGATATTCAGTGAGTTTAATACGCAGCAAAGTATTCACTTGTCTTTACTGGTCTTCCTCCCCTTTATGTTTACAGCTACAAAACCTTTGAACAACATTAGTACTATGAAAAGCAAGGCACAAGGACCGCCTCATGCAGAGTCATTTTGACGTATGATTAGCGTCATACTAAAAATGTGACTACTGCAGCAAACATATGTTAGTAGAACTCTTTAGTATGACATTAATCACACTTCAGAACAAATCTGCATAAGGCTCGGATGTGATTAACGCGTTAAGTTACCTTTAGGAGTCATGACTCATATGAAGACAGCAAGGGCTGCAAAGCACTTGGTCTCGTATGACCTTAATTTCTCCAACACCAATAACAGAAATATATGCCTATTACCGTAAATAAAAACGATTTTGCATTGAGTTGATGCAAACCGTTATTGAATGAAACCAATTATTTTTATCCTTCAATAAGCTTTCCGTTGATTATTAAATACAGTGTGTATATTTAACATACAACATCAAAAAAAAAAAAAAAAAAAAAAGCAAGTGAATAATTCATTTTTACAGTGTTTTATGAATCTACAGACATATTTGTGGACCTGGCAACGTTGCTACTAGTATTCTTACAGTGTTGCCAGCATGAGCCTTGAGAAAGTAGCTAAATGACATACCTTGATTTAGCTGAAAATGGCAAAACTAAACTTAGGACTAAATTGATTTTAAGAAAATCTACAACAAAGCAAACAGAATATCTCATAATTTTACTGTACTCGCCTAAAGTGTACTGTTCTTTCTGACATTCTACAGTGTTGTAATAATTTTCTTTCTTACGCATAGTTTGGTACAGTGTAATAAAATCTAAACCTTTTTCAGTTAAAGTATGCAGCCTAGGCAGACACGACGTCCTTAATTTGTGAGGGGCAAGAGGAAAAGTAGATAGATAGTGCTGCCGTATCTGTATTAAAATTGAAATTGTATTGTCCATGGATTTCTTATAGTCAAAATCTGACAACCTAGTATACATAAATGAATTGGTCATTATACAGAAATTGGCTTCACCGAGTAGATCCCGTCTCATATAGCGATAAATTAAAATCAATCCACACTTCAAATATTTACATTACAGTATGCATTGCTCACGTTATTGATCAACGGCCTCATTCTGTATAATGTTTAGAACGCGAGACTATATTCACTAGAGGCTCAAGCGCTAGCTAGCATACCATGGAGCAGTAGATTCTTCTCAGTGGCTTCGGCAAAATTAGGACGGGAACAGACTCATAAATAGCATTCTCTCCTTGTTTCCGTGACAAACTGATGGTGTCAAGACTGGCGCGCACCCATATTTTTTTGTTGGGAGGGTACAAGCTATCGGAGGAGAGGAAATGCTACAAGCAACTACTTCTATGTAGTATTGAAGAGGCATTACTCTGTAGCCGATAAGTAATTGTAAAATACTTCCATCTACATTTTGAGAAAAAATGATAGAGTTAGATTGTTTTTATAAGAGACAGAGTACAGACAAAGCGTAAAATCTAGTTTTCATCAGGGGTGGATTAGGATATTTTTTATTTTACCTGTAAAATAAAACCTGTCCTAGGAATTTTCACCTTTGTATTATAACTGTAAAATAAAACGTATTGACTTCGAACAACCGCCCCCAAACATTCATTCTGGATCCGCCCTCTTATCATGCTATATCAATAATTTCCCTGTTAAACAAATATAGTTTTATTAAGAAGGTATACAAATGTGTATTGACTTAGGAAGTTTTGTGGAAGTCCGGATCCACTTTTGGGGCACACTCAACTCTCACACATGGGATACAAAGCTGAATCAAGTGTTAATCTGTTAAATCAAGTGAGACATTAAAAATAAGTTTAGCGCCAGGTAGTGAGATTATTGTCCAGCTTTTTAATGGTGATTACATCATCCTGCCTAAACAATTAAAGAATAGAAACGCCCTCGACGTTGCCACTGTCAATATGAGTGAAATAATTAACAAAAAGAAACTCCTTCAGCGTTCCCCCTTCTTAATTTCCGGACCAGATGGCATGTCCCTTCTTGAATAAATTTGGAAATAAATTTCATTAGTACGGTCACTAATTAGCTTGGAGATTCCGAAAACTATGGAATCGATACTAATATCGGTCATTTTGGACACGCTATTCCCCTCGACTTAATGACGATGGCAGGGGTGTCATTTCGGTTTTCGCTGGGGGGGGGGAGCAAGAGCACCACCGTCATAAGATTTTCGCGTCTTGTTCTAGTACATTAGTAGATAATCAATCAAAGTGTATGGATTCCTCAAACTCTTGGGGGGGGGCAATTGCCCCCTCCTGTTTCCCCTAAATGACGCCCCTGGACGATGGGGGTTGAAGTTTTAGACTCATGGTTTGTACATAATTTTCTTAAGAAAGAATGGAACTTTTGAATGATTTCATATATGTTTAGTAATTTGAGCACTTGTGTAAAGGCCCACGATAAGTTAACTGCATCGAATATGCCCCAAAATACTACACGCTCTAGACTATATTTCTATGAAGTTTCATTCACGTACGGTTACTAGGTATCAAAGGAGATTTAAAAGAAAAAGTATTGTGACATTTTAAAATATTAAAAAAAAATCACTTGAAAAAGGTATTTGCAACACTGACACATAATGCTCTTGCCAGTTTACCTACTATGACCTTACAACCGCACCTTTATGTAGTCCAATATTAAATCTTTGTTTTCCCCTAGAATTAGTCACTCTACAATAATTAGCTTTATTACCTTTTTTGTTAGTTTGATACTTTAATTTCCTTTAATTCTGTTAATTTTCGGTATTTTTTTTCGCGCTCCCATCAGTGGAACTTACTCCAAGGTCCCCTAATTAAAATATCTGTTACGTTAAAAAATAAATGTAATATTTTCTGTAATGACAGAAAAATGACGGAGGTATTGACGTACATTCTATACGAATTTTGAAATTAGATCAATTTCCTCTCCACAAGCTTTTCTCAAGCCCTACATGCATTATTTTATTACCAGAATACATACAGGTACGAAAGTCTTAAGCCTAGGAATCTTTGTACTATGAACTTGTTGCCATGGCAACGCTGTTTGTTTTTTGATTTTCAGTTGGAAGATTGGTTAACCAGGAGCGTGTCTTATTTATTGAAAGAAGGTCTTAATTTCTTCTTAATTAGAAATAAATTTGCACAAAGGAAAATGGACGAAAGGTAAAGTTAATTTGGAAATAATTATCAAATAATGTTGCTGTGATCACTTTCATGAAATTTTTAAAAGCACTATTGAAAAATACACCTAGATAAATTATTTTGAAATATTGGTAAATTTCATTGGTGAAAATGAAAATGGCGCAGGAACCTATTGTTTATTTTACAATTGTAAATAAGATCGTAATGTCGTGATAATTTTAAATAATTCTAAAGTATTTTTGAATTTGTTACATGTAGATGAAATATACACACTTACGGCAATATTGAATATATGAATATAATTTAAACTATTTTATATGTACTAAAATGGTAGGTAGCCATTTTGAAAATATTACTGATTTGCAAAGTTTGTATGATAGATTCTTAATCAAAGTTTAACATTCTAACTAATTCTACAGGAAAATCATGATAGAAAGTGGGATTTATATTTGACTATTGTAGCATTAATATCAAAGTTTATTTAAGCCATTATATCATTTTTCATAGTGTTATTTGAGTGTTGAATTTTAGTATACAGTGTATGTGTTCTACAAGTTATTTTATTGTTTACGTTTATAAATTTAGGGTAAAGTTTACAATACACGCTCCAGCAGCGCATCGATAAGTAGGACATCTTTAAAAAAGATATAGTGAAGTAGAGTAAGGTGAGGATAAGTAGGGAAGGATTAGAGAAGTTTGGATCCATTTTATTAAAATTTATAGAGTGTAATTTCTCGTCTTGGCGTAGGGATACTAACTGAAGCAGGCATTGTAAAGTTAAACCGATAATTATTTTAAGCTGTACTTCAAAATCATTTCGTCTTTTATCATGCGTGTATTCAAAATATTAGTTTTTGTGCAGTCTGACACAGCGTAAAGTACTCATTTCTAGTGCAGCGCCGGTTTGTTGCCCTCACCATGCGATTTTGTGGTAAACAGAAGACAATATGTTGTCCATGGATTTCTTCGAGGTTCTACCGATTCTCCCACATTCTTATTCCACCAATCCATTTACAACAATTAATCATCTATGTTTAGCATACAAGGGATAGCCGTATAACGTAAGACTAGGAAGTTCCAGGTATTAGTCTCAAATGAACAATTTCCAATAGATGTAAAATGTATTGAAAATAAGTTCTCATAGCTGATATGAATTAAGTGGTTAAATGCCGCAGATGGCAGCCTCAAAACACAAAGTTTGCGGAGAAATGAACAGAATCAGGCGAAATAGAATGAGAGTAACACAAGAGGCTATAACGATCATCAGTGTAGGGTGACTAATTAGGGAGGAACAAAGTCACATTCTGAACTATGAGTTCACGTATTGATGCGATATTAGGTAAACAGGCAATGGTGCATAATGCGGAAATGTTTCAAACCCACTGTCTTTCTAACTAAACTTGGGTTAAATTCCAAAGTTGGGCGTCCGTTTCCAGCGAAATTTTTAAAATTTACAGGAAATATATGGATAATTTGATCGTTTGTGTGCTTGATAATATATAAGCCTCTCGAAAAATCTGTTTATTTCTTATATATAAGCGGTTATAAACATGGGACTATATGGCGAGCGGAAGGAACTACTTGGCGTAAGGTAACTGAACAGTTCCATTGTGGGAAAGAAACGAGCATTTATGTTACCAACATGGCGAATGTACAAGGGCAATGAACTAGCAGTTTTAACATTTGTGAAGGAATACATTGATAACGAGCAAAATCTTTTAAAAGTTTGTGAAGAGCACGTATTAATGAACCTAATAACAAATTGCAGAAAGTGTGGAAAGGAGATAACAGTGAAAAAACTTGACGAAAGCGGACGCCCAACTTCGGAATATATGCCCTAAACTTGGACGTATATTCTGCAGTAATGGAGGGAAATACAGAAATGTAGAGTGGAAAGCAATCAAAGGGAATTTGCATCTAAACCAAAAGTGGTGAAATAGGGCAAAATTTTGGCTGCTAACCCATTTTATAGGGGCATAAATTTGAAAATCCATGAAAAAAGTGATACACTATTTCATAACGGGATTCTACAAGTTATCAAAATATATCGGGATCTTACCTCTTACATCTATAATAAACGGTACTGATTAAGAATAGTCCGTCTTAAAATGTGGTAGTTTTACAGTTAAATTGAGTGAATATATATGAAATAGGATTGTGTAGTATATTGAATTCCACTGTCGGAGGAATTTTTCATAATGTACGAATCCAGTATTTCATGCTCACAAGTGTGAAACCATTACAACAACTATACTACGGTTAAAATAAATGAGTGCATATCAAAGATGACTGTGTAACATAGTAATTTTGGCATTTATTCTGAAGTTGGGCGTCCACTTTCGCCACGTTTTTTCGCTGTTATTTCCTTTCCACACATTCATTCATTCATTGTTTATTCATCCATGTCGTACATTAATGTTCAGAGACCAGTACATAGGACTTGTCAAATAATAAGAAGACATTTCAATGTAATTTATTTATATTATTTTACAAACTATCACCCAAGTATTCATTAATATGATAATACATTTTGTTACACAAAAAATTAAATAGTTCATTTTTGAAATTTCGTATGTTTTTGATATCCTTCAAATAACTGCATTCTGCAATTTGTTATTAGGTTCATTAATCCGTGCTCTTCTCAAAATTTAAAAGATTTTGCTCGTTATCAACGTATTGCTTCATAAATGTTAAAACTGATAGTTCATTGGCCTTGTACATTCGCCATGTACATAAATGCGCGTTTCTTTCCCACAATGCAACTCTTCAGTTACCTTGCGCCAAGTAGTTCCCTCCACTCGCCGTATAGTCCCATGTTTATAAACGCTTATATATAACAAATAAACAGATTTTTCGAGACTTTTTGATATATTATCAAGCACACAAACGATCAAATTATCCACATTTTTCCTGTAAATTTTGCTGGAAACGGACGAACAACTTCGGAACTTTACCCCTAATTTTGACCGGTGTGCTATTTCTGCTTTACAATATAGAGTTACAAGTGTGAAACCATTCTAATTGCTCTAACTTATGTGATTTTATGTAATATCAAATGATATTTGCAATATGGTCTCGTTTATGCGCACACTCTTTGTCGCTGACGTGCCTGTGCTTACTGTGGGCCTCTCTCTTACTCTGATTCGGTTAGATAGCATTCTCGCATATAGTGGCCACCTAGCACAAGTTGGTTTGTAGTTTTTGCATAATCGTTTTATGCCATACTTTCTGACGTTTATTTATATCATAAAGGGAAGTACTCATAAAGTAAATCTGAACCCATGAATGCAACTCCTACCCTAAGAAACAAGCCCAGAACGTCTTAGGGTGTCATTTATGGAAAGAACAATGAAAGGAAGACGTCTTTTTAATTTGACAGACTATTCTCAATCTTCAAGTGCTATACGTACGTATGTATTGTACAAAATGATCATGAAAGTGTCGCAAAGCTGTGCCACAAGTAAGACATCTCTTTTTATGTCATATAAAGTGGTTTTCCATTTTCAATATTCTCATTTATGTGTATACTCGCCGTGGCTGAGGCGCCAGCTTCTTACGAACGCACCTCCGTACTACAGCTTGGGTCCCCCTGCTGCGCTCCAGCCCTGGCTTGGTTAGATAGCATTCGTGCTTTTAAGTGGCCATCTAACAAAAGTTGCTTTGTATTTTAAAGTCAATTCTTGTTTTATGCACTGCAGTTTTTATGACACTTGTGCACAGGCCGTTGTTATGCACAGCCCTCCTAAAAAGTCAATCTACACTCATTCATGCAACGCCTTCCTTGAAAATGAAATCTCTGAGTTTTAAGTCCCACATTTATGCCGGTTAGGCTAAACGAGACGATGATGATGAGAGATGGGTGAAATGGTGGAATGAGGAAACTGGGAGGAAACGGGAGAACCCCGAGAAAACACATGAGCAGGTGTTTGTCCACTACGAAGTCCACGCGGCGCGAGCTGGGATCGAACCAGGGACCCCAACACCGAAGATGAATGCTCTGCCATTGAGCCACCGCATCCCCTCAACTCTTTCCGTGAATAATACCTTCTATGGCAGTAAGAGTGAATTTCCTGCTAAGACAAGTTGATTTACTTCATAAATATATATATATATCTCCCTGTGTGGCAAAATAGTACAGGAAGGGTTAGGATTAGATTTGTAGCTTTCGGCATCTATGACCATGTTAGCCCATCACGTGTGAGGAATGATGTCCCTCCACGATCACACTATGCGTCGAAAGGGAAGGAAGAAGTGATTGGGGAAGGAAGCAAGCTGCCTGGGACCTATTAATTAGATACTACCCCGAACCCCGGAATTCCTTTGGTGTGAATGAGGAAAACTTCATTCAGGATGGATAGCCTAAAAAAAACTTTTTATACATTTTCGACCGAGTGCCCCCACCGAAAATAATACAGGAAGAAGTATTTTCGTAGGCATTTATTCGGTTAAGCCCCGCCAGCTAATGAACAGAAATATCTGGCCAAAAATTACAAATCGCTTGCTGAAATCAGAGCCAGTTTTCACTGATAGGTTACATAAGATCATGTTATGTTTCGTTTACTGTATCATACTATTTTATTCGAGTACGCGTAGGACCTATATTCATAAAATATTGTCTTCTCTTAGCAAGAAATGCACTCTTACTACCTTAAAAAGTTTTCTGAATTGGGTTCAGATTAACTTTAGGAGGGCTGAGTATTAATACGAACCAGCTTAAAAACACCAAGCAACTTCTGCTAGGTGGCCAGGAAAAGGCATGAATAGTATGAAAACGAGTAAGGGCAGGAGCGGAGGATGTGGACCCAAGCGATAGCGTGAAGGTGCGACCGTAGGGAGTAGGCGTGTCATCGAGCGTGGGCATACGTATTAACAAGGATAGTGAAGAGCGAGAAACGTGTCATGTGGCATAAAAGCACATATCTTGCGTGGAGTTCTTTCCGGTAAATTTTACAAAATTTTAGTTATTACGATGAGGCTTGACGGAACTTAACTCTTTTCATATGAGTTTTGTAACTTTTGATGTTCCAAGGATTCATATTTGATAGGGAGCTCCGCCCCCAACCCCTCTCTAAAAGTTTATTTACATAATACTGTACTAGGGTATTATTTATAGTGCTGGTTGGAAACATGAGAAGTTGAGGATTCATTGTTTTCGTCATTTCTGAATAGTGCTTAGTTTGCAACTCAACAGTTGGAAAGCGCTAATTTTACGGAGTAATACATATCTATCAATTAACAAGGAATATATCAAAATAAGAAATATTTGTGATTAACAATTAAGAGTGAATGATGGAAATGAAAGAGTGTTAACTGTAGGTAAGGAGCGTTTTGACGTAGTCGATTTGTGGTTGATTCAGTTGGACTGACGTCACCTTCAACTCAGTCGACCGTATAAGCAGATTTTCGACTGAATAGCCTACTGGTCGAAGGCGACGAATCGACTGGCAGCTGAATTAAGAGGTTGTATATTTTGATCGATTCAATCAGATCGAATAGCGAAGGTGACTAGATTGCCTGTGGAAACACCTCACTTATCACCAGGTGGAAAGTAGAACGCGAGTACTTTGGAAATAGCCTGTTTTGGAACTAATGAGATTATATAGAATAATGATAGATAAAGAATAATAATAGTAAAAATAGAAAATGAGTGCAACAACATAAATGCCTCAAGGAAACCTGGTGCTGGTGCAGTGAACATATACCAAGCCAATACAGTTTAGTTTCGTAAAACAGATAGTTTTTTATGTCATACTATACAAGGGTAAAACCCCATAAGTATTAAGATAATTCGTACAGATTGAAGACTTGTCGTTGAAATAACAAGCTTTAATTTTGTGCTAGAGAACTGTTTCTATTTTATAATGCTAACTCTATTAGACATTTATGGTTATACCTGTCCTTGTAAAGCTAAGACATCCATGTGCACAGATTAATGAGTAGAACTATATTTTATTTTGAAATAAGTTGCCAACGATCTTTACAAACTGTGTTACTTTAATGATCTTATGTTGTAGAACGTGTTAAAAGCATCCTACTGTACATAATGACAGTATTGGGGAGGAGAAAGTGAAATGGTGGGTTCTACTTCAAGACATTAGGCCTTAAAATATAATTGATTTTACATACAAGGTACTGACTGTACCCACGTTGATACACGCATGTATGAATTTTTATGCTTTTAAGCCTTAACATCTTGGACATACTCTGCGATACGACGGTTCAAGAAAATAAAACTTCAGAAAACACTCCGTTAAAAGTTAAGTAAAATAATTTTATCATGAGACTTCCACTTTCTTCATTTGCACGTACTATAGTTACAGACTTCCCGCTTGTATAGTTTCTTCCCTTTCCCTATTGACTTTTTAAAAAGCAATATATTTTATTTGTAAGATTCTTATTTTAATGTTAGCCTGTTCTCAACTTGAACCCTATAGCATTTCCATGAAATGTGTCATATTTGAGAATTTAATAATTGGAAAGTAGTATAGAAAATTTGGCAGGTGAATGATACAGAGGGACAAAAGTACAAGGATGGGTGCAATTAATAGTATAAACTAGAGGTTCCTTAATAATGGGTAGTTTCTATTGCCGACTGTACCTATAAAGCAAAATCAAATATAGTATCATTTAAAAATATGCTAAAGATTCACTGAATTCTTGTTATAAAATTGTCTTTTTTTATTTTTTAAATTAAGGTAAGGGATTAGGTTTAGCAAATTTCTTTGATCATCTATTATTGTTTATTTCATCATACTTGGCTTCATATCAAACAAACTAACCCCAGCCATTACAGGGTTACGCCCTCTCTTTGGCATAGGTTTCAATACATGTTGGTGTTGCTAATACAGGTACAATAGATGGTCTAAGTGCAATGAAAAATTGTCATTTTTTCCTTCATTTTAATCCACAAATCCTTAATTTTTGTCTACGAGATTTATTGTAGTTTATGCTTGCCGTGAATATGCTAAATACTAATTTCGGTGTTGTAATAATTGAAAGACTGAATTTTCTAGTTTAATGTTTCACAATTATGCACCAAGGCGAAGGAAGACGGTGATAGTAAGAATGAATGAAATGGTGAAATGAAGAAAGTAGGAGGAAATAGGAGAACCCATGCACATGGTGTTCCTCCACCAAAGTTCACTTGACGCGAGCTGAGATTAAACCAGAGACCCCACGCACCAGAGGTGAGCGCTCTACCACTGAGCCACCGTGGCCCAAGCTTCGGTGTCGTATTGACGATTATGTGACTGTAACTTTTACCTTAATCACTGGTTTCTATCTGCCAGTTTTGACTGGTTTACCAGTCCAGCTAATTAGATCCTGTGTCGATTAAACAGACCCTCCATTCTTCCACCATGCACTGATTTGCTTGTAGGACTATTTAACAATTCCGAGATCAAAGGTTGAATATCTGAAGCAGCTTTTCTTTTGGTATTTTTGGTCCGAAACTTCTTTTTCCCTGACTTTCACGGTCTGCAAAGGTTGACACCAGGTAATCAAAATGATCATTACTGAGTCTTGAGGTGAGTGCAGGCAGTGTCAATAGCAAATAGATGTAGCATGTTTCTATTTTATTATGAAATAACTTTGTTCGATTCCTTAGTAACATGCTTCTAATAATTAAATTTTCTTTTTAATGAATGAAGCAAAAAATAAATTAAGTGCATAGATTATATATTAATTAGTAATTCCGTTCGTCTTTAAGTAAAGTTTCAACATCCGCTTTCTGAAATTAGCTAAGTTGTTGCAAATGCTGTAATCCCGTAAAAAATATATTGGAAAATACCAGGGAAATGTATTGAAATCTATTGGCGATTGACGCTTTACCCTGGCCATAAATCCGTTCCATATACAGAACTGAATCAATTATTAAAAGGAAACCTCAATAACAACAAGTTACTTCTTTGAGAAATTTAATAAGAGAGCCGAACCTTAACCACAAAACCCTGGTCAATCAAATGTTGGAGCACAAACAATTAAAATCTAAAAATAAAGAAAATTTTAAAGGTATTATAACCAATTAACTCTGTAGAGTTAAACAGAAAGAATAGAGATGGAGAACGATAATTTTCTGGGCCGGTGGTTTGTCCTTTTATGTGTATAGGCATTATTTTTACTGGTTTAAGATATTCTGGAAATTGTCCAGTTTCAAGGCATAAATAGAGTAAACGAGTCAAAGGTACAGTAGACTCCCGAGTATGCGGCCAAGTTTAGGGGCTACCTTTCCATATGTGTGTACTCTAAAATCAGTTTAAGTCAATTTTCTTAAGAATTAGGCCTACGATTTACGTTAATGTTTTGTTTATGTTTCCTACATTTAAATTAGGCATTACAGAATTTATGTTAAAATGTGAACAGTTTACATATACTGTACGTATTCTTTAACTTACTCAACGTACGTATATATAGAACTCAGGCCTATCTTTTTTTTCTATCCGGCCTGCCCTCCTCCACATTAAGCCGGATACTCGGGAGTCTACTGTATAAGGAAATGTTCAATACATGTTGTAAGCTACTAGTAAGAAATATTATAGAGTCCAGACAACTTTTTCGTTTTTATTTTCTCACAATCGACTTTATTTCAGGCTCGGTAGTGGTTGCTAAGTAAATAGATTTAGCGTTTGTACTGAACTTTATGTTACGTTCTGAGAACACAGAATTATTTGACTATTATTTAGCTACATTAGCAGAAAATTCATTGAACAGATTTGCAGTATGGTGTTTATTTGTTCTGTCTTTGCCACTGTGATTTACTTTTTAGCCTTAGTGGAAAGTGGGTTAATACCGCACATCAAAGTTTCTCTATGATATCGTAGAGCATGATATTTGTAATGGCAAGTGACAGGTAGCGAACAAGGAGTGAAACAACACAACATGTAACAGTTGGCTGTGCGCGCTATAATAACTACGCAGTACATGTTGAAAGAAAAATTGAAAAGGTGCTTATAATTTGAGTAGAGGCATTAAAACGTTGTGTGTTGGATGTGTTTTCAAGAAGAACGAAATTATGTTGCTAATGTACGTAGAATAGTATGTTGTTTTAAAATATAAAACAACTACACAACAATATTAGCATGTTCTATTTTCAATTATTTTTTTGTGTGTGAAGGTGTATAGGGGGTAATAGCGCGCAACGTATTCCATTAGTACGCGGTTTTCCCCCTCATTGTTTTTGGGGACATAATATACTCAAAATTTTCTTCCCCTCTTATTTCCGCAGATGCGCAGAAAGTACTTTGAAAAAACTAAACGCAAAAGCTGGACACAAAAAGCATTGTGCAAGTAGACTTGACAATAGTTTGTGTTAATGTTTGCAGTAGATCTTACTTCAAGTTTATAGTACATAGTAGATTATTATATGCATAAACATATGTTTGGTTTCTATGTTACATTGGGTTATTTACTATTAGAAAATCATCTGCCTGCTATTACCCTACGGGGGTGGTGAATACCGCGCACTTGCCTCACTCACTTTTTCGCTTGTTTTTTCATGATGTAATGCAGACAATGGCGTAGGGAAGGGGGGCAGAGGGGCCGCCCACTAAAGAGGTCCGACAATGTACTTTGGTACTTTGATGTTTGTAATTTTCTATATATTTTTATGTTTATATATTTTTTGTTTGTAGTTTTTCTATGTGTACCTATAACAGCACTTCCCCCCCCCCAAACACACATCCTGGCTACGCTACTGAATGCAGTTGACATAATAGCTTATACATACATTTAAAGCTAAAGGATGTGATTATATGTTCCTGAATTCTTAGTCGTTTTCATTCCAAAATGTCTGCGTAATTCGCGATTAAATATTAAGTGCGCGGTATTCACCCACTTTCCACTATATTGTGTAGTTTAGGTCCGTTTTATTGTTATTTGCTATTTGCTATAGGGTTTAGTTTCTGTTATTTGACTTACGAATTCTGTTTGACGTGTTCATTTTCTTTGCTTCTTTTATTAGTTCTTTGAGAATACATATATAGGGTGTCTGAAAAGTCCCTCTACATAAGGTAACTCTGTTATTATCAGAGTTACAACAAAATGTAAGAGGAAAAACCTTCTCCAAATATAATGTTTTCAATCTAAAGTGAAGGAATTTTTTAAATCGGACGAATCGTTTGGGCTGTACACTCTTTATGCGCCCAATGTTAAATGAAAATGCAGTGTTGCCATTTACCTGGAGCCACAACACAAGTGAATGAAGTTATTGTCTTTTACGCTAACGTGTTGCCAGCCCTCATTTCAAACAGTAACATCATTCACTTATGTTGTGTGTCCCGGTAAATTGCAACGTTGAGTTTTCATTTAACATTGGACGCATAAAAAGTGTACAGTCTAAACGGCTTGTCCGATTTAAAAGAAAATCCTTCACTTTAGATTGAAAACATCATATTTGGAGATGGGTTTCCCTCTTACATTTTGTTGTAACTTTGATAATCACAGAGTTCCCTTTTTCAGGGGACTTTTGGGACACCCTGTATATTCTTTTAGTTGAACGTTATTCGTGTTTTTCACAGTTGTATGTATCTGCTTCTTTCTCATACAGGAATTGATTATACGGCGTGTTATTCAGTTAACTCTTTTGTTAGAGTGCAACATTTTTTAGTGAGAAGTCTATTTCGAAATAGTGCCTAACAGTGTTAATGAATTTTCTGTATTTGTTGTTTACGTCATTTTTTACAAATGTGTCGTCCCAATCTTCCTTGCTAAGTACGTACTTTTAGTACTTTACATTTGTTCCGTGAAAATTCTTCCCCAGTTGATTCCTTTTTTTTTCTTTCTTCGCATTTACAGTATGTAGATGTAAAGATTATAATTATTAGTACTGCATTATGGTTGGGGAGTAATGTGTTAAAGTTGCTTGTCGTATAGGCAGTAGTTTCATTGTGAATTGTAATTTGGTCTATACAGGATTCTCAGATTTGTGTAATGCTGGTTAGAGTGTTTATAGTTGATGTAGACCAAACGATTGCAAAAGATTTGATAATGCTGTTGACTGATTTGAGATCAGGAAATCAATATTTAAGTCGCCGCATGTTTAAGTAACTAGCTTCATCTAAATAAAATATATAATTCTAACCGAAGCAATAAAAAAAATCTAATAACCTTGTATTACAGTTTCTACAATGTACGAGATTGTGATAATGTGCCTGAGTAAGGCAAGGCTGATTCGGTCAGATTTTTTTTTTATTGTATCATGCTATGTATAATATATTGTATATATACACACACATATTCTATCAATTTAATGGAAACACATCAAATGTCTGGGTTGGCAACCGCCCTGTTATTGGTAGTGGTATGTTAGGGAAAACTCAGTACTACGTGAAGAGCAGTAGAACGGTGGTGTGCAGTGAACTGAGCAGACAGTGATAGTGTAAAATGAACGACCTATCTGATTTCCAAAAACGGCAAATTTTTGACGCTCGGTTATGAGGTGCGAATGTGACAAAAGTGGTAAGTTTGTTGGGTATATCGTAAGGGACAGTTCGAAGGTGATGATAGTCTACAAAACTCAGTGTTTCCGGCCCACCGTGAACTATGGCAGCGACCTTGTGATGCTATGGATCGCACTATCCTGGTTTTCAGTGTGTCCTGTGCTGATGCTTACCGGTCACTGCCCTTGATTATGTCACCAACTTATTAGGGGACCATGTGCATTGTATGATCAGATGTAGTTTTCGAGCAATGGTGCCATATTGCAGGACAGTAATGTGCTCATTTACACAGCGGAGCTGGAGCGTTTCTATCTTTTCATAGTTGTTTCATAACATTGGCCTAGAAATATACAGGGTGCTAATGTACTACACCGCCAAAATGTAAGAGGTGATTCCTCACATCAAAATAAGAGAAAAGTTCATATGGACGTATGGGGAAAAGTGCATAGTTTCAGAGCTAGCGCTGTCGAAAATCGCGAGATAGCTAAATTTCAACAGGTCTTACTTTTAATTCGATAAATTGTGGATGGTGGTCTTTATCAGCGTAAGAGAAGTCACGAATACGCAATCCAAAAACGCATATTTCATCAATGTTCAATGGGTGTGCAGGGTATTCTCTACATTATGCTGTTCTCAGATATGCTCTCAAAAGTGTTTTCAGATATGCCCTGATTACAAGGTGGATCCAAAGTAGGCAAGATATAAGTCTTGACAGCAATGGACACCCAATGCTTTGCAGGGAAGTCAGAAGGTTTAGGAACTGCCAGTTCTATGTTTTTTTGTGTTCGGAATAACGTGTGCTGCGATGTAATTCCTCACTGTATTTTTTACATTTTTTTTTTTGCGCGTATAAGCGTAAAAGAAAACATCGCAGCACGCCTTTTCCCAAATACGAGAGACCGTGCTGCTGATGGTCCTTAGCACTTCTCCGACATCCCGCCGAAGGATTCCGTGTTCACTGCTGTCAAAGCTTATCATTTGCCTACTTTGAACCAAGCATAAAATTAGAGCACATCTAAAAATACGGTTGACGGTATGTCTTGGAATTTCATACTGTAGGGAATACTCTGTACACCTATTGAATATTGAGGAAATATGCATTGTTGGATGCCGTATGCTTGACTCCCTTTACGCTGATAATTATCGCCATCCATAGTTTCTCGAATTCAAAATAGGGCCTTTTGGAATTTAGCTTTCTCGTGATTTTGGACAGCTCTAACTCTGAAACTATGCACTTTTCACCATAGGTCCATATGAACTTTTTCTCTTATTTTGATGTAAGGAACTACCTCTTTCAGTTTGTCGGTATAGTTCATTAACACCCTGTATATTCATTTTGCCAAGCTTTCCTATTCTGGATTAAAGTTGTGCCTTCATTATCATATTTGTCTATGATACAGAAAAATGTTTATTTTTATTACTTCTTTTCTAAATAAAATAAATTATTATCCATCATTGCTGAAAATGCTATACAAAACTTTTAAATTGCAGTGCAAATTTAAATCTGTCTAGCAGCTTGCTACACAAAAGTCATAAATCTAAGAAAATACTGATTCTGATATATACATATACGAGAATATACATACGTAAAGTAAAAATAAAATTCTGACCAAACCAGAAAACTTACGCCAAGTCCCTTAAAAAAAGTGTTGGATCTTTAACGAAGGAAAACTCTACTTTGTGTGTTAGTGCTCAAGTTACTTATACACCGTAAGAGTTTAATACATACTAGAATAAAGCACAATGCAAGTTTCCTGCACTTGTTGAAGGTGCCCAAGTGGTTAGAAACTTTTCTACAGTTGCAGTCTAAAAACAAGGACTTGTAGCTGTACGAGATCTTCCGAATCTTGCGTCTCATACTTGTCACAAGGCTCTCTAATTGTTAAGCGTGTAGGAACTTATGTTTCAAACTCATGCCTTCACTGACGTTGAACTTGAATGATATTTTAAAAATTTAGAATACCACTTTAAAATGAACTTCCTCTCCTTAAATGTCAAGTGCGCATCAACCATTTTATTTCACTATTATATGTCATACACGTACTACACCAGTTGAGAAAAGATCATACATTGTAATAGATATCATCATTGACAAAATAGTTATGGAATAAAAATTAACATCGAAAAGTCGAAAGTCATGAGAATATCCCGTGGAAACACGCCCTTATGGATCAGAGTAGAACAAAGAGAACTTGAAGCGGTCGATAATTCCAAGTATCTGGGAAGTATTTTGACGATAGACACTTATTGCAAAGAGATCAAGTCAAGAACTGCCATAGCTAAAGAAGCATTCAACAAAAAGGATCACTCTTAACTAGCAGGCTCAATATTGGACTTAAGAAGAAATTGGTCAAGTGAACATTGGACTACATGGGTTAGAGACTTGGACATTACGGAAATTAGAGAAGATATATTCGGTGAGCTTCGAAATATAGTGTTGGAGGAAAATGGAGAAGATATAATAGACATGAAGAGCAACAAATGAAGATGTTTTAAAACGAATAGGAGAGAAGAGCACACTTCTAGCCAACATCCTTCATAGGAAGGCCAATTGGATTGGACACACCTTTCAAAGAAATTGTCTTCTTCACACCGCTATAGAAGGAAAGAGAGCAGGGAAGCGTGGAATAGGAAGAAGAAGAACACAGCTGATCGATGATTTGAAAAATAGAAGAAAATATTGGAAGTTATAAGAGGAAGCCGAAGATCGAGAAACGTTTCCAGGCCTAAATCTAAAATTGAAAAAAAAAATCCTTATTAGTCCCAGGACCTGCCAAAAGGCAGAACACTTTATGATAATAATAATTGTAATGATAATTCAACTACGATAATAATACACAGATACCATCTATTAAGTTTTTGAGTAGTTTTTTACGGAGTCTGTAAGTTATTTTTGGTCTCTTTCTTTCACTCTGTGGGTATATTTTTTTTTTTTTTTTGTGTGTGTATGTATGTGTTATATACTTCTGTACTCAATTTGGGGCCTGAATAGCTTGCTTAGGTTTGTTGTTGTATTACACTGTTAACTCTCCTTTACTACGTGCATTACAATAATTTGTGTGAAAACATGGAAGGGCTAATAATGACGACAAAGAAACATGTAAAATAACTAAAATACGGATTGTCATCAAGGACTTGAATTGCGTCTTGCGAGAAGTATACTCCGACGCGAGTTGCATAACTTTCTGATTAGAATTCTGTTTGGGAGAATGACCTGGGCTTAGTTGCAACCAGAGGTGTCCACTTTGACCTAACCTCACTCAACCTCACGCTCACAAACTCATTTCGACCTCACGCTCACTCAACCTCACGTTCACATCACCAACCTGACCTCACGCTCACATCACTAGTCTGACCTCACACTCACTCAACCTCACGCTCAGTTCGTGAGGTTGAGGTCGAGTGAGTATGAGTTCCGAACTCGTGAGCGCCGATTTCGTAAGTTCGGACACAGCTAACCTACTGGCTAGCACTCGCACCTTTGATGCACAGGGTCGTGGGTAGGACTTGCGATATTTCGATGTATCGATCGATAGTTGAAATGTCGGGATTTTTCGATAGTTTTCAGTATTTGGATAGTTTTCGATGTTTTCAATATCAAGGTATACCGATACCATTTTCCCAACATAACGAAAACTATTCATATAACACGATCTAGACTTTCAATACTTCAACGTTCTCTGTTGCACAGGATTACTAACTAATAAACCAAATATGACAAACACACGTCGATTTATCAAGATCACCCAAGTCGGATTTACAATATTGTAATATTAGTTCGTACGCCTATACGACTTTTGCTTCACACGCGAACTACTAAATGCAAGTGAATTATTTAATTCCATCTCCTGGAATCGATAGTTAAAATAATTATTTCGAAAAGTTCGTAAATGAAGATGATTTACCTATGGGTACAGGTGGAAATTAGCCATTTTCGGTTTAACATTGATTACTATAGAGCAAAGACAGTAACATATAACGATACATGGTTTCTTGCAATTGATCCAGCGTCCCAAGAAGACCTTTCATCTCCATATTTAACAATGTACTAAAATCTAAAGTGATTACAACTTCCAGTTTCAGTATTGATCTACATAGATCTAAAACTACAAAGAAAAAAAAAGTGAGTTTTTTTTTTTTTTTTTAAGAATCGATTTAGTTTTCTAAGAAAAGTTCTCACATTCACTCTTAAGCTTCTATGCAAACTGAAAATGGCAGAAATCAACCACGTCTGGTTCTAATGTTGATCACTATAAAGTAGAAACTGTAATAGGGATAAGCGTTTTTTTTTTTCCAATTAATTAAACATCCCAAGAATACCTTTAGTTACCATCCTTATCTTTCCACCGAAATCGGAAATGATAGAAGTACATTACAACTTGCGTATTCAATACATATTGCAAAAAAGGTAAGAACTAGCAAGAAGTGGGTTTTCAAATCTGGTTAGGCATCTAAGAATAGTTGTCTTCTCTCGTAACCCTTCATTCTAAATGAAATCTTAACATCATGGAGTTTAACATCCCATGATTACGCCAGTTAGGCTAAAGGAGACAGTGATGATGAAATAATGGATGAAATGAAGAACCCCGAGAAAACCCACGCACACGGTGTTTGTCCACCACAAAATCTATTTGGCGGGGCTGGGATCGAACCCGGGTCCCTATGCACCAGAAGTGAACGCTCTACCACCGAGCCACCGCGGTCCCCAAAAAGTCAAAGTTCAATAATCATAATAATAATAATAATAATAATAATAATAATAATAATAATAATAATAATAATAATAATAATAATAATAATAATAATAATATTCAGGGCCCGGATCTTATTGACAAGTCAACTTTTTTCTGTTACGCATAGGACAAGGCAAGTTCAAATAAAAACATTATCCATCAACTTTTGGTTCTAAAAGTATATTTTTTTAGGGTCAACTTTTAGGTCACTTATGGTCTTTTTATTCTTTTTCTTCTACATAAGGAAATCTTAAAATGAAAACTGTTTACGGATTTAAAAACAAGAAGTTAAATGATCTTTTTTCCTGCATTCCTAACAAGTTAATGTAGCTGGTTGAAAGGACTGGGGGTTCGTAAGTGGCCAAAGCAGATGGTTGTAGGTTGTTTACCACAAAGGATATGACTACGTGAATAACTAAAAATAGATTAGAAGACGTACAAAGTTTTTAAACAGGGGTTTTATCTATTATTCTGGTGTATACAATCTACACTTGCGAACTTTTATTCTTTAAGTGTGCTTTCTAGTTTCAACTCGAGAGTGAATTGATGCTTTCAGTATGTAGGATGCCGAGGTCTAAACCATCTACAGCTTCTCATTTAAGAGAGATTGTTTCTGAATTTGGTGAGGATGTTTTTAGTACTGACGGTACAGTATTGTTTTGCAAGGCATGTGAAGTAAAAGTGGCAGCAGAGAAAAAAAGACATTGTACAAAAGCATACCAGAAGCGAAAAACATTTACGCGCCGTTGAAAACAAACATAAAACCAAGTGTTCGCAGTTGTTACTTGTGGAGAGTGCTTCGAACAGTAAAGGCAAATCCTCAGTTTTCAAAAGAGTTGTGTGAAGTTCTTGTGTCTTCAAATATTCCTCTTTGGAAACGCAACAATATGAAATTGGGGGATTTTCTGGAACGTCATACAGGTTGTTCCATTCCAGACAAAACGAATCTTAGGAAAAAATACATGCCAATGTGTAACGAAAACACAATAAGAAAAATAAGAGAGGAACTTTGGACTCAAATAATTTTTGTTTCTATAGACAGACTAGTGATGTGAAGGAACGCTAAATAGTCAATATTATTGTTGGGGCAGTGAAAGCCGACGAACCTAGCAAAATATTTTTGCTAACTGGTGAAGTGTTGGAATTTGTCAACCATTTTACAATATGTAAACTTTTCGATAAATCGATATCTCTACTTTGGCCTGAAGGTGTCCAACATGACCATGTTGTTTTTGTAACAGATGCTGCTCCGTTCAATAAAATCGTAACAATGTTTACAGTTATCTACTGCAATGCTGAATAAGGTATGAACTAAATTTTCTGACGATTACAAAGTTCCTGAGTTAGTTTGTTGTATCACAGCTTATAAAATGTTTATATGTTGCTTAACTGGATATAGACCTATATATCTTAATTCAAATATGAAATGCTTAGCTATTTACTAAATTATTTAAAGTTTAGTTTTAATATTATTGCTTTTTTAAACCAAAGACATAAATGATCAATGGACTGCAACTAACTGAAACAAAACTTTTGAAAATTAGTGAGAAATGGTAATTAAAATCCAATAGATATTCAAAAAATGTCAATGTTTTAATGGAATAAACGTTTAAAAAAACTGCAAGTTTTAAGGTCAACTTTTGTGAATTTTAGGGTCATTTTACAGGAATTTTAGTGTCATTTTATAGGTCACTTTTTAGAAAATTTTAGGTCAACAAAATCCGGGCCCTGATAATAATAATAATAATAAAAGTAAAAATGAAGCTCTCCAAGAAATAATTGATTTTGCAAATCTATGGCTTGAATCATTGGTCGAAGTTAAGTGAAATTCTAACCTTATACTTGCAGTAGACATTTGCATAGAGGCTGGTCCGTATGATGCGCTTCGCCCCTTCCCTAAGTTCTCTTCCGCATGTGACCCTCGACATCTGCCACTTTACCAATCTCTATCTACCTAGGTAGATAAATTTCAACAGTCCAAACAGTTATTCTGGTCATTTTAGAGACACTCTCGGTAGTTTCAATATTAAAACTATTACGTACAGTAGAAAATTCGAAACGAATTTCTTGTATTATTGAACTAGCTCGTATTGTAAGCTCGATTAATCATAGGGATGCGCACGAGACAAGATTTGAGGCTGTCTCGTCTCGAAAATGTGCTGTAAAATGATGTCTCGACTCGAATTTTGTCACGAAAATTCTGTCTCGACTCGTCTCGTGCGTATCCCTAATTAATCATTCTCTGTAAATTTACTTTAAAAAAATGCATTTGTAACAATTCTAATCTTTCTTTACAGGATACAAAGTGAAAATGCATATTAAAATTTGTGCAAATCGAAGATATTTAAAAAATATATTTTTTTCTATATGATTATTTTGTATTGTTAAAATTTTGTACATCGACAGGGGATGGGGGAACGCCAAACGCTTTTGGGCCTAGGGGCGGCAAAACATTAAATCCGGTCCCGGGTAGAACACTAAAAATAAATCAATCATCGGTGTTTGTCCGACTAATCTATATATATAAAAGAGAACGCACAAATCCTTTGTTACCTCACCACGCTAATACGGCTGAACCAATTTCTTTTATTTTTGGGGGGTTATTAGGATTTGGACCCTAGATGGTTTTTATCATATCACTTTAATTTTTAATTACCAGTGTCTTGAGATAATTGACCATTCAAGTGTCCATAACGTACAAATCCTTTGTTAGTTCATCATAGGTAAAAATAAACGTATTTATATGCAACCCGCATGACCGTGTAACTCGGCGGGTTAACATAAATGACAGGCGATATAATGTTAACATTTACTGCAATCTACTATGGTTTTTATCATATCACTTGAAAGCGAAAACTTCCGGGGTGACCGCAGCGAAGCGGGGCGGGTTAACATAAATGACAGGCGATATAATGTTAACATTTACTGCAATCTTCTATGGTTTTTATCATATCACTTGAAAGCGAAAAAGTAAAAATTATCTAAGTAACAAAGTTTATTGCGTTCCGGGGTGACCGCAGCGAAGCGGGGTGAACGCTGCTAGTCTTATATATAAAAGAGAACGTACAAATCCTTTGTTAGCTCATCACGCTAATACGGCTGAACCAATTTCTTTCATTTTTGGGGGGTTATTAAGATTTGGACCCTAGATGGTTTTTATCATATCACTTTAATTTTCAATTACCAGTGTCTTGAGATAATTGACCATTCAAGTGTCCATAACGTACAAATCCTTTGTTAGCTCATCATAGCTAAATCTAACCGTATTTATATGCAACCCACATGACCGTGTCACTCGGCGGGTTAACATAAATGACAGGCGATATAATGTTAACATTTACTGCAATCTTCTATGGTTTTTATCATATCACTTGAAAGCGAAAAAGTAAAAATTATCTAAGTAACAAAGTTTATTGCGTTCCGGGGTGACCCCAGCGAAGCGGGGTGAACGCTGCTAGTATTACATAAATGGTATAAGTTATCTCCGTTTTGGATAAAATATAAATGAAATATAGCTTTAGGAACACATGTGAGCTAGTTGCATCTTCCTAAGTTGTTCCACTCTCTGAACAACGATTAAGGATTATACGAAAATGAGTTAAGTGGTCGAGGACTGGCACATTTAACATAGTAATACAAAACATTTATTTATGGCTGTTCTGCATAGTTATATTTGTACAAAAACAATTACTTGCTAACTATATGAATTTTATTTCCAAGTAAATAGTCGGTGTATATGAAATTCTATATACTTATCAAGATGTAATAATGTCTCAAATACTCGCCCAGAAAATATGTAAATTCTATTTTCTATTTGAAGCAGGCAGGGGTGCCCACAGGCTGGTTTTAGGGCGTTGATTACATCCGTTAGACTTTTTTTGGGGGGGGAGGGCATATTTTCTATCAAAATGACAGAATCGCACTTTTAATTATACTATAATTTTCCTTTTAAGCACGACAACTGTCAAGGCGAATGAATGTATTCTCTGTGGCTTGAAAGGATAAAATTATGACGGAAGGTGGAAGAAAATATTGTATAGACTGATCCTGTTTAGAAAGAATGGACAAGGGCTACTAAGTGATGTAGCCTGCAATGTATTCGACATTCAAACCAGTGTGGAAACTCATTGGGAAGGGGGAATCTTGCTAAGAATTTAAGCACTCTGTTTTGGGGGCGGGGAAATTGCGCCCACGTAGTTGGAGAAATGGGCTCCCCTCGGCCGAGGACGGGGGAGGACTGCAATTCTTATGTGGTTAACTGCTAGCAAGATTACCCTCCCCTCTAGAAAATTCGTAAATAAAACACTGACTTAGCCTACAAAATCCCTATTAAACAATGGCAAGCAAAATCACAAGACAAAACTATAGTTAAAGGGACAAAGGAAAATATTCAAACCAGTTTTGGCGGTATTGTATCTTTAAAAATGTAGGTAAATACAAAACAATTTAATTTAATCGGTTATTTTATGATACTAAATGATGAATATTCTTGACCGGATTTCGAGGCCAAATACTCTACTGTGCGGCATCAGTGTGCCTGTCAAGACATTCCATGATTATTTTCTACTTGCTTCTAAGAAATATCTGATGACAAAGAAACTAAAACTTCTATCCCAAGTTGGTCAATGAAAAAAAAAGTAGCGGACCAAAGATACTCCCTGCTTATCTATGGTCGTTTCACAGCAGGTGTTATCTTCAGATAGAGAAAAAGAAGCATTTGTGTAGAGAACAAAAATCTACAGTCTTTTCGAATTACAATATACTTTTCCTTGCTATTGGAAGAACCAGGTGTCTACTTTGATCCAATCTCACTCAACCTCACGCTCACAAACTCATTTCGACCTCACACTCACTCGACTTCACGCTCACATAACCAGCCTGACCTCACGCTCACTCAACCTCACACTTACATAACCAGCCTGAACTCACGCTCACTTCGTGAGGTTGAGGTCGAGTGAGCGTGAGTTCCGAACTCGTGAGCGCCGACCTCATGAGTTTGGACACCTTTGGTTTCAACATCCACGGTTGGGATGTAATTAGTGGTGGGACTACCCTCATGCAACGCATCTGTTCCTATTTGTTTCTTTTAATACTTAGCTGTTTGCAGGCCCTATTTATATATTGTGCACCCCCTGTGCTCTAAATAATTTGACGCCCCCCAAAAGAACCTATATTAGAGTTGAATTCACAATTTTTGGGGTCGCTGAGGTAAATAGTGACAATCTTAATCCAATTCAACTTCAAAGTCATACTTCACTCCCCAGGGAGGGGGTGAGATTTTAAAAGTAATCGAAAACGACAGATATTAGTGTTGACTGCTTAGTTTTTGAGGTCGCTGAGTTTAACTGTATCAGTTTTCATGATGTTCAAGTTCCTTCTCACCCTTTGAGGTGATGACATTTTAAAAATAATCAGATAATCTAGCTAATTAGTAAGTACTGTAATTAGAGCAAATTAAACGCATATTTTCTCGCCCTTGCGCGAGACTTTGCGGGTTGCTAGTTTTAAATATTTACTTTATTGTGAATATTAAAAAGGAATCCAAAATTTAGCCGCCCCCTAAATTCTGCCGCCCTGTACTCGAGAACAGAATAGCCCGGGCCTTACCTAAATACGGGCCTGGTTGTTTGTATTCTGTATTCATATTTTAAAAGTGTACTTCTCCAATATCAAATCTTGAATGCCATTTTTCAAGTGATGGATTGGACAGACAACCGCACTTCATGTTGGTACTTGATTAAACCATCCCGTAATTGGATCCAGCTAGTGATATTTCAAATTTCTTGTTCAGTTCTACGTTCTAGACAGAATAAGAAATAAGCTTACGTTTTGCTCTTGAAAATAAAAGATTACTTCAGACAAACCTGAAATTGTCTTTCCTTCTCCTCTTAAAACTGGGTAATAATATTAATAATGAAGTCCAAAATTAATGTTAAATTTCACAAAGTTAACTGTAAAATGTTGCAATCTTTCTTCTGGCTTTCGTCAATTTAATAAAAATTGCAAAGCTTCTGCGTAAGCCTTGTATTTACGTATTAAAATTTTTCCCACAGTATTCCCAAAATCCTGCTTAACAATGGATGCGTCTTTAGAACTGATGTGTTAGATAACTAAAGGTTAAACAAATGATTCAACTAGGTTAATTTAAGTATAGTACTTCATTAGATATACGTAATTTGAAGAACTAGGTGGAAGAAAGTTGGGTAAAGCTTTTGTAAAACTCTCTTTCTTGTCAATACATATGATACATGAGTCTGTATAGTGTCGAACTTCGTTTAATTTTATATTGTAGCACTTTAACTTTATTAATCGCATTAAAATCAATCATAGTGTGAGTTAAAACTCAAAGAACTGCATGGTTCTGCGACAAGGAAGAACTCTGACTGCACAGATCCCTCGTTAGTTTGATAACATTTGCTTGAAAGGAGATATAGAGCTACCAGATTAAAGCATCACAATGATTTTTCATATAGAGTAAGATCTCTTGTAACAGGTAACAACAGGACTTGGCTCTTTCTGAATACAAAACTTTGCCAGATAATTGGATATAGAATATTTTCCAGATTTTACTTGCTTACATTTCGTGACGCCATTACACGTACAATACACTGTCTACTTCTTCACACCGAGATTGATGTACAGTTTTCTTATTTTCTATAGCTTTCGTAGATTCTGTTTGGATAATGAATTTCCTGAGTTAACCATCTTCTTTCTTTATAGCGCACAAAGTTCAACTTCCAATATTTTATTCCTCCATAAATTTGGATCTTCTGACTCCCCTCTCCATTTTCTCCAGCAATTCAAGTTTTAATTTAAGTGTGAGTGTAGTCATAGTAACATCACGTGAACGAAGATTTTAAAATGTCTTTGTGTAAACTCAGTATAATGACATACACGGATCTATTTGCGAGTGAAGTTTGTTGGCACGAGTATCGTCCAAGTAGTGTACAAAAGAGCTCACGTGATCTGTCTCTTAGCAATAATCCTCTTAGAGAAATCTGTTGTGTGAAGCATTCGGGACTTGGCTTCCCAAAGTGAATTGATAAGGAATTCGTCGGTGTTGCCAGAAACTCACTGCATAATTTTAATATTTCATAGACCAGAAAGTTTGACTTTAGAAAAAAATATTCAAAAGTGCCGTTGTTTGGTACTGCCAGTTAATTGGTTGTCGGTTATGAGAGATCTTACTGTACAGACTCTTGATATTTGCAACTTTTACCTCAATATTATTCTAATAAGTAACTCATTCACAGAGTGTTTTGACTTGTTCTCATTTGTAAAGTTAAAATCTTGCAATACCTTATATATGTTTGTGCCTGAAAATGTATTAAATCCCATAACCTTTTTGTGTCCTTTCTTTCAGAGATCACAACGAAGAAGAAGTCATTGCTTGCCCATCGGATCTAAGCCGTGGTGAATGTACTATCAAGTACATTGATCTTCACCTAGAATATAACTATCCAGAGATAGTTACAGTGTATCTGGAACCAGATTTTAGTAATCAACGCTCTGACAAGTTGGAGACCAGTTACGAATTTCCGTTTTGTAAAAATGGCACTCTAAGACTGATGGGTAGGAAGTGGTTGCAGTATCTGATAATGAAAGAACCAAGTATAGACGATCCACAGATAAGAGTATCCCATATGGATGGATTTTTGAAGAAAATGAGTGATAGAATTTCTACGGTAGAAGCGATGAGAAGACATAGGGAGGTGCTTCAGTACCACCAAGCATTAGCCGAGAGACGTGCCAAAATTTTGGCTCCTCTTGAGAAAAGGAAAGTTCAAAACAAACGTATTTCTCATGCTGATGAAGTCATAAGGTGTATACAAAAGATCAAAATGAATCTCCGTCGAAACCCAGAATACAGTGGAGATGGGTTGGAAACACAACACCAATCATGGGATAAAATTTCCGGAAGAACAAGAATTCCGTCTCCTCGTGGAAATGAAATAAGAGAAAGCCAACAAGCATCTGCTAAAAATAGCGCAGTGAAAGAACTTCAAAAACCTGTTGAATATGCCAGAAGTAAAGGACGGGTGTTATATACCGAAAATATCGTACGAAGACGAATTCTATTACCTGGGGAAATTGCCAAGAGAGAAAAACCAGAATTTAATACTGAAAACATTATAAGAAAACCACAATATTTTGATAAAAGTGAACCACCAACATATAATAAAACTTTCGTAACAAGACGGTCGCAATCACCTGATGAAAATAGTAAGGGAAGAGACACAAAATTAGATAATAAAAATGTCATAAGAATACGGCTGCACTCTTCTAACATAAACAACAGAAGACAAGAAACACAAATGCCTGATGAAAATGTCGTAAAAGGTCTTTCCAAATCATCTGGTGAAAGCTGTGGAAGAGAACTACAATCATCTAATGAAGATATAGTAAAACAATTACTCTCTGCTGATGAAATAAACAGACAAAGAGAACCAGAATTATCTGATGAAAATATACAAAGACTAAAACCAGCTTTTGAATGTAACGGACAATGGGAAACAGAATCATTTGTACCTATCATACGAAGACTACAACAATCAGTTGATGAAATGAACAGACAGAGAAAGCCAGAATTATCTGATGAAAATATCACACGTAGACCAAAATCAGCTTTTGAATATAACAAACAAAAGGAAACAGAATCATATGTACCTATCACGCACAGATCAAAATCAGCTTTTGAATATAACAGACAAAGGGAAACAGATTCATTTGTACCTATCACACAAAGACTACAACAATCAGTTGATGAAATGAACAGACAGAGAAAGCCAGAATTATCTGATGAAAATATCACACGAAGACCAAAATCAGCTTTTGAATATAACAGACAAAAGGAAACAGAATCAGATGTACCTATCACTCGAAGACCAAAATCAGCTTTTGAATATAATAAACAAAGGGAAACAGAATCAAATGTACCTATCATGCGAAGACCAAAATCAGCTTTTGAATATAACAGACAAAAGGAAACCGAATCAAAAGTACCTATCACGCGAAGGCCAAAATCAGCTTTTAAATATAACAGACAAAAGGAAACAGAATCAGATGTACCAATCACACAAAAACTACAACAATCAGTTTATGAAATGAACAGACAGAGAAAGCCAGAATTATCTGATGAAAATATCACGCGAAGACCAAAATCAACTCTTGTGTTTAGAAGACGGAGGGAAACGCAGTTCGATGGAGTATGTATCACACAAAGACAACAGCAATCACATGATGAAATGAGCAGGCAAAGTGGACCAGAATTATCAGCCAAGAATATACAAAGACCAAAATTAGCTTTTGAATATATCAGACGAAAGGAAACACAGTACTATGGAGTACGCATCACAAGACGACAACAACCACACGGTGATATAAACAGACAAAATGAACCAGAATTGTCTGATAAAAGCAGACGAAGACCAAAATCAGCTTTTGAATATAACAAGCAAAGGGAAACGAAATCAGATGTATGTATCACGCGAGGACAACAATCAGGTGATGAAATGAACAGACAAAGAGAGCCAGAAGTATCTGATGAAAACATCACGAGAAGACCAAAATTAGCCCTTGAGTATAGAAGATTAAAGGAAGTGGAATTAGATGTGGTGCGTATCACACAAGGACGACAGGAATCAGCTGATGAAATGAGCAGACAAAAGCAACCAGAATTATCTCATGGAAATTTCATAGGAAGACCAAAATCAGCTTTTGAATATAATAGACGACAGCCATCAATTGGTAAACGAAGAGGACCAGAGTTTGCTGCAAATTTCGCAACAGGGCAATATCAATTGGCTGGTGATACTATCAGAAAAAGAGAACAGACATATACTGAAAGTACAAAATACCCGCAATCGGCTAGTGATAAAATTAGAAGAAACCAAGATTTATTCGTTAGAAATATGACAGCAAGACGACCCCAATCACGTAATGAAAATATCAGAAGAGAACAAGTATTATGTGCTGGAAGTATCACAGTGAAACGACCCCAAGCATGTTTTGAAGATACCAAAAGAAAAGAAGGATTATATGCTGGAAATTTCACAGCAAGACGACCACAAGCATGAAATAAAAATATTAAAACAGAATAGCAAGTACCTCCTCCAAACAACAGAAGAGAAGCGGAATTATTTGCTGGATATGTCCAACAAGAACTGTCAGAATCATCTAGTGATAGCTATAAATCAATAGACTAAAAGACAGTACATTGTTAGTAATATTTTTTGTAAATTGAAAGCTAAGTATTTGGGTGATATCTAAATTTAATTGCATGTTCTTGTCTATTTGATTTTGCGGTATATCCTCAGTTTCTTGACTAAATAATTTATTGGTCTTATTTTATCTTTATTTATGGAATTTCCTGCAGAATTTAATAATCCTTACATTTTTATTGTAGATGCAATAGTAGTAATAGTAACATTAAAATTTTCACTGTCCATAGATAAAGCATTGATTTGGTTAGTTTCCTAACGCTGTATAGGAAATACAGATACTTCAAGCATTATGTATAATTACATAAGTTAAATCTATTTTGAAATATGAAGTGCCTTAAATATAATCGCCAACTAAAGTAAATGAAGTTGATCATTATATAACATCAGTTTACAGACATAATCGACTCAATTACTTACTATTGAATAGCTTTACTATATAATCAAATTTTAATACACTATGCTCCAGGTTATAGAAGCAGTCACATGAATAGTTAGGGTTTAATTTGTGATACCTAGAACAGTTTTCTGGTTTTTTTAAACTTAAATTTTATTACAAAACTCTAGATTATGTTAATGTTAAAAACGAATGAACTAATTGACGATTTATTTGTTGAAACTCAGACAATAGTGCCTGAGTCTTTAACTTAGTAATTAAACCCTTTCACATCCAGTGGTTACTTTAGCACCAAATCAATAATTTCTAATTCGACTTTCTTATCTTAGTACTGTGATAAAAGATTTTATACTTATAAGAATATACTGTGATATTTATGTGAAAATTAGGTTAGAAGCATGTAATTATATCGAAATCATATTAACATTGATATAATTGTCTACTATTCTTCTGACTTTGTATCATATATTGAGAAAGGCGAACATTGATAAGTTTGACTACGATCGGTTGCAAGTCACAAATTACATTTGATTGAATATTTAACATGTAATATGTTTGTAAAAGAGTTACTTAAAATTGTGGTTTGTATTATTATGAAATTTTCATTACTGAAAACGTTTAAAATGTGTGCAGTCACACGAATACATGAAAGATCTTTTCATGATGTTTTTATTATGATTTCTTATCATTAACATATAATTTACCAAAGTAAAAAATAATGAAATGTTATGTTAACTAGTAAAGTATGTAACATTATGAATCAATGTTAAAACATACAGTTTAAAATGTAGTGTTTTAAACAGTATAATTATGTTGCCATAAAGTATATTGGAAATGACCTTTCAAGGAGTAATTATGTGTAAAAACTATATGTGTGACACAAAGTGATCCAAAATTTCATGCTCTTGTTTCATATGACTGTGATATGTATATATCTTTTAAAAATTTAATTTAATTAATTGTGTACAGATTGATTCCTCAAATCGCCTTTAGACACCAATTTATCTTTTATATATTTTGATATTCCAAAATGAATTTTTCTAGTAATAGTTCCATAGTTACACTTACTTTCGAAATGTTACTAGTATATACGAGTTGGCTGTATTCATAAATCGATTTCTACGCTTTGCTATATCCAAAAATAATATGATCATATTCTGTTGAAATGTACAGTTAAATTTGTTAGAAAAATGTTACCTATCTTAAAAGCTATTAATTTTAGTAGTAATTGTTAGCGAATTTAACCTATAATTTCGAGTTATTTCAATATTGTTTGGCAAAAGTTGAAGTATACAACAATTGTAAAAAAGGATATTTAAAAATGTTGATAATTAAATGTATGTTTAAAAATGTTGATACTTAAATGTATATTTTCTTATAAATTCTTAGTTTTTATATCTAATAAATTAAATCAGGAATTAATCTAATTTTAATTTCTACAATTCCATATTATTATTATTATTATTATTATTATTATTATTATTATTATTATTATTATTATTATTATTATTATTAAAAGCACTGGTGTACGCAAGTTCGTCAAGAGAAGGTGCAAGTTTATATAATTTCAGGTGTGTATACCCTTAATATAGTAAATGTATATTTTTGCATAATATCTAGCTCAAGGGTGGGGGTTAAAGCCTCAAAACACCCTTGGCGTACATCACTGATTAGTGGCAGTAAGTGTACTATTCCATTCACTTTACAATAACCAATATTTAAATAATTGAAAGAAGTGTTAAAATGAAAAATATCCAATTATATATTTTAAACATTGTATACAATTGCCTGCAAAATACAAGGTAGCCGAAAAAGTTCTTGTCGTCTTGACGTTCCATTAATGATGCGCTCACTGAGAGGAAAGGGAAATGACACACGTGCCTGCCAAGCGATTGGGAGTTAGCAGGCCCGTAGCCAGTATTAAAATTTTCCCCTATAGCGTTAGTACATCTGTACCTGAAAGATAGAATACTATGTGTTTCCTATTTATTTATTTGTTATGGCAACAAAATATTTCTTCCGTTTTCTCATCTTCAAGGAAATAAAAAAAATATTTTAAAAAAATAGTTGGCCGAACGAACCAATCATTAAGATTTCCAAAGAATTAGTACAGGAAATATCTTTTTTAATTTTTGATTGACTGAAAAAATATTTGTGAAACTTGAAAACATCTAGAGAGTAATGAGATTTAGTACTATCTTCAAAGAGATTCTACGGAGAAGGGTCTCAAAATCTTAAATCAATATTTTGAAATACATGTGGCCTAAACAAATATATGCATATTGGAAAAATGAAATTCACATCTTAGCTGTATTACGATTTACATCTCCTTAGATATAAACTTTATATTTCTTCAAATATCACGCGCTTTATTGAGGGGCAGTTAAACCGTGCTTTTATGATCTAATCACATGATCTTGCTATTGAAGAAAAAGAACAACATCGAGTGTAGTTTCTCTTTGTTGCATAACAATACAGCAAGTCCCAAGTTTAATTGTTTTTTTTTAATTGGTCACTCATGGAAAATTAAAGGAGGAAAAAAATTTTCCATTTGCCTGCAGGTATTTTTAAAAAATCACATTCATCTTTACCAAAGTAGATGTGAGTAACATTGCTGATAAAGAACTGTATCCTCGTCATTTTTCCGAAAAGAACAAGAGGAATAACATCTAAAATTTATGATGAAACTTCAAGAAATGGTTATTCTTCTTACAGCCTCTGTTAAAATTACTAAACAGGTTATTTAGAATGCAGGAGAAAATTCAAAAGGATAAACTCCGAGGAAAATTCAGATAAAACGGGCTAAATTCAAGCGACAGAATCATAGGCGCAGATCAATAAAATAATGAATATATTTTTTTTTTATTTCAACCTCAATGAATCTAAAATGTTATCTGAAATTCTTCACTTTACGGAAATAACATTTTAAAATAAATGCTGAAAACCCAATAAAAGACGTAAGTATATATTTCACATTTCGATCTTTGCTAAAAAGAAAAATCTTGATCACTATTTCAGAACTAACCCTTTTAGGATTTCCACTTTTCGAGGTAAATTTTAGACCTTCACTTAAACAGCTACTGATTCTTTATTATTTAGCGTAGGATCATGGTTCATACCTAGTTTTTTTTTCAGGATATAGCATACTATCCACCGGTGTTACTCGCTTGTCCGTATTATACACCAGAAACATGAAAATCGGTTGAAAAAGAATATGTTTTGAAACTTTTGCGGCCCTCTGGTCCAGGTCTGGTTTCAAGTAGCGATCTGAATTTTTTGAAAAGTGTAGATTGTTATATATACAATACGTGTGCAAAATTTCAATCTTGTATTTTGGAAACTAAGATAGGGAGAAATTTTTGAAAGTCTGAAGGTGACCCATGTTTTTTCATGTCTCTCTGTATACATATATATAAAAATAATTAAAAAAATGTACTGCGTCATTACTATTTGACCTAGAGTCATGGTTCAAACGTTCTTTCCTTCAGTATAATAAGCCCTTTTCTACGGTATCACTCGTAGCTCCGTATCGTAAATCTGAACCGGAAACATCGGGAAAAACCGGATTTTTCTGAAAAACAAATCACCTGCTCGGAACACCTGCGTCTCTTAGGCCCGGCCCGGTTTCGCGTAGGGATCTTTAAAAAAAATGAGAAATACCAAGAGGGCCACACAATCCGTATGCAAAGCTTCAATCTGACATCTTGAAAACTAAAGTTGTGAAAAACTTTTGAAATTTGCCTTAAGGAAAAATAAAGTCAAGCTCCTCTGCCCTTACTTGGCGCCGCAAAGTTGACCATCTCGTTCCGAAACGCATCTGAGGTGTTCTTTCGTCCATCCTTGACTTAACCAATAAATAAAAACCTGGCTGAAATACCTGTTATGAAACCTAAATAAGCGATCAAAGACGGTACTACGCCCTGGTAAGTGCTTGGGGTCCCGGGCTCGATCCCAGCCCTGCCAAATGAACTTGGTGGTGGATAAACACCGTGTGCGTGGGTTTCCCATTTCCTCCCACTTTCTTCATTCCACCATTTCATTCATTCATTTCTCATCATCATCGTCTCCTTTAGCCTAGCCGGCATAAGCCTGGGGCGTAAAACTCAAAAGATTTCATTTTACGCCATGGTAACAAAAGTTACCGACAATCCTAAAATGGTTAAAATAAATATGTATACATTATTCAAAATAAAAGACTGCTATATGCTACCACACAAGAACGACTTTATAAAATTAAATAGCATCACAGTTACTTTTCGTAATTAAAATGAATAGTATTACTGCAATATGCTAAACGAATTTCAAATGTATTAAAAGTATAATAAATAGGAATACCCAGAACTTTTCATATGGGCATGTGTGAAAGTAATTAAAGCTAATCTGCCCTTTTATTGCAACATTTTTACGTATTATTCAGTTTTCTACATTTTAAAAGAAAGAAAAAGTTATTTCAGAGGAAAAAATACAAGTAACATTTTAGAATATATGACAATAAAGGTAAAAAAAAAATCATATAACGCGTGCACTGGTACATCCAGCATATACTCCTGTGATTTTGTACCTTGGGTTTTGTGATTGTCAGAATTTTCCTTGTATTTTGACCGCTTGGATTTAGTTCCCACCCACGTTACTACAGCCATTTTATACATTAGTTTCGATCTGCATACAAACACGCTAGGAGTCAAGCTTTTCGGTGCTGCATATCCCTAAAAATTTCCTCCTCTCATGAAATTCCGTGCCTCCAAAGATTAGACAGATCGGGAATTCCCGTTCTGCCTACAGATAAGATCATTTAAAATATTTTCTACAAAGTCCTAGAGGGCCTTTAGCAGAACGAGAGTGATCTTTTTAATATTGCACCCCCCCTAGTTGGGGGTGTAAGGAATTTATTTGCCGGGGTGTCCGAAGATTTTAGGAGGGTGCTGGGGGGTGTAGATAAATCAGTGACTGGGAGTCCTCGGATTCAAACCGATAGTGATTTGGATGTTACTTTAAGCTACAGATCCCGTGTCTATATAGCCTCCCTGCTGAAGAGGAACGCCAAACTCCCCAACGCACCCTGTTTTAAGTCAAAGGTCAAATTTCGAATTTCAAATTTATAAAGCATTATACATATCATCGAATAAGGTTCAATTTTTACTTGAAAATTCTGTTTTTCCTATAAGTGCAACTACTACCTCCGTTTAGTCCGCTGCATTTTTTGTTTACATACCAGAAGATTGCAAGGTACTCTTTTAGAAAATAGTAACTTTCGATGATTAGGCTTAAGTCTGATGATCTGCATGAACATTTGATTCTGGCACCAAAGATTGGCAACAATTATTAAATTATTTTAATATATATATCTAATAATTCATCCCCGATAAAGGTTAAGTGAATCGAACTTATCTTTAGTTTAAAGATATATTAAAAATATTACTTACCTATTCCAAGTTATTTAACAAATAGTCAAGTTGCTGCTACACTACAATTCTCATTCTTCAAGTCAACTTCGGTGCATCTTCAGAAACCAGCATCGATCAACTTTCAATTACAACCATGTTCAACTCACAACACAACAAGAGTAAATACAATTCAGAAAAGGAAACTTTTCTTACTCCGTTATCACGTGACATAAAACGTAGTCAAAATTCTCCCCCCCCCTCTCTCCATGTCCAATATACACAAAACAAACCCATACACCTGTGTGATTATTAGAGCGAAGCAGTTGCGACCCCCTGTTGAGGGATGCTGTCTTTTCAATCTCTCGCAGATTGACCGAAAGCCAATGACTCACAGCAAAAGGATGTTTTCAGTTGCAAATTCCAAAAAGAACAGGAAGAAGTGAACTCTTCGTCCGAAGATTAAGGTAAAAGTATGTTGTTTCTGAACACAAATACATGTTTGCCGATAGAATAACCATAAATTATTTTTTTCCTGCAGCGAGGGTCGTTTGCACATGAAGCATTAAAAAAAAAAGTCTCATGCTCAAAGAAATATTAGCAATTCAAAGAAGCGTAGCGCAATACCTTAAATGAGGATAATAAAAGTAAATTTTAATTTAGCACTCTAAAGTACATTTGGAAATACAATTTCTTCCAACATTTCAGTCAGTGTTCGAATTAAACTTTCGAACGAGAGAGGGATGCTTATGTATTGTTGCTGTAAATGTAGAAGGCGAAAATTTATCCCAGACAAAGATGTTATGTTACTTCTGTGATACGAGACGGACATAAATTTGTACCGAAGGGGAATTTCCCCGGCGTCCCCCGATAATTCGAACTATGATTTTAGTTAGGGGGCTGCAAAAAATTTAGGGGGGGCAGGCTGAGCTCGTTAGTCTGGCCGACCTTCAGTAATACAGGCACGTTGCGCACATACAACAGTCATAGATTGTCTAGTGTCGAAGAGAAATGGAGCTATCGAAGCAACTTGTTCGCGTGGGTTTGTTGTATGCAGTGTGCGAATTAGATAATCTATATTGGGGGGGATAAAATTAGGCCAAAGGACATAGTCTGAAGGTTCAAATTTCAATATATATATATATATATATATATATATATATATATATATATATATGTGTGTGTGTGTGTGTGTGTGTGTGTGTGTGTGTGTGACAACTGTAATAAATAAGAGATTTATTAATTTAATAAATCTACCGACAATAACTATGCACATAGGTCTATATATTGTCTGACATACACCCCCCCCCACTAAATCTTTCTGAACGTGTTTTAAAGTTGTACTCACTCTTGTCCCCATAGCTCTCTAAGGTTTATTTAGTTAATAATTCGGCTCGAGCGATAGCCATGATCACAAGCATATGTTAATTTTTCCACTCATATTGAAAGCTTCCACTTTGCATTAATACATACAGGTTGCGAAAAGAAACCTACTTCAGTCTTGTGAAAACCACTAAAATTATCAGTTAAACCGGACATATCTTTTTTTTTTTTTTTTTTTTTTTTTTTTTTTTTTTTTTTTTTTTTTAGAAAATCTAGATATTAGCCTATGAAATAAGAAATGGATTGTTGCTGGTCCCGATTTCTCACATGAAGGTCAAATCGAAGGCCAAATATTTAAAATCTCTCAATTCAAATTTCGAGCTTGTGCTTCTACTTCCCGCTAAATCTGTGCTCATCACGACTTTTTTTTCTACAAATATCGCTTCCGTGATGGGCACAGAAAGTCAACACTTAAAAATTACTTTACTGTTAGGTTGAAGATGAGTTGATTAACTATGGGCTACGTTATTCAAATAAAGTAAAACATTACACTGAAGTTTTTCAGACAACATTAATTGCGTGGACAGCAAACTGTACAGCGAAAAGATGGAAAAATGAAGGATTAACTTTAAAAAACCCGCTCCAGTTGAAATGCTTATACAGACACGGACAATGACACGGAGAACCAGTCGTATTAACAAATGCTGAAACAAATCTTGAATTATTCGCTTATTCACCTAAAAATCACCTTCATTAACATGTCTGCTCGCTAGGAGCGTATCCCCCAGCGTGTACGTTAACATATACTTACGAGAGAATACCTATATCTCAGATTTTGAGTACAGTTTCAAAAGTTCATTTCCGTAAACTGTAATAGCAGTGATTACTATGCTAATTATCACAAATTAAATGCAACTTTTGAGTTGCATACACACAACCTACTAGGGAATGAAGACCATGTGCTAACAAAGAGTACACTGGAAAATGAAAAAAACATGTTATAACAAAAATTAAAATAAGATGATAATAGATACAAATATAGAGGATGAATATGACATATCCGAACTTCGCCAAGTATGGTAGAAGAAGCTATTTGTTTACTTCTTCTTGGCCAACCGCTAAGAACATTTATAAATCTATATGTGGCTTTGTTATACGCAATTAGTACATTCAAATTCACAAACGATGACGAACTGAAGGGTACGAAGGTACAGTTGCAAGTAACAACCGTAGTCATAATAATATAGTTCTACTAAACAACGTTGAAAATAGTGGGTAATTAGGTGGTAAGTAGAAATGACCAAAACTGAACAGTTTACATCGATCATTTCGAAATACAGCTAGAAGATTAAATTTACAAGAAATAACAAAAAATCAGTGAAATTTGGAGTTATACTAAGCATAGTTTGAGGGGGAAAGCGAGCATCCCCGGTGGGGATACTTCAGCTGACTTCTTTGGGGGGGAACAAAATGTGATTGAGGGGGAAAATCCCCCTCATCCCCCCCGGTAATTCGCACCCTGGTTGTATGACTTTAAAGTAGGCCTGCCTGCTGCCGCTTCAAGTCACCGCATATGCCAGGTATTTGGGGTGAATGTTGTAGAGGAACGCACCGACAGGCATTGGTTCCAGATGTTCCGTTCTGAAGATGTGAGCCTTTCGGATGAACCTCGCAGTGGACGACCACATATGTTGAATGATGATGTGCTAAAAGCAACCATTGAGGAGGACAGTGGTGTAGCGTGTGATGTATTTGCAGAGACTCCACGTTTTTGCTGAAGTAGTCATATTGCACCTACATCGGATAGGAAAATCATACAAGTTAAACAATGGAGTGCCCCACACATTGTCAGCAGCTAACAAGGAACAATGAGTGACAGACAGCCTGTTTGTTCTTGTTCATTCCACACCTGAACACACCCATCTTTGTTCGCTTGCTCAAATGGTGACAAAAAGTGTGTCCTCTATAACATTCCCAAGCATACAAGACACTGGTTGTCGCCATGTGACCCTCTACCTCACACCTCAAGACCATCTTTGCGCCCACGAAAAGTTATGCTCTCTTTATGATGGAATGCTTAGCAAGTGGTCAGCAGTTAAAGGGTGCACCGTGCATTGAAGCAGGAGCCACCATTGGTGAATCTCAAGGTTGTGCTGTTCCTGCACGACAATGCCAAGCCATATGTGCCATAGAGAACTCTGGAGACCCTTTAGCAACTTGGTTGGGAGACTGTATCATGCACCATATTTACTGGACCTTGCGCGAATGGATTACCACCTGTTTCATTCTCTGAACAACCACCTCCGTGAAAGATCATTCGTTAATGAGGGAGACCACAGAACGCACTCGCGAACTTCTTTCCATCCTCGACTGCCGAGTTTTATCGCCAGAGTATTGCACAGCTGCAGGAATGTTGACAAAAAGTGTTGGATGCTGATAGAAATTACCTCGAAATCTAAAGGCACGTATTGTCCATTATCAGGGGTGTAGCCAAGGGGGGCCCATTGGGGCCAGGCCCCCCAAATGATTTCCTGGACTCCCCAAATGACCAGCTTTTAAAACATTATAGTAAAATTATCTCGCTTCATTCATTTAAAAGTAACAAAGTTTACTGACAATTAATAACTTACCGTTAAATAGTATGGAAAAATATTGTTTTTCCATACCGATTGAAAAATAGGATACTTTTTTTGTGACAGCAGATTACACAGTTTACTGCGATTTGAAGAGAAACGTTTTAACAAGGTACTATAAATACAGCCATAAAACAAAGGTACTAAACTGATTTGTAAGTACAGTATTTTTTTATATGCTTTAACAAGTATTTTAAAAGACATAGAGGATTGAAAATTTGGTGAGAAACAATGTTTTTATTCAGTTTGGATTTCATTCGCTCTTTCTTTTATTTCTACTGTGTAATAAAATAATCATGTTTTTTTCTTTTTTTAGTCACGAATAATAAATAAATATTTTTTGTCAGGAAATCGTAAAGAAATTAAGCGAAATTTCAAAGAAAATCAATCTTGTGTAGATAGGTTCTGTATGCAAGGTCTTAAATTTAAATACAAAGGTAACCAAGAAAAGTTTTGTTGCTTTCTCACCCGCCACCTTCGAACATGGATATGTCACCTAACCTGGAAGATCGAAAATAGTCCCCATCAGCATCGACGACCTTCTCCTAACATTCTGAAAGGCCATGGATTACATTGCGGTAGAATATGGTGGGCCGTGAAACGAAGAAGGTATTAGGTGCATTTTGCACTTTTACTAGGGATTTGAACTGGCGTCCTCTAAGGTGATTGTCCAAAGAATGGAACAGGTGATAATCGGACGGTGCAATACCCGGGAAATGTAGTGGTTGCAGTATTGTTTCCCATCCAAGGCGTAGAATGGTGTCCTGAGCCATTCTAGCCACGTGGGACTTAGCGTTGTCCAGAAAAACGAGGACCCGTTTGCAATTCAGAAGTGATGGTTCCAGAGTTTTGAGTTTTTCTTGAACACAGCTCAACTGCTGACACTACACAGTTGCATTGATATTCTGACCAGCTGGTAGCAGTTCCCGATGCACGATGCACCAAACACACGGAAGGATCTTATTCTGATGCAGTAGTGGTTTCGGCTGTTTTGAAATCGGTTCATGAGATGCTAACCAATAATGGCGGTGCAGTGGAGCTTCGTATAGGACCCACTTTTTATCACGTGTCAACACCCTGTCCAGAAATGGCTCCGAAACAGTAAATAAACAGAGGCGACTGTCGCGTTGCCTTCTGGCCCGGAGTCAAAACATATGAGACCCATCGACTCAACTTGTAGTGCTTCACAAGTTGATGGATGTGCTGCCGAATGGTTTCTCCAGTCACACTGAATTGTAGTCCCAGTTCCTCTTTGTACATGTGTTGCTCTTCCGGCACGTGGTGTTTTCGAGTGTTTCATCATCGTCCTTAAACTTGTTAAATCATTGCTGCACAGTCCGCGTCGTCACGACACCCTCACCAATGCACAGTGGGCCAGAATCAGAATCTGACTGGAAAAAAGTAGTTTTGGCAACTACGTCTAATCTACATTCGAACAGCACAGTTGTGTTAAGTAATAAATAAGGTTTCTTGCTGCGTATCAGTAAACACGGATAACAGCATATAGTGGCGGCAGCAGCACTTCAAAATTGATAGTTAATTATCTGTTTTATAGCGCGCTGAATTGGGGTAGTATGAACGTAAGGTTTGCGGTTTAATTGCGCATGTGAAAAGGCAACGAACGATCGCAAAATAAGCTATGAGTAAAGGTATGTATATGTACTTGCTGTTTGACTAAAGTTTTGAATAATTGGTTTACGTTGCTGTTCTGTAGAAGCATTTCTAGAGAGTCGAAGTATTCACGTACTGAAGAACTGCTATTGGAAATTGAAATTGAGATTTAAAAATGTACGTTCATGTCTGTATTGAGATCTTTCGTCATGGTGTAGTTTGATATATGTATTTCGAAATACAGTTGTGATATACTGCCCGTTCTTGCCCGATTTTTATATTTATCGTCTTTTCAAAGTTAGGTGTAGCAAGCCGGATACGCTCTTCGTGACGTGAAGAACCTGTACGAGGTATTGCGTTGTAAACCATCAAACGAATCACTTTATAATTATGATACGAACAGTTGTGGAATGTAAATTCTTTCTGTTGATGTTCTTCGCAGAGTGAAAGTGACTTTAAGTGCCTGAGTTTCACATCTTCCCATTCACCATTGTGAACACAAGTTTAGGGATATCATTTACTTCCTTCTCCTGAATTGGTACATTAATAGGCTTTAAATTACGTATTTGCGTTTCCATTGAACATACCTCTTTTCTCGACAATTCAGTTCTCTTTTCTGGTACAATAATTTAATGGGTCGACAAAATCTAGGCGACGATGGTTTGGGATTTTGCTACAAAATTGCTTTGTCAACCTCCCCATCTGATGTTGAATACAACTGTAAGGGAACAAAGGAGATAGCAAAAACATCTGAGCCACTAGTTCAATTTATCTTCTGTTTGAACTTTCTGCTTATATACATTATGACAACTGCTTCCATCGCAACCCCACTCCACACTAATTTCATTATGTCTCCATCTTTGATGCACTGTTTAATATAATCTTCATTAAAATCACGATGCGCTCAATTGTCTGATTTACTATTGCTTGTAAATTATCTTCGGCTGACGTGTCAGTTACTACAGTATGTCACATTCTTATTCGTACACACATTAATTTGAAAGAAAACCACTATGTATACTGGTGGTAAAATTGACAGCAGATTGCTGGAGGAGTGAGGTAGGACAATGATAGACAAGCCCAGTGCAGAAAGGAGCCAAAACAAGGACACCATAGAAAGGCAGAAAAGAAAACATGTGAGAACTCCCGAATTTACGCCACATTGTTATTCGTACACTTGTACACAGGTTTACATTTCATATACTAAAAAGAAAAGAAAACAGCATTAGAACACGAGCATAGCTAGTGTGGCGTACAGGAAAAGGACATATTAACTGCTGGTGTTAATCGCGGTGTACAGAGGTAAATAAACCTTCAAGAATGGGGAAGAGTAAAGAGCAAGGAGAGAAAGTCAAAGAGACAATCGTAACGCTAGCATTACAGGGGTGGTCGTTAAGATTAATTAATAGTAAAAAGGGACAATTAATAGTAAAAAGGCACACAACAGTTCAATGTGTAGTAAATAAGTTTAAGTATAGTGGTTCAATGAGAAATAAACCAAGAAATTCGAAGAATAAGAAGTTAAGTGAGAAGGGCGAGAGAGTGATTGTGAGACAGATGAAAACAAATCCCTGACTAAGTGTTCCAAAAGTCCAAAAGATAATAGAATGTGCTACAGGAAGCAAAGTAAGCACTGAGACGATTCGTCGAGTGCTACACAAATACGGTTACCATGGTCGAATATCCCGGAAGAGGCCATTCATAAGTAGTAAGAATCCTAAGTTACGACTTCAGTTTGCAAAAGAATATGTTAGCAAGAGTCAGAAATTTTGGAACAATGTCTTTCGGTCAGATGAGACTAAAATTAATCTCTTTAGGTCTGATGGGGTCCACAGGGTGATGCGAAAACCCGATTTGGACAACAATATTGCCAATACCATACCCACGTAAAACATGGAGATAGTTCTATTATGTTTTTGGGGGTGCATATTGGCAAAACGGGTTGCCAAAATTTAGTTTATTGATGGTACAATGGACAAGGTTATGTACCTTGACATTTTGAGGAAGAATGTTAAGCAAAGTGCAGAAAAATTGGGCATGCTACCAACTTTTATGTTCCAACATGATCACGATCCCAAATATACGGCAGGTATAAACAGGGACTGGTTAATTTGGAATGTAAGCAAACAATTGCACACCCCTTACCAATCCGCTTACCTTAACCCTATTGAACACTTATGGGTTTATCTGAAACCTAGGGTTCACAATAAAATCGTTAAGTCAAAAGAAGACTTAAAACGGGTGGTGACGGAAGAATGGGGCCAATATCAGCCCTGCCACGTGTACTACTTTTCTCTATTTTATACAGCAGCGATGTATGGCAGTTATTAAAGCCAAAGGCTACGCTACAAAGTATTAGTTATTTTGTTCTTTCATAAAATTGCTTCTCACGTTAATGTTTATATCTAACTGTACGAATAACAATGTGGCGAAATATTGCATATCTTAATTTAGTTACGCACGCATTTTATATTATATCGATTTGTAGATTGTTTCTTTGTATCTGTAACAACAAACAAGTGTTTCAGAAGTATTTATGTTCAAGCAGAAATAAATGTCTTAATTTGTTTACGCGCATCTCTCTATTTTCTTTTTGATCACCATGTGTACGAATATAATTGTGACATACTGTATAATATTCTTTTCTCTGGGATAACGCTTTAATTTTGCTTCCCACACCACTTTATACGACGGATATATGTCACAATGTTTTGCCTTTGCACCTAGTCTCAAATGTGCATACTGTCTTTTTGTTAAGTTGTTATCTATAATAAGTGCCACGACTTCATCCGGAGAATAAGTGTTTGAGAGAATTTTGGCGGATGATAAGCCTTTTTGATTTTCGTTGCTCCCTTAGGTGTCGTTTGAGTGATTTCTCCTAATACAACCGCGGCATCTCTTTTTCCAGCAGCTCTCAATGAACATTGGGTAGCCAACACCAGCTCTTACTCAGAATGCTTTGTAACGAGTGGTTGTACAAGTGTGTTGTATAATCAAAAGACTAATTATTCCATTTAGTTGGAATATTAAAATTTTTACCATGTATGTAAATCCGAACTTTTTCTTGAGTGTGTACTCAGGCAGAAAAATAAGTTTATTTTAACAAAGTGAATGGAAAATCCAAGGATGCAAATACTTTACAAAAATAACAGTGACGTAGCTAAACTCTTGGATTTTCTCAAGACAAACATGTTTTTCACAAAAAAAAGTAGAATCATATAAATACTCTGGAAAATATACATTTGACATTTCACACACATTCAGGGATTCAGTTATTCAGTTAATCTGATACTCCTCAATTGTCGTCTGGGTGGACACATACATGGACGTTTCTCTCGTAATAAGATTTCGTAGGACTTAAAATATTCAGAGATATGAGAGAACTGTAGAAACCGCTATTCACATTGTAAGTTTTATTTTTACCTTTACTTTATTGATATGTCTTTTTGAGATTTGTATCTCAATTGGTGGTCTCTCAAGGCTTACCTTAATATGTATTTAAATTACTTTGAAATTATGAAATGACTAGTAATCATGCAGACCAATTTAAAGTACTCTTTTGTCTTGTTAAGCATATTTCCTTTCATATCTGAAGTCTGCATCTTGTCACATTGAATTACTCATAAATAAATAATGAGCAATGAATATAATTTTTCTTTCCATGTATCTAATAAGGTAAATAGGGATACCAACACTATACTACCTTAAGATATGCATTCATTTACAGGTATCATGAATATAAAATTACGATTTAGCTTTCTCTTTCTTTCTAGTAAAAGCATATCACATGGCTCCCCGGCGGGGAATCGAACCCCGACCTTTTCGAATGAACAAGGGCAAGACGCGGAAGCTTTCATACAACAGTTTGAGAAATTTGCATTACTGAATAATTTAAATGACCAAAAACGTAAACAGATCTTTAAGCTCTCTTTGTCTAGTTTTCCGGCTCTTTGGCTCTCCAGTAACAGTAGTTACCTCAACCTATCCTGGGAAGAACTCAAAAAAGCATTCCTACAGGAATTTTCCCCTTCCAATTCTTCCCTCTCCGCTACCTTACAGTTTCAACAAAGGACACAGGGTAAGGATGAGAATTTAATCCCGTTTCTATATCAAAAGTATGATCTATCACAACGTATAGATCCCCCTATGCCGTTTAAGTCATTTCTTTTGCAGACAATATTATCCTTACAACCGAGATTTGTACCTTTATTAGCACAGCATACTTTTGACAATTTTCAGCAGCTGATAGCTAAAGCCCAAATTATTCAGCGCTCAGACACTCTTTTGCAGTACCGTAATCAACAGGAACAAAAGAATGTGTCTTTTCAGGAAGTTTCCTCTCCCTCCCCGTCGTCAACTGTTGACGACCAGTTGTCAAAACTTTCAAAACAACTTGAGGCTCTGCATATAGCTATAACTAAACAAGTGGATGATGCCACAGTAGCGGTCAATGTCACCCATAATCAACAACAGAAAAAGAAGAAAAATAGAAAATATTTTCAGCCAAGGTCGCGTTCACCTTCTGCTCAAGGAAGACATTCTTCCTCTCGTTCTTGTAGTAACCAAGTAGGTCAACATTCACATGAGAACCAAAATAAGAGAAGAAATGCATTTTCAAAAGGCAAACAGAACTTTAAGCATTTCTACACACAATATTATACGCCACCTCCGTTTTATCCTTGTTTTCCTTTTCCATTTTATAATGGAATGCCTTCAGCACCAAACACAGATCCTACAAATTTTTTGGCTCTTGAACCAAATAACCCTTCAAAAAACTCCAACAATTAGGGGTTGGGTTAACACAAGATTCTCGGATACAACCCCTTGGTGAACAACCCACGTTGCCCATATATTCAGTTTCCAATCCTTGGAAACACAGCTTTTCTTCTCCATACCCACGTTTTTTGCAGTTTTCCCCAGATATTAGCCACTCATCCTCGCAGTTAAATCCCCATGCTCCAGAATTTATTAGCAATAGGTACTTAGTACAGCACCCTGCTCCACAAGTATCACAAACGTCAGTTGATATCCCTCCCCAAGTGGCCACTGAAGCCGCCACTGAAACAAATGTCAAAGATACTATAGGGTCGCTAGCCTTTTGTACAAATAATCAAGCATCTGATAATAATATACCCATGAAGCATGACGCTTCCACGCAGGTTTTTTCCTCACACACAACCAATACTGACAATAGTCTTTCAAATTCTAAGCATGCTACCATTACAGTACCTTTGTCATTCAAAAATCAATTACCATATATCACGGGTGCCATAGGCAATCAGGAATGTCAATTATTGTGTGACACAGGCGCTATGGCCTCTCTTTTGCACTTTTCATTAGTGCCACCTAACTGTAAAGTATTTTCAATGAATACGAAGGTTTATGGTATAACATCCACACCCCTTCACCTTAATAAGGCTGCTATAATTCCAATTAACATAGCTGGTAAAGTTTTTAACGTGTTATTTCGTATTTCGCCAATATCTAACATTCCTATTCTGCTGTCCAATGCGTTTTTGCAGAAACACCAAGCTAGTATTTCATACACGGATAATACTCTTACACTCACACATTCTGCAGATGATTTTAAATTTCCTAAAGAAAATAATACAGAAACTTCTTTATCTGCCAATGTCAGTCGAGCGTGCAGGTTCAACTTTTATGTGCAGCGAGGCACAGTGATCCCCCCTAAGTCAGTCCGGTATGTACCATTACGTTTGGACACTCCAGTGAAGGATACAGAATTTATAGTTCAGTCCCCAATTATTAAAAATATGAATTCTTGTGTATTCATGCAAACTGCATTAAGTTCTAACGATATGTATCTTCCTATCGTAAATCCTACACCACACAAGAAATATTTTCATAGAGGGTTGCATATAGCTCAAGGCGCCCTGCTCCCCAAAAGTGCTCACTCCACTGAAATTTACACAGTAAGAAAATTGTACGAACCAACTAAAAAACAAGTTCGAGACAGAGTTGCTAGAAGATTAGAAAAGATAAAACCACATATTGATTATTCCAAATTTCAAATCAATCCGGATCTTTCCCAAGACCAAAAAGATAAAATTTTGGCCGTACTAAAACGACATGTAACATGTTTTTCTTGGCATGACAGAGATTTTGAAAGTTTAAACAGTTATTCAGCTAGTTTGAATGTAGTAGATAGGATGCCATGGACAGTCCCCAGTTATTCCATTCCCTTTAGGCTTCGTCCGCAAGCAAAAGAAAAAATACAAGAAATGATAGATAATGGCATTCTAGCTCAATCTGATGCTTTGTATAGAAACAATTTAATTGTAGTACCGAAGCGGGATTCGACTCAAGTACGTCTAGTTTTGGATCTTAGGGTACTTAGTTCTCGCTCGAAACCCATCAATGACGTCACACCAGGCGTGCAGGACGTTCTCGATCAGTTATATAATGCTAACTTCACAGTAAGAGCTGACTTATCAAATAGTTTTTATCAAGTCCCATTAGATGAGAAAGATCAGGATCTTACCAGTTTTAGTGTAAGTCAACTAGGATTTCCTCATACACTATACAAGCTAACGAAGCTTCCCCAGGGATTTCGAACATCTACGTTAATCTTACACCGAATTATAAAAGATATCTTTAGAAACTTCTCAGAGAAAGATTATCTTTCTTATGTTGACGACCTAATCTTCAAAAGTAGCACGTTCGAAGGCATGTTACGTGTTTTAGATCGTGCTCTTGCTACAGCTGAAAAGTATGGTCTTCTATTAAATCTTAAGAAGACACAATTTGGTGTACAAAAATTCAAATTCCTAGGTTATGTTATAGACAAAGGTCACATTTCTCAAGACCCTGATAAAGTCAAGGCTCTAGCCTCTCTACCTTTACCTAAAACTGCCAAACAACTTAAAGCTTTTCTTGCAGCTTTAAATTTTAATAGAGCTTTTTATAACAAAGTTAGTATAGTAGCTGCCCCTCTTCATAAATTGGCAGCAGGTAAACAAAAGATCTTACAGTGGACCCCAGAACTTCAAGCAAATTTTGAACAGCTAAAGCAAATGGCCACATCTGCTCCTATCTTGCAAATATATATAACCCGTCAGCTGAGCATCTTTTAGTAACTGATGCTTCGATGCTAGGTTGTGGTTCGGCTCTATTACAGAAAATGCCCGAAGATAAGCATTGGTCTGTAGTACAATTTGCCAGTGCAACGTTACCACCACGTGTTAAAGGTTACCCTATATATTACGCTGAGCTTTTCGCTGTTTATTTTTCTTTAAAGAAATTCTATAGATATTTAATTGGAGGTCACTTTACCATTCTCACAGACAATCTGGCACTTACTGCTGTCAAAAAGACTACAAATCTGACCAGTCAAATGCTTCGTTGGATGTCATACATCAATTTATTTGACTTCACAATCCGTCATGTTAGGTCTTCTCAAAACAGCCTTTCTGATTATCTCTCACGAAATCCTTTATATCTTTCTCCAGAAGAATATCAAGATATAGAAGGAGACGAGCATCCATATGCCTTGTTAGTGTTAGATGGCAACACTGACATCCCTGATTTACAACGTGCAGATCCAACATTTTCTGTTATCTATCGAGTATTACAAAATGAAGAAACAAAACACCCTAAATACAAGCAATGGTCACAACAATATGTGTTACAAGATCATAATCTATACAGAGTAATTTATACTCCTACCGAGTCAAAGTTACGCCTCTGTATTCCGGCAAGTTTAAGAGATTCAGTTTTTGATGAATTTCATAAAGATACCCATCCAGGTTTTCAAAAATTAAGGTATCTAATTAAAGATCGATATTATCTACCTAGGTTGCAACAATGGCTCCGTAAGAAGGTAAATGCATGCATTGAATGCAATAAATTCAAGCGTAATTACCGACCAAATAACATTCATGTACAAAGTCATGAGCATAATAAAGTTTTTGATGCGTTCTTCATTGATGCCATTGGGAAACTCCCAACATCTGAAGGTTTTAATTATATTTATGTAGCCACCGAAGCAGTTACCTCTTATATTATAGCGAAACCTGTCAAAGAATTGACATCTAATACATTTATTCAGTTTTTACAAGAAGAAATTATATATCGCTATGGAGTCCCAAAGGTCATTTTCCTTGATAAACATCCTTGCCAAACCTCAATTAAATCACAAGAGTTTCTGAAAGCCCTCAACATTCAATCCAAATTTGCTTTGCCTAGTTCGCATAAAACCATAGGTTCAGTGGAATCTGCCTGTTCTAAGATACAAGCTAGTTTACGCTATCTTACGCAATTAGATCATTCAAAGTGGTCCCATTACTTACCACAAGCCTTGCATGTATGCAACAATATGCCAAATACTCAGCATGGTGTTAGTCCATTTACACTCCTTTATGGAACCACATTTAACTTTCCACTGGATAATATTCTACAAATTCCCAGGCAGGATTCTGATGTTAATGGTAGATTATTACAGTTAGACGAACTTCGCTCTTTGGTCAATTTTCACAGACACAGAATCTTTCAGCAACTCAAAAGCAAATTGGAAAAGAAGCACCCACCAGTTGATTACATTCCAGGGGCGCAAGTGATGTTAAAAAGGTTATACACAAAGCGTGGGCAATCCCCAATTTTTTCCGAGCAATATGATGGACCTTTTGTCATCAAGGCTCGAACCCATGACAAGAACAAGTATATAGTCGACTGTGATGGGACACTGCAAGAAGTTGCATTAGAACGCCTAAAACTATATGTACCAGATGTACCTCATGACCCAGCTTTTCACACAAAATATCGATCATTGATGGCCAATGCAGCCAGACACTAATTGCTGCTGTTACATTTCCTATTAAAAAAGAAATATTTTTCTAATCACGTATTTTATTTGTACATATTATGTACACTATATATTTATTTCTATATGTTTGAAATATGAATATATTTCCTTACAGAGAGATGAGAGCATTTTAGTTATTTTTATCGCCATTAGTATTTTAGTTATTATTATTATTTTTAGTATTAGTTTCTATTATTAGTATAATTACTTTTTATTATTCGTGATATTTCAAAACAAAAAAAAAATAGGTGATGGCTATTTTCTCAATATTTAACCTTTGATTTCAATATATATATATTCTTATGATCGAATGTTTAACAGTGTCGCTTGATATTTTCTATTAAAATATATATTGTCATTTTCTTTCTCAACATTTCATATTTTTTATGTATATACTCGATTTACAATTATTTGATCTGTAAATAGCTTTCTTTTCGCATTTTTTATATTGTGTATATAGTGTATAGAATAAGGTATTGCATATATATGAAAATATGACCCTCCCTCCCTTCATTTTCTCTTCCCGCTCACTATGCCAATCAGCATAGCATTCCTTTCCCCTCTTCCCTAGTATTCTTTCAGAGCTTCCTTTCCGGAACCACCCTTACTCAAACACCAAGAAGAGAGTTTAAATGATTGCAGTTTATGGGTTTGGGTTAATAAGAAGGAATTTTAAGTTTCTGGAATTTCTACAAGGTTAGGCCAAACAAATTTATAAGGTTAGACTTTCAATCGAAAAGGAATTTAGAAAAGGAATTCTCATTTTACATTGTTTCTACTCTATTTCTTTAATCGTTTTTTTCTGTGTTTTCTTCCACTATTTTCAATTTATTTATATATTTCATAATGTCCTCAATAGAATCAGTTAGCTCACCTTTCAACACCTTCTGAATAATTCTGCTTGCATTTATGTACAACATGATGCGAATTAAAAACAGACATGTATGACTATTAAAAACATGGCATAATTCTTCCCTAACCTAGTTCAATAACGCGCTTCCCCATCCCATTCCTTTATTCCTTTTGTACATAACTTATTTAATTTTATTAATTAGTAAATTCTCTCATTTCTCAATTTCTACGTCCGCCATTATCGTCCTGAGCGACGTTAGCATCACGCTGAACTCAGCCTTCCTGAAGTCTACAACCAAGGCCGCAGATGTCCATTCTATAGACCAGTGGTCCATACCACCAGATGCCAGATGGTTTTTTTAAGTAATCCAGCTACGGATGCCAAGCAGCAGTGTGCAGTCTTCATGGTACCAGTTTCCAAGAGATCTTCGTGTCACAAGGACCTTTGCAGACCGTTCCAGGAAGTTCGCAGTACTTGTCCAATGGCGATTCCTGTTCCTTTGCTCCATGGTTTGCAGTGCTTCGCCTGTTCCACTTCGCCTTCCATCCTCGATGATCATACACCAACTACCGTCCTTCGACTCTCGTTAGTGTCTTCCATCTACAGCATCTCTGTACTTGTAAGTGCACTTACAAGGACAGTCTATGAAGAACTTTGGCAGTATTAACATCTTCGTCCAAGTTATTTCAAGGCTTTGGGTCATCACTTCGATGTACTTCCGCTTGGAAGCCTCCATTGATCCATGACGTCATCTGTAGCAGTCCAGCAAGTCTTCAGAGACTGGCCATCTCGGAAGAATAGCTGCGTTTGCATGTTTTCCTGATGCCCAAGGATGTTCACAGCGTGTTTTATGGGAACGCGCGCCCATAAAAACATACGCTTCCAGAGTTCCTGCCGATACTTCTTCAATCAACTCAGATGCCTCATACTCATCTCCATTGCAGACAGTCATCCCGAAATGCCGTTTTTGTTTTCACGCACCCTGTTCCTGCTGTCTTTTGATGCAATCTCCGTTGTTGGCTTGCTAAACGAACTTTCACCAGTCTACTGAACTCTTCTCGATGCCGTTACGCATCGACCCCGCCCTACTGTGTTTACAAACACCACGTCAGTGCATTAACCTAGTGAAAGTGTTTTGTTTGTTTTTTTTTCTTTCTTTTGCAAGTGTTCAGTGCTTTCCGAATATGTGTATATTCCAATTATATACAGTACAACTTCGTTATATAGACACTCTATTCAGTGCATACAGATCTTTAATTTTCGTTGGAATATTAAAATAAACGTTCTCTTTATAATTTGATAAAGTATTATACAAATAAGAGAACTTCTTCGAAAAGAAGAGCTGGCTGTGTGTTGTATAATCAAAAGACTAATTATTCCATTTAGTTGGAATATTAAAATTTTTACCATGTATGTAAATCCGAACTTTTCTTGAGTGTGTACTCAGGCAGAAAAATAAGTTTATTTTAACAAAGTGAATGGAAAATCCAAGGATGCAAATACTTTACAAAAATAACAGTGACGTAGCTAAACTCTTGGATTTTCTCAAGACAAACATGTTTTTCACAAAAAAAAAGTAGAATCATATAAATACTCTGGAAAATATACATTTGACATTTCACACACATTCAGGGATTCAGTTATTCAGTTAATCTGATACTCCTCAATTGTCGTCTGGGTGGACACATACATGGACGTTTCTCTCGTAATAAGATTTCGTAGGACTTAAAATATTCAGAGATATGAGAGAACTGTAGAAACCGCTATTCACATTGTAAGTTTTATTTTTACCTTTACTTTATTGATATGTCTTTTTGAGATTTGTATCTCAATTGGTGGTCTCTCAAGGCTTACCTTAATATGTATTTAAATTACTTTGAAATTATGAAATGACTAGTAATCATGCAGACCAATTTAAAGTACTCTTTTGTCTTGTTAAGCATATTTCCTTTCATATCTGAAGTCTGCATCTTGTCACATTGAATTACTCATAAATAAATAATGAGCAATGAATATAATTTTTCTTTCCATGTATCTAATAAGGTAAATAGGGATACCAACACTATACTACCTTAAGATATGCATTCATTTACAAGTATCATGAATATAAAATTACGATTTAGCTTTCTCTTTCTTTCTAGTAAAAGCATATCACACAAGGTTTTTCTTCGACTTTGTTTCCGGATCTTCGAAGAGTTTACTAGGTCTGCCTGATTTGCTTGTCAAAGGCCTATGCTCTTGGCTTCAAGAGATCGTTTTGAAACCAGTAAATACTTTATCAGAGAACTTAATATGCCCTTCCAACCAATTTGGATGAAAATTTATCAGTCATTCCATTACACAGCTTCCAACGCTTCTCGAAATCACTTTGAAGGCACTTAAAGTCACTCTCACACTGCGAAGAACATCCACGGAAAGAATTTACATTCCATAACTGTTCGTATCATAATTATAAAGTGATTCGTTTGATGGTTTACAACGCAATACCTCGTACAGGTTCTTCACGTCACGAAGAGCGTATCCGGCTCGCTACACCTAACTTCGAAAAGACGATAAATATAAAAATCGGGCAAGAACGGGCAGTATATCACAACTGTATTTCGAAATACATATATCAAACTACACCATGACGAAAGATCTCAATACAGACATGAACGTACATTTTTAAATCTCAATTTCAATTTCCAATAGCAGTTCTTCAGTACGTGAATACTTCGACTCTCTAGAAATGCTTCTACAGAACAGCAACGTAAACCAATCAATCAAAACTTTAGTCAAACAGCAAGTATATATACATACCTTTACTCATAGCTTATTTTGCGATCGTTCGTTGCCTTTTCACATGCGCAATTAAACCGCAAACCTTACGTTCATACTACCCCAATTCAGCGCGCTATAAAATAGATAATGAACTATCAATTTTGAAGTGCTGCTGCCGCCACTATATGCTGTTATCCGTGTTTACTGATACGCAGCAAGAAACCTTATTTATTACTTAACACAGCTGTGCTGTTCGAATGTAGATTAGACGTAGTTGCCAAAACTACTTTTTTCCAGTCAGATTCTGATTCTGGCCCACTGTGCAATGGCCTGGCATATCTTCTGTCCCGCTGCAGCGGCATTTGACTTCCATTTGAATTCGTTCAGCATACATGCGCTTATGACGTTCTGTGGATGTTCCATGTTCCCTCTGTCCTGACGCAAGTTCACGGTGTATCTGAATTGCCACAACCAGGTAGTATGTTGGATATACCCACACCAACAACTGACCTTCGCCTTATTTCCACTCGCATTCAACTTACGGTGTGACTACCAATTGAACACAGACCTCCACGAAAAGTGATAGAACTTTCTTAGTTACCTTTATAGTTATTCACAAAAGTGGGTCCCGTTTGGTCCCGGGCAGTAGTTCTTGATTAAGCATAATAAAAACTACTTGAATGTAATTTATGGAGAAAAACATATTACTACTACTACTAGTACTACTACTACTACTACTACTACTACTACTACTACTACTAATAATAATAATAATAATAATAATAGAAGAAGAAGAAGAAGGTAAAATAGTGTTTTTAGTTTTCCAGAAGGAAACCAAAATTTTCTTTTTTTTCGTTCCTCAAAAACACTAGCAGCAACACATTTTTTTGGGCTTTGTACATTATAGGTGCCCCCCTCAGAAATGACGGGCCCCTCCTACATAAACCTGCTGGCTACACCCCTGTCCATTATATTGCGTTTTGTTTATAACTGCTCTAGAACGGCCAAAATCTTTTTGGGTACCTTGTAGAATATATACTTCTTTATTAACAACGAAAAGTGCCCCTTGCCTTGAGGTAGAGACAAGCACTCCTGACAACTCTGTACTCAAGTATATTAATTCCTTCTGAAGTTATTTTCTAAAGAAGATGCATGCATGGGCGGCGATTAGCTGGGCAAGAGGGGGCAGTTGCCCCCCCACTTTTTGAAGTGACGCCCTAATTTATATAGTTTTATTTGGAAATGTAAACAGGGTGTTCACACAATTTGGAGAAAGAAAAAAGTCTGACTTTTCTCTGACTTTCCGTGACGAAAGTTCCAGGTTTCCCTGACCCCTGAATAACTTAAAAATATAGAAAAATGAAAGAATCCCCAGTCTCTACACACCCAATAGTTGACCTTGTTCTCTTCCGCTTCTGTTTCTTTCTTTTTTAAAATTTTCTTTCCAAACGAACGTAAATTTACAAACATGTGCATTAGGCCGATATTGATTAGGCCTACATATTACACAAATTGTTACAAACGAAAGTGTGCAGTATACAGAGTACTTAAGATATGGAAAAAATACACATTATAATACCAATTACAATATTATAATATTGCTTATAGTAATAAACAGTCCATACATGATTTTACTGATTATTAAAAAAAAACACATTCACACACATTATGTAACACATACTTTTGCTGGTGCAGTTTTTAAATTCAACACATTAAGAAATTTGTTTTCATCCTTTCTCGCATAGTTTTCTTCTTATTGTTCTGAATATCCTTCTTGTTGTCTCCGAAATTTAATTTTCTTCTCTTCTTCCTCCAACACCTTTAATTGTTGCTGAATTTTCCGTTTCTCCCTCCTCTTCTCGTCTCCAGCATTTATTTCTCTTTTCTTTTTCAAATACAACTGATATTGTCTCATTGAACTTCTCACTGAATTTATCATACCTCTTGTAATTATTAATCCTGATGATCCACCTATTCTCATCACAGAATCATATATGATCCACTGAGCCACCAGAGATTCTTCTTGTAATTTGTCAACAGTGAGAATTTTATTTATTGTGAAACGACTTTCAAAAATGCGTTTCCGTGACAGGAGATAAAACACAATTTCATAACTGACCATAAGTCAACGAAGTTCTTCCCATTTCCTAAGACTAAGTAAAAAACTCATCAAGTCCAATACCATCTCTGTCATTGGCAATGAATTCATTGGAGTGTTCCTTAAATCCTTCAGTCTAAGCTTTCACTGTCAGCTGGAGATACTATTTCTTTGCGTTCTCAGCCACTTGTTCAGATATCCTCTAGGCACCATGCAATTCTTCTAAAACAGCGTCTACCCTTTTGAGCAAATATTGCAGGATGCAATTATTTGTGTTTCTCGCAGAAAATTAGTTTCAACAACTATATCAGAGAACACTGACTCCCTCAATATCATCATTGAGAACACCACATTTTGCATCCATTAACAGTAAAGAAATCAACCCTATTTCATAAATTCAGTAATTGAACACTGGACCTAAATCGATTTTTCCTTGACTTTTCCTGACCAATCTGCCATTTCCCTGACATCACCTGATACATTTTTACTTCCTGACCTTTCCCTGACTTTCACTTATTTTCCAGAATGTGGACCCTGGTAAAGGTTTTGTATGTACTACTGTTTCATAGAAAAAAATGGTGCCATATATTTGCCGTTGCGTGAGTACGTATTGGTTATTTGTCTTCGCGTGGAGTTAAAAAAACTACAGAAATTGCGTTTTAATTGCAATTCAAAGCAATTAATATTGCGATTGCATATTTCTTTAAATGTCGTAGCATATGCTTGCAGTACTTACTGTATTTCATTTTCTAAGAGTAAAAACATTCATTTAATGGCATGTGTGGAATTAAAAGTATAAGTTGTTCATTAATTCCCAGTTTCAATATAACTTCTGCAAAACAAGCGTCATTATTCATTACTATGATTATTATTGTCCCTTCTATTTATTTGTTTTGCAAATTTATTAAATAATATAATCACACAATTTTCCAGACAGAATTTTAAGGTGTTCATGAGCAAAAACTCAAATCTCTTCTTACACTTTCGTTGTTTAAGAGTATAAAGGGTTAATACCTACATGTATTGCTCTTATGAATGTACTTAATAACATAGAAATACGATATGCGGTATTTTAAGTGAAAAATGATAGTATCCTATTAGTTATACAGCCTTTCATCAAACAGTGTTAGAAACACTCAGGATATCTAACACTGATATACAATTGTTCAGATCATGTCTTGGCCCCCCACTTTTAACGTCCAACCGCCGCCACTGGATCCATGACATAATCATGTTTTACTTTCCCGTGCACTATAGCTAATTTCTACTAATTATAAAAATAACGAAACTACAATTGAAGACCTGAATTGCAGAACATCTAAAGTTCACCGGAGTACTTTTGTGTTTTTAGAAGAAAGGCAAGAATATTATACTTGGCATGCTATTCTGTTTAGCTGATACATATATATATATATATATATATATATATTGTATTTTTTAAAGTTTTGATTTGGAGCTACGTATTATGCAAGTAAATAGCCCTTACAACATAGATGTTAATATAAAATCAAAAAACGCAAAATACGAAGAGTGGACTTGGGATGTTATGCAATTCAGGTCTTCAATTGCAATGTTCATTTCGAGATTGAATAAAAAAAAAAATAGTACATATTTTGCAAATAGTTCAACGAGTGCACCAATATTTTGGAGGTAGTGAACAATATAACTTCAGTAATAGCCTTCGTGTTGTTATTTTATACAGGCCGTAGTCAGCCCAAAAATGTAGGGGGCGGGGGGCGGTAGAAGTTAGGGGGCCACCCCAACCATATTACAGTTCATTTCAAAGCCTACCGTGAAAATTTTAGATGGGCAGTAAAAATTTAGAGGGGCCCACTCTAACCCCCCGTGGATACGGGCCTGAGTTACACTGCATTAATTGACCGTCACTGGATGTACACAGGAGAGAAATTTGTGATCTGGCTTTGCTGTTGGGAGGTCATGGGTTCAAATCCTGCGCCCGACCATCCTGATAGAAGTTTCTTCGCAGTCTCATCGATAAAATGTTCGGTAGACTCTTTTAAATATAAACCTAGCTATAGTATTTTACTCTTTTTTTATTTATTTGATGTTATACATCGTTGATTACAATAAGATTTCTTCACAGCTGTCTATAATTGAATTAATAAGTGAACCCATTTAATGAAAATATTTTTTGTTGACAAGATGAATCTGCAATTTGTACCAACGATTCTGAACAGTAAAGGGGTTTCTGTATATGATATGTTTAATTTCAGTTTGGTGCTTCTATTAAAATTCAGTGGTTTTCATTACTAAAATAGAAATACTGCTAAATCTTGTACGAATTAAAATCCAAATTGGTTTAGAAAAGTAATATTCTGTAGCTACGAAAACGAAACCTGGCTCAGAAAAGAGACAATTCAAACTGAATTTTCAAAATTGAAGTTACTGATGTTATATTCGTGAAGAAAGAAAAAAAAACAACCTTTTTGTTAGATGATTTCAGTAGTCTCTGCTATTTTCTTCGAAAACTTCTTGAACTGCTGAGTCTAGTGTATCAGTTCAAGAAGAAAGTAGCAAAGGCTGCTGGGATTATCTAGCAAAACAGTTTTTTTTTTGTTCAAGGATACAAGGTTAGTAATTTTAATATCCCATAGCGTCTATGAATATATAAGTTTACAGGAATTTTCTTTCTTAGAACGATGTTCCAGAGAGTACAACGAAGCTAACGATAACTTAGAAATATGTTTTGAAAAAACTAGAAGCAGAGGTATTAACCATAATGTATAAGCAAAGTGAGGGTTAGTGAGTTGTTTGGGGGAACGTTGATGTAAGAAAGCAAAGTGGGGGAATAAAATAAAGAAGACTCAGCAAAGCCTAAGATTAATGGACTTTAAGAAGAACCACTGTTGGATTTTTATTTCTGCGGCGGAAAAATTCAGATTGTTTAAAACCATATAACGTATTATTTTATTTGTTTGGTGCAATTGAAATGTCCTATCAACGTTTCTCACTTTCAAATATGCAGAGTCTTCAAGACGTTACACAAATTTATGGGAAAACATTTCGTATTATTACTTCTTATGTTTTCACTGTCTTTTCAAGGAATATAGTGAACACGCGATTACATGATATGGTACACCAATAATCAATTTTTGGTAAGTGCTGAGGCAACCCCTTGAACACTTGTGGGTTGTCAGTGGCTCAAATCCGAGAATTGAGCCTTAATGTATTCATCCATATGGAATCATGTCTCATGAGTCTGGCACTAACCATCGAGTTCCTTCTTTCCAGTTTTACAGATTCCATGAACCAACGACAGTATCTTTTCGGGCACCCATGTTCTCAAGCAGCAGATGTTGGAGCGCTCTAATAATTTCAAACTTTCGAAAGGCTGTGTGTGCACTGCAGAGCCTGGGCTGGCTCTAAAGTCATTGCACTGACGTTTTTGAATTCATAACATATATATCTTTCACATCGATCAACTAATCTGTTAATAACCTGGGCCGAGCGCTTCTCGGTGCGTCCATTGCACTATCTGTCTCCTTGAACTGGTCGTCCAGCCACTTGATGGGGTATTTCTTTGAAGCATCTATTCCATATTTCTCTGTGTGGGTCCCCTGAGTCAATGCATAATTACTGGTGCGGATGTACTCTGTAACAATGAATATACACTGTTGCAACGTATATTCCATGCCTTCTCAGCTATTCAGTACCTACAATGAAACAAAAACAATTGATAAGATTCCCTCTAACGTTGCGTGACTTTCTGAACATTCTATTTATAACAAAACTACATTACTTGTATAATCAAAGTAGTCTCCGTCTAAAGTCACACACTTTTTGCTATCGTTCTGTCAACGATTTTTGATTCCATGATGATGGAAGTCTGGAATATGAGATGCGATGAAGCCCTCAACGGAATGTTCTTTCTTGTAAGGAAATGAAATGCTGGAAGAGGTGGCAGTCGGTGGGAGAGACGTCCACAGTTTCACACTACCCTGTTCATCGACACACTGCCAGCTGAGATGACTGGGCACTCCAGCCTGTTTTCAGAGCATGTACGGTTTTTGTAACGTCGTACTGTTACGTATTCCATCTATTTGTTGCGATACAGAAGTGCTTTTCCAGCAGATGTAAAATCAAGCATTTCAATCGCAAGAAACCAATAGTAGAAGCCATATTTAACAAATTACCAAACTGAAGTCAATATAGAAAATGTGTATATACAGGATGTATCAAAAGTCTCCTGACATAGGGTAACTGTTATTATCAGAGTTACAACAAAATGCAAAGGGAAAACCGTCTCCAAATACGACGTTTTCAATCTAAAGTGAAGGAATTTTTTAAATCGGACGAGCCGTTTGGGTTGTACACACTTTATGCGCCCAATGTTAAATGCAAATAGAACGTTGCCATTTACCTGGACCTACAACATAAGTGAATGAAGTTACTGTCTTTTATGCTAAGTGTCGATTGCCAGCCGCCATTTCAAACAGTAACTTCATTCACGTATGTTGTGGGTCCAGGTAAATGGCAACGTTGCGTTTTCATTTTACATTAGGCACATAAAGAGTGTACAGCCCAAGCTGCTGGTACGATTTTAAAAATTCCTTCACTTTAGATAAGAAACAATTATATTCGGAGATGGTTTCCTCTCTTACATTTTGTTGTAACTCTGACAATAACGGAGTTACATTATGTCAGGGGACTTTTGAGACACCCTGTATATACAAACAATCATGTTCAACCCATCTCTCTTTGAAATTCCTTATTTTCTGATCAGCGGATAGGGTTAGGTCAAACAAGTGTGAATCTTATAGTAGTGCATATTGCGAGCCCCGAATATTTACAATAGTATGTAATATATATATATATATATATCCCTTCATATTAACCAATATAAATCACACAATAATAATACTTCCGAGCTATCATCTTTAGCTGACTTGAGTCTGAGAAAGGTTTAAAAGACAAAAATATCTGGGAAGGGAAAAGGATAAAAATGGTTACTCGAAGTAAACAAAAGTATTTTGGGCGTGAACTAAGTTGCTATGGGCTAAACGTTACAATATTTTAATAAGGTGCATCCGCACCAGTAGCTATTCTTTGATCCAGAGGACCTTCACAGAGAAATACGGGAGAGATGCTCCAAACAAATCTTCCATCCAAACCACAGTGAAATCCAAGCCACAAAATTGAAAATTACTTTTGATCTTCACCTTTAAAGCGGAATTTCCTAAAACGTTGAGGCACATACTTGCTGGTTGTTCATAAAAAATTCGTATATCAAGTTTAATCTCTCTAACATGAGGATCTTGTAAGATACTTTACTTTTGACATACGTTTAAATCCTGTCTTCTCCTTCAGGATACCATCTATCTATTAAAATGCTACAATAGCAGTAAAAAACGTTTTTTTACCGGCCCACCATCAATGAGCAACTACCCGAAGAGGGTTACGCCTTCTGTAGGGGAAGAGTTGTGAGATAAACAAGAAGGGTTTGTAAACAATTGTTGTGGGAAGCTTAGGGGTTTATACATAATTGTGTATACCATTGGCTTTATTCATTGTATTACATCATTTGGTCATTATGATCTTTTGATCATAATCATGAGGAAGGGTAGAAGCTAAGGGATGAGAAATGAAGTGCACTTTCACATCACATCACATGGGTAGTGTTAGATAGACAGATGCAGGTTAGCTTCTCGCCTAGGGGCGACACTAGGCATTGATGAGAGTCCGTGAGAGCAATGTTATATACAATAGGTGTCACTGTGCATGTGATGGCCAAATGTAAGGTATAATTTCATCGGAGCAATATGGCTGGTAGTAAGAAAAATCTGTTGGTCTGGAGGAAGACTAAAGCGGTAAAGAGTGAACAGTAAAGCGAGAGGAGTAGGAGTAGCCGGTGTAAGCAATGGAGGGGGACTGCGAGCATGTGCTTCAAAAGTATCATGAAGAAGGGGTTGATTGAGTGCAAGGCGGCAGCAGATACATTTGGTGCGAAGGTCTTCAAGATGGTATACGATGTGGGGAAAACTGAGTCGCTCATAGAGTTCTCTGCTGGGGTTGGGAAGCTGAACTCGATAGGCAATTCGCAAGGCATGGCGTTCAAGAACTTCGAGTTTTTCGTAATACTGAGAGGAAGCAGACAGCCAGGCAGTGAAACCAAACGTGAGGATTGGACGAAGGAACACTTTGTATGTTTTCAGAAGTGTGTCGGCGTGAAGTCCCCAAGTAGTACCTGTCAGACGCTTCACTAAGTTGAGGCGAATATACGCTTTATTAGTAATGTCTTTTAAGTGAGGTTTCCAGGTGAGGTGATGATCAAATGTAATTCCAAGATATTTGACTGTTTTTGTAGGTACTAAAGGTGTGCTGTCAACTGAAAGATTGAGAAGAGTAGGGTTGCGCTGGATACGGGAGCGAGCGTGAGGTGGAAAGAAACTATTTTTTAAGTTTTAGATGCATTAATTTTCTTACGCCAGTGATGACACCACGTGACGAATGTATCGATGGCTTGTTGCATATACACATTGATCTGATGAACAGTTTTATACGTGGCTAACAGGGCAGTATCGTCGGCGTATTGGAACAAATGGACATTTGTTGGAAAAGGGGAAATCAGCGACAAACTGAATATAAAGAAGAGGAGAAAGTGCAGAGCCCCGAGGGACACCAGAGTGGATGAATATAGGAAAAGACAAGGTGGAGTTAATGCAAACGTAGGCCAGGCGACAGGTGAGAAAGTTGAAGATGAATCGGATGTAAGATATGGGAAGTTTAAGGTTATTGAGTTTATAGATCAGTGCAGGATACCATACCTTATCGAATGCCTTTTCGAGATCAAAGAGAACTAAACAGGAATTGCGTGAAGTATTGCAGTGATTGGTAGTGTAATCACTGAGGCTGAGAAGTTGATCATTGATACTATGATATGGACGAAAGTCAGCTTGTTGAAAGGGGAGTAGGTTTCTAGACGACAGAAAGATATGTAGGCGTTTAACTATGATGCGTTCAAGTATTTAGCTAAAGGTAGATGTGAATTGGATTGGAGGGTATGACATGGTGTCGGCGGGAAGTTTCTGTGGTTTCAAAAATATGAGCGTCTTAGAGGTTTTCCATTGAGCGGGAAAGTAACCAGTACATAGGATGAATGTATAGATGGCCGATAAAAGGTATAGAAGGGAGAACGGACTCTCTTTGATCTGGCGATATGTAATGTTGTCCTGTCCAGGAGCAGTGTTGCGTTTGTTTGCGAGAGTCGAGGTGATGTCTGGAACTGTGATTGGTGCTGTTAAAAGAGTGTCAGGAAGTGTGTGGTCTATATGGGGTTGAAGATTAGGTGAGGTTAGGTTCAGATGATCAGCTGGATGTGGGCGATGTGGGTTTGTAGACGGGAGAGGAGTAAAGATATCCTGCAGACAATTAGCAAAGGCATTGGCTTTGTCGAGGTCAGTATGTAGAGGTTGATTTTGGTCTATTAGAGGATAGGTGGTACGAGTGTTCTGCCCAGTAAGAGTCTTAAAGCGCTTCCAGTACTGCCTGGGGTGAGCTGTAGTGCCTAATTGATTACAAGTTTTGATCCAAGAGCGTAATTTGTATGCCTTAAGGTAATTGCGGACTGTGCGAAAAAGTTCACGATGATGGTGGAGGTACTCGACATTGCCAGTATGTAAGTAATCTCTGTATAACTGACGGGAGCGCTTAATGAGAGGAAGGGGAGAGAAAGAACATTTAGATGAAGGGATATATTGGGTTGTGGCAGAGGTGATAGCATTTGTGATAGTATCCACACAAGAATACAGTTCAGACTGTGAAGTAGGAGGCAAAACAGTATTTACGGTTTCCTGTGTACAAAGTCTGTATTTTGCCTAGTTGGCTCAATCAAAACGCCGAGCCTAGTATGAGTAGAGGTGTTGGATCGACCAATGGTAGCTGGTCTGGAATGAAGTTATAGCTTGATGTGATCGTGGTCACTGCCTATGAGATCTAGAGTATCGATCGTAAACTGAGATGCGAGATTAGAGGAGAGTATGACGACGTCTGGGGTAGTTCGACTATAGGGGCGAGTAGGTTTCGGTAGAGGAAGTACTATGACGGTCGTATGAAAGCGGTTTCGTTGTGCTTCGGAACCGCTATGTAGATTAATATCTGCCATTATAAGATAGGTACGAAAGGTGTTAGATATATATTGAAAGAATGGTAATGGAATGGTATTGCCGGGCAGCACGTATATTGTAGCTAAGGTTATGTAGAAGTTCTTATAGTAGACAATTGCGAGAAGGTGTTCAGGAAGGTTGAGGACAGACGAAAAATGCTGACGGTATGGAATGGCAGACGAAAAGCCAATAGCAACACCACCATTAGCATGGCGTAAGACATGTGGATTGTCGTGGCGAATAAGCTGGTAACTAGGAAGGCGACAATGAAGTTTGGAAGTATATCAGGTTTCATTCAGAATGAATGTATCAACATGTTCTTCTTAGAGTAAGGCTTGAAACAGTAGGTTATGCTGTTGCAAAGAACGAATATTTAGAAATAAAAATGTAAGCCCTATAATGAAAAAGAACATGTATTGGATAATGAAGGAATTAAACTGCTGTTTCCTGAGTGCTGGAGTGAAAGTAAACACACGGCATGGAGATTTGCATGAAAAACATATTTGGCGGCTAACTGTATATGATGTAGGATATGAGTTCGCAAGAACGGATGTATGTTCTGTAGTGATAAGGTGATGAAAGAAAGCAATTGTGAAATGGTGACAGGTGCGTCCAATGAAGGTGGTGGCGCTGGTTGTACTTGTTCCGGGAGACGTAATGGGACAACATTCTCTGGTTTGGACTGATCTTGTGATGGTTTAGATTGACATTTATAGCTATAGGTTGGATGTTTTTATGGTCATAGAGAGTGCTGAGGGGGTTGCTGCATATTGCAGCATGTACGAGTCAGATGAGGACCTCCACAGTAGCTGCACTTCGGTTGATTATGACACTGATTGGTAGGATGTTGGCCATAAGTTTGGCAACGGTCATATCTAATAGGCAAGGGTTTAGATGTGGGAGACGTCTCTACACGGCGTCGCTTCTTGTAAATATAAGCTTCTAGATTCAAAAGATCATTGAATGTCTGCTGAGAATTGATGAGAACCCGCACCATGTATGTCGGGCCTTGGTTATTGTGAATTCTCAGGCATTTAAGAATATTATGACCTTCTTGGGTGATTTCCTCCTGAACCTCTGTGTCAGTATACGTAGGATCTACTCCACGAATGACCACGGAGAGAGTAGGTGATCTACGAGGTGTGGGTGGTTGCTTTAGACGTGTAGTAGAGAGTCTTGAGAGTTTCCTTTGTGCCAAAGATTTCGTAGCTATAGGAATTCAAAAGTTTGCGAGAGAATTCTGAATCAGTAGTCTTAATAATAATGCCATTTCGAGTACGAACTAATTGAGTAATAGCAGAACGTGGCATGTATTTGGTGATTTGCAGAAACAGATGTTTGAGGTCCTCATACTTAGGATCGTAGTGTTCTAAGAGAAATGAGTAGGTTGGAGGCTTAAGTGTCTCTTGCAAAGTTGGAAACTGGTTCATGTCAGTCATGTCAACAAACATGGATGAAATATCTACTGGAATATTGTCATGAAGCTTATGTGGTCCCCTGGCTGGTGGTTGTGAAGTACTATTTGAAGCTACAGTAGATGAGCTTGAACGAGAACGACTATCTAGGTTTTTCTCCAGAGATCGTGCCCTCCGTAACCCTAGTTTCCCAGACGTGGCAGAGGGGGCAAGGAGAACAGCTGGTAGATTAGAATGACGACTAGCCAAAGGTTGAGACGCCATTATGAAGATGCAGGCACTCCGGCCTGATGTATGTGTACACAGTGAACCAGGTGAGGTGGTAATGTAGGTAAAGAGAACCCCGTTCGGATAGGTTCTCAGGTAGGCTTGAAGTCGCTTTTAGTCTGCTTCGGTTTACTCTGGTATTGGCTAGATCAGTCTGCCAGAACAAACACACAAGCTATCAGCTTCTTCAGCCGGGAAGAGGATAGGATCGCAAAAAGCAGCCGTGTTACGTCACAGGTGATAAGGTCAATAGTGATATCGACCTGAAGATGTGTTAAAAACGTTCTTTTTGCTAGCCGTGGCTAGCACCCACCCAAAGGGCTATGTCCTTTATTTGGGAGGAGAATGAAGGATGAACTATATGTGGAAGGCAATTGTCGGGAGGCAAAGGAGATTTCATAAACTTTATTATAACCATGTTTTCCATATTGCAGGACAGTGTATTGAATTGGACGATAGGAAAACACATACGAAGCTGGTTTGTTCAGTTTCAGGAACATTAAGGTTTTGGATGTTTTCCAATCGTTAGGGATAAGACCAGTACGGAGGATGAACGTGAAGATGAGAGACAGAAGATAATGGAGAATGTATGGTCCTTCTTTGATATGGCGATACGTAATAGAATCTAGCCCTGGAACGGTGTTGCGTTTACGAGAGACGGTGGTGGTGATTTCTGTGACGGTGACAGGAGCTGTCAAAGGTGAATTGTCGGGTAGAAGATGGTCAACATGGGGTTGGAGTGAAGGCGAGTTGAGATTGAACCGGTGAGTAGGATGAGTGCGAGCAGATAGAGCAGATCCAAGTGGCGTGAAGACATCTTGAAGTTGGTCAGCAAAGGCATTGGCTTTGTCCATGTCAGTGTGTAAGGGCGTATCATTGAGAATGAGTGGATATGAAGGGCGAGGAGTTTCACCAGTGAGTGATGAAAGCGTTTCCAGTACTTAGTTGGATGTGCTGTATCAGAGAGAGTGTTACAGGTTTTAATCCAGCTTCTGGTCTTATAGGCTACGAGGTAGTTATGCACCGCCTGCTGGTATTGGCGATGTTGCCAAAGCGATTCCAGATTGTCCGTGCGAATAAAATTACGGTACAGCTGACGGGAACGACGTATTAAAGGTAAGTATTGTGGTGGCAATTTTGGTCTATAGGGATCAATTGTAGTCTGAGGTATATACTGCAAGGACGCCTGATGATCCCATCAATAGTGTCGTATAGTTCAGACTCTGAAGTTGGAGCGGATAAAGGTGTTAACCTGTTGGAAAGGTATTCCCTATAGGTAGATCAACGGGCACGGTCGAAACGAGCCACTATGCGGGGGTTGTAGGTGGAGCGGGTTGAGGTGTACCTGGATTTTGAAGAGTAGCTTTAATTGGGATATGATCACTCCCAAGCGGGTCAAGCACAGAAAGAGTGAGCTTGGAGAGAATATTGGCTGATGTTATGACTATATCGGTAGTTGTATTCGAAGCCGGTCGAGTTGGTTTAGGAATGGGATGAATAAATCCAGTCGTTTGGGTCTGAATATAGTTGCGAAAGGTGTGTTTTTGATTATCTGAGCGGCTATGGTAATTAATGTCGGCCATTATGATGTAGGTCAGGAAATTGTCAGAAATATATTGAGAAAAACTTAGAGGAATAGGATGGCCTGGTCGTATATAGATGGTAGCAGCAGTGACGTAGCATTTTTTGAAATATAAAGTAGCTATAAGATGTTCAGGCAGTGATGTATCTCCAGTAGCGTGTACTCTATGTAAAATAGAGTGCGGAAAACCAATAGCGACGCCACCATTAGCACGTCGAGTGGGAATGGTATTATCGTCTTGAAGAATGATTTAGGGTGAGAGTTTGCATGAGATTTTAGAAGTAAGAAATGTTTCGTTGAGAAGAAAACAATGAACGTGTTCCTTCAGAAGTAGCTGCTCAAACAAAGGCTTGTTTTTTGTAGAGATTGAATGTTCAGAAAGAGAAAATGTACTGCCATAATGAAAAATAACGAGAATAGATGGGGAGAGAAGTTAGACTGGAGATTTATGGACAGTAGAATGAAAATGAGCGTAGTTGTTGGAGTAAGTGCCGGTGAAGTTGACATGCAGGATAGTTTTAGCAGCGAGTTGTACTGACGAAGAAATCGATGTATGTTCTGCAAGATAACGGTGAGAAATGACAAAAAATTGTCGATGGTGATCGGTTGTTGTGCAGAACTAGGAGGAGGAACAGTAGAATCGATGTTATGAATGCGGATAGGTACAGTGAGCTCTGGTTTTAGCATCTCTGCAACGGGTTTGGCCTTACATTTATAGCTGTACGTAGGATGCTGGTCTGCGCAAGTCGAGCATTGCGGTGGATTACTGAGATTGGGGCAAGACTTGGTGGAATGTGGACCTGCACAGTACCCTCATTTGAAAGGGTTCCTGCAGTCGTTAGTGTGATGTGAGCTATAAGCTTGACATCGTTCACAACGTACAGGAAGAGGCGGAGGTGAGTGAGACGGTTCCACCCGATGTAGTTTCAGGTATATGTAGGCACCGTTGCTAAAAAGATCATCCACGGTCTCTCGACTGTTTATGAGAACTCGGACCATATAAGCGGGTCCGGATGCATTCTTCATGCGAATGCATTTCAGGATTGAATGACCCTCCAGCTTAAGTTCATCAGCGACCTCGGCATCCGTGAACTGGGGATCTACTCCTAGTATGACAACAGAGAGAGCTGGAGGCTTGCGAGGAGGTGGAGGCTGCTTCGCCTGGTTTGATGAAAGCTTTTGAAGGTTTGCCGAAATGCCAAAGATCTCGAAAGAGTAGGTGTTACGGAGAGTATTTGCCGTGTTAGGATCTGTCGATCGGATGATAATACCATTCTTGGTAGGTATTAGCTGCTTGACATCCGATCGGGGCACGTACTTGATTAGACGTAAGTAAATCTGCTTTAAATCATGGTATTTAACGTCCTAGTTGGTAAGAAGAAAAGAATGGACTACTGGTTTAGACGATTTTCCTGGAATCTCGATATCCATATTGCTGGACGCAGACGAGGACTCACTCAGTGTATGATGACGTTTGGTTGGAGGTGTCATCTGGAGTGCAGCAGAAATGGTAGCAGCTGTTGTAGAGTGAGCCGTTGGACTGCTCGGCTCTGACTTTTGGCGGGCTCTTCGTTTGTCGATTTTTGCCGCCGTCAGAGAAGGACCCTGAGCAACGACAGAAGGTAGTCCAGTATGACCAGCACCTTGGCCAGAAGCCATAGCGAAGGTTGTCTAGGCTACAGGTTTGAAGAAGACCACCCGTTTGGATAGTGGTCTAGGTGGGCCAAAGAGGCTATCAACCTGTGTAGGTATCTGATGAGGTGGGCTAGATAAGTCTCAACCGATACACACAGATTTAGCTTCAGTGACCAGGATAGTGAATAGATTACAAAAATCGTCACTAGGATCTAGTGACGCTTCAGAGCAGAGCAAAACAAAGCTCTGGGAAGTATGTGTTAAATTTTTTTGGCTAGCCGAGGCTAGCACCCACCCAAAGGGTTACTCCCTTTATTTGGGAGGAGAATGAAGGATGAACTATATGTGGAAGGTAATTGTCGGGAGGCAAAGGAGATTATATAAACTTTATTAAAACAATGTTTTCCATATTGCAGGACATTATGGCCTTTAACCATAATCATAAGCATAGGTAAAGGATAGGAACACTATCTAACAATGCATTAGGAGAGTGATAAGAGCTGAACAGTGGTGATAAATGAAACGATGCGGTGCACTTCACATCACAACACAACACAGATAGGAGTGTTAGAGAGACGAATGAGTGTTATCTTCTGTCCAGGGGCTGCTCTGGACGCAATGTGGACGAGAGGAGCCCAATTAGTACGGTAAGGTTACTGTGCAACATAAGATGGAGTGATGTATGGTGGGGGGATGGCAATGAGAAAATCATCAAGAAGTTGCATGTCCGGAGTAGTTGGCGAAAGAACTTAATGGTATAGAGTCAACAGCAGAGAGAGGGGGGAAGGCTGTATAATAGAAGAGGGTTTGCGGAGAGTGGTTTCGTGGTGCATAGCATCAAACAGTAGCGGATGGTGAGTCTGGAATCGCTTCGTAACGTATCGGAGTCTGAGATCTTCCAGGTGGTAAAGGATATGCGGAAAAGGCGTTTTGTCGTACAAGTCTCTGGTTGGGCTTGGTAATCTAATGCGGAAGGCAAGGCGGAGGGCATGGGGCTCAAGAATTTGGAGTCTCCGGTAGTATGATTCGGATGCAGAAAGCCAAGCTGTAAATCCATAGGTTAAGATAGGTCGTAAAAAGGCTTTGTACGTGTTAAGAGGGATGTGAGGTTTTAATCCCCAGTTAGTCTCAGTTAGGCGTCTGAGTAGGTTTAGGCGGTTTGTTGCTTTAAGAGCAATACTCTTGAGATGAGCAGACCATTTCAAATGGGAGTCGAAGACAATGCCCAGATATGTCACAGTGGGACTTGCAGCAAGGGGGAGTACCTGCAATCTTGATTCTGAGGTTGGCCGGATTGCGATGGACACGACTACGTTTACCTGGTGGTAGAAAGATAATGGCTTGGGTTTTATTGGCGTTAAGTTTAAGGCGCCACATATCACACCATTGAATGAATGCGTCGATGGCAGTTTGAAGGATGTGGTTGATATTGTGAATAGTTGTCGCCGTTGCCAGGAATGCCGTATTGTCCGCATACTGAAAAAGACTGACGTTTGGAGGAAGAGCAGGAAAGTCAGCAACATACAATAAGTAAAAAAGCGGGGACAGGGCAGAGCCTTGAGGAACTCCAGAGTGGATAAACACAGGGTGAGATAGGACATTATTGATAGAAACATAGGTCAGACGGCTAGAGAGAAAATGGTAAATGAAGCGAATGTAACAGATTGGAAGTCTGAAAGAAAATAGTTTGTACAGAAGGCCGAGGTGCCACACTTTATCGAAAGCCTTTTCTAAATCGAAAAGGACGAGACAGGAAGGCTTAGATTGATTAAACTGAGCAGTGATGTACGTGGTCAGACGGAGGAGTTGATCATTGATACTGTAGTTTGGGCGGAATCCAGCCTGATGAAGGGGAATTACGTTGTGATCGGCAAGATGTGTGTGGAGGCGAGAGGCCAGTATCCGTTCAAGTATCTTGCTGAAAACGAGGGTGAGTTGAATTGGACGATAGGAAGACACATACGAAGCTGGTTTGTTCGGTTTCAGGAACATTAAGGTTTTGGATGTTTTCCAATCGTTAGGGATAAGACCAGTACGGAGGATGAACGTGAAGATGAGAGACAGAAGATAATGGAGAATATATGGTCCTTCTTTGATATGGCGATACGTAATAGAATCTAGTCCTGGAACGGTGTTGCGTTTACAAGAGACGGTGGAGGTGATTTCTGTGACGGTGACAGGGGCTGCCAAAAGTGAATTGTCAGATAGAAGATGGTCAACATGGGGTTGGAGTGAAGGCGAGTTGAGATTGAGCCGGTGAGTAGGATGAGTGCGAGCAGATATAGCAGGTCCAAGTGGCGTGAAGACATCTTGAAGTTGGTCAGCAAAGGCATTGGCTTTGTCCATGTCAGTGTGTGAGGGCGTATCATTGAGAATGAGTGGATATGAAAGGCGAGAAGTTTTACGAGTGAGCTGATGAAAGCGTTTCCAGTACTTAGTTGGATGTGCTGTATCTGAGAGAGTGTTACAGATTTTAATCCAGCTTCTGGTCTTACAGGCAACGAGGTAGTTATGTACAACCCGCTGGTATTGGCGATGTTGCCGAAGCGATTCCAGATTGTCCGTTCGAGTAAAATCCTGTGTTAAAAACGCCTGAGGTCAACCAATAACTTTGGCTTTCAAATCTTTCATTTGAGGTTATATGTGATTTCACGTTTAGCAGAGACAAACATTTAAGTGTGTGTATTTTAAATAAATTAGTTAAATACGTCTTTTTCATAAAGTTTATGTTCTAAAATTATTGTTCAAGGCCTTTGTATTTTAATAAGCTTTCTGCAAAATCAATGCAAATGAACTGTGCTGCCATCTTTGGAGTTCTTTTAGACTATATGTTTGTGGACGTTTATATCTTTCTGGCCAATTCTTTCGAGAATGAGATCTACGAAACTACAGGCTCCTGAAAGATGACGTTTTCACTGGTCGATTACAAATTTTGCGTAGATTGTCCAGTTCAAATTGAATATTTAAAAAACATGGCCATTATTTCTTTATTACATTTTAAGGGCACACTGGAAGTGTTGAAAATAAAAAAAGCATCATATCCTACGCATTATGCATTCCAACACCACATACTTGTATATTGGGGTTGTATATACCTCAGGTGTTTGTTTCATGGCCAAATAATATGAAAAAGGAAAGATAACCATTTCTCCAGTTTAAGATGAATCTTCATTTTTGGAATTTTTTGCCCAATGAACACCACTGACTTTATAATTAATTGTGTAGCTGGGTAATGTAATAGATTATTACATACTGCATGCAAGAAGAAAGAAAACACTGATAATACATGAGCTACAAACTCCAACTGGATGTAGGCTCAAATCTTGAAAACGGTGCGAGATATTAGAAAAATAATCGAAAAAAGTCTCCCCTTTATGGTATCCGTTGCCGATTTTTATCAAGATGTCTTTTACTTGTGTCTGTAAAGGAACATGTACAGACAGATGTAAGGAATAACAAGGAAATTCATGCTCATATGTGAATTATACGCTGTGTAGAGAGCGCAGATTCAGCTAGTCCATATATTAAAATGCTAGGTTTATATGTATGTCGCCAATCCTTTCGACAATGAGATGTCTGAAACCACAAGTGCTAGAGACATGCCGTTTTCACTGATCGATTCCAAATTTTGTGTTGATTGTCCAGTTCTCATTCAAATTTTCAAAAACCGTATCGTTATTGAACTATTCAACATTATAGTGTCCATTTTATTAAAATAAGATTAACATTGATGCAGGCCGAAACTACGGTGTGAGGCAATCAGTAGAGTATGGTGGGTTGACGGACATTGCAGGCGCTTTGCTTAAATATGAATAGCAAAACCAGTTGTATGCTGGCAACTTCAAAGTAGGGATGGCCACAAAGTTCCGGTTCCGGGGGAACCGGTTTCGCGAGGAACCGGTTATTGGAGATCCTGTTTTCAGAACCGGTTCCGCAACAAGTTCCAGAACCGGATCTTCGGAACAATTTTCACACCTGGATCCGAAAATCCGTTTTCAGAATCGGATCTTAGGAATCGCTTCCAGATCTGAATCCGAAAACACGGTTCCAGAACCGGATCTTAAGAACAGGTTCCAGACCTGGATCTGAAAGCCCTCAGAGACTCGTAAAGGTGGCAGAAAGTTCACCTTCAAAACACTGCAGACAGGACCACGCGCGTGTGCCCTCCCCGTCCAGACCGGTTTGTGTCCCCCAGAAAAAAAAATTGGTCCACCACTGTGTGTTTAGCCAAATGAGTTTGCGAGTTTGCCTGTTTAGCCAATGAGTTTGCCAGTTACCCAGTTTGTTTAGCAAAATGAGACAAGTGGCCTCCCGCTTGGGCGCCTGCCTGTCGCATTCACCATTTCATCTAGCACACTTTTCACAGCCTGCCAGCAGCTCGGGTTTAGTTTAGGGATCGCTGCAGATCCGGTTTTTAGAACCGGTTTCAGGCCTGGAACCGAAAACCTGGTTCCGGAAGCGTATCTTTGAAACCGGTTCAAAACCTGATCCGAAAAACTGTTTTCGGAACCGGATCTTCTAGAACCAAATTCATTTAGATCCGAAAATCGGTTCCACTAGGAACGGTTCTGGCCATCCCTACTTCAAAGCCCTCAAGAGACGCAATGAGGCGTACTCGGACGGACATGAATTTATTAGAAAAAATGTTTCCACTTGATATCGTGTTACTTCTAGAAATTTGATACAAACTCACTTCAACATTTATACATAGCAATTCACTTCCTTTGTGAGTCTGCTATCCTTTACTTGTGTGAATAAGAAGAGATGCACAGTGGGAAGGAGATTCATGGTCATAACAGAATGATGTGCTGAGTAGACAGCGCAGGTTCAGCTAGTCTATATATTAAAATGCTAGCTTTATATGTTTGTCTCCAAAGAAAAGTTTAAGTGTTTGTCTCCAATTCTATCGACAATGAGATCTCGAAAACTACAAGTGCTAGAAACATGCCGTTTTCGCTGTCGATTCCAAATTTTGTGTACATTATGCAGTTCTAGCTGAATATTTTTAAAAAACGTGGCCATTATTTCTTTATTGCATTTTTAGGGGTACACTGGAAATGTTGAATACATTCCAACATAACAAAATTCTATATAGGGGTTGTATATCTCTCAGGCGTTTGTTACATGGCCAAATGAAAATGAAAAACGAAGGATAAGATGAATCTGTATTGTTTGGAGGTTTTTGCCCAATGAACACCATACATCACTGACGTTATAATTAATTGTGTAGCTAGGTAATATATTAAATTATTACATACTGCATGCGAGAAGAAAGAAAACACTGATCATACATGAGCTACGAACTCCAACCGAAAGTAGGCTCAAATCTTGCAAACGGTGCGAGATATTGGAAATATAATCGAAAAATATCTCCTCTTTATGGTATCCGTTGCCGATTTTTATCAATCTGTCTTTTACTTGTGTTTGTAAAGGAACATGTACAGACAGATGTAAGGAATAACAAGGAGATTCATGCTGATATGTGAATTATATGCTGTGTAGAGAGAGCAGGTTCAGCTAGTTATCTATCTATTAAAATGCTACAATAGCAACAAAAGCGCCTGAGCTCCAACCTATATAACCTATGATTTCAAACATTTGATTTACGGTTATTTGTTTGTGGCCAATGCTTTCGACAATGAGATCTCGGAAACTACAGGCTCTAGAAAGATGACGTTTTCACTGATCGATTACAAATTTTGTGTAGATTGTCCAGTTCTAATTGAATATTTTAAAAAAAACATGGCCATTATTTCTTTATTACATTTTTACGGGTACACTGTAAGTGTTGAAATTAAAAAAAGGAAAAAAATAAAGCATCATATCCTACACATTATACATTTCAACACCACACAATTGTATACAGGAGTTGCATCCCTCTCAGGCATTTGTTTCATGGTCAAATGATAATGAGTTGAGTTGATTTTAGTTTAGCGTCCCGTTCAGCAGCGAGGCTATATGAGACGTGGACTACTGATTAACGTGGAATCCGAACCACATGAGCTCCCGCCGGGAATCGAACCCGGGTCTCCCACGCCGAAGGCGCGCACGCTAACCGCTTAGCCACGAGGGAGCTCACAAATGATAATGAAAAACGAAGGATAGTCATTTCTCCACTCTAACAGTAAGCTGAATCTTTATTGTTTGGAGTGTTTTGCCCAATGAACAAGATACATCACTGACATTATAATTAATTGTATGTGTAATGTATTTGCTTATTACATAGTGCATGCAAGAAGAAAGAAAACACTGATCATACGTAAATTAAAAACTCCAACCGAAAGTAGGGTCAAATCTTGCAAACGATGCGAGATATTGAAAAAGTAATCGACAAAATATTCCCTTTATGGTATCTATTGCCAATTTTTATCAAGACGTCTTTCACTTGTGTCTGTAAAGGGACATGTGAGGAATGACAACGAGATTCACGCTCATATATGAATGATGTGCTGTGTAGAGAGCGCAGGTTCAGCTAGTCTATATATTAAAATGTTAGGTTTATATCTTTGTTCCCAATCCTTTGGACAATGAGATCTCGAAAACCACAAATGCTAGAAAGGTGCCGTTTTTACTGGTCAATTCCAAATTTTATGTAGATTGTCCAGTTCTCATCCAAATTTTCAAATATCCTGTCGTTATTGTTCCATTCAATATTTTAGGGACCGTTTTGAGCCCATAAGATTAACATTGTTGCAGGCCGAAACTATGGTGTTAGGCAACCAGTAGAGAAGTTAAGTATAGCGTTTTGACAGACATTGCAGGCGCTTTGCTTAAATCTGAAATGATAAAACCTGTTGCATGCTGACAATTTCAAAGGTCTCAAGAGATGCAATGAGGCATATTCGGACGTATATGGATTTATTAGAAAAAAAAATTCCACTTGATATCGTGTTACTTCTACAAATTTGCTACAAACTCACTCCAACGTCTATACATAGTAATTCACTTCCTTTGAGAGTCTCCTATCCTTTACTTGTGTGAGTAAGGAGACAAGCACAATTGGAAGAAGATTCATGGTCAGAACGATGCGCTGAGTAAACAGCGCAGGTTCAGCTAGTCTATATATTAAAATGGTAGGTTTATATGTTTGTCTTCAATCTTTTCGACAATGAGATCTCGAAAACCTCACGTGCTAGAAACGTGCCATTTTCTCTGGTCGATCCAAATTTTGTATAGATTGTCCAGTTCTCGTTCAAATTTTCAAAAACCTTGCAATTATTGTTCTATTCAACATTTTAGGAGCCGTTTTGAGCCCATAAGATAAACATTGTTGCAGGCCGAAACTACGGTGTTAGGCAACCAGTAGATAAGTTAGGTATGACAGGTTAACGGACATTGCAGGCGCTTTGCTTAAATTTGAATGGCAAAACCTATTGCATGCTGGCAGCTTCAAAGGCTACAAGAGACGCAATGAGGCGTACTCGGACGGATATGGATTTACTAGAAAAAAATATTTCCACTTAATATCGTGTAACTTCTACAAATTTGCTACAAACTCACTCCAACATATATACATAGCAATTAACTTCCTTTGTTAGTGTCCTATCTTTTACTTGTGTGAGTAAGAAGACATGCACGGTGTAAAGGGGATTCATGGTCAAAGCAGAACGATGCGCTGAATAGACAGAGCAGGCTCAGCTAGTCTATATATTAAAATGCTAGGTTTATATGTTTGTCGCCAATCCTTTCGACAATGAGATCTCTGAAACCACAAGTGCTAGAAACATGCCGTTTTCACTGATCGATTCCAAATTTTGTGTAGATTGTTCAGTTTTATTCAAAGTTTCAAAAATCGTGTCGTTATTGTTCTATTCAACATTTTAAGAGCCGTTTTGATCCCATGAGATTAACATTTTTGCAGGCAGCAACTACGATTAGGCAACCAGTAGAGAAGTTACGTAGGGCGGGTTGACTTACATTGAAGGGCGTTTTGCTTAAATCTGAATGGTAAAACTCATTGCATGCTCGCAACTTGAAAGGCCTCAAGAGACGCAATGAGGCGTACTCGGACGGATATGGATTTGTTGGATTTGTTAGAAATAAGATATTTCAACTTGATATAGTGTTACTTTTACAAATTTGCTACAAACTCATTCCAACATCTATACCAGCGTTTCCCAACCGGTGTGCCGCGGCACACTGGTGTGCCGCGAATAGGTCGCTGGTGTGCCGTGAGGAAATCGAAACAAGATTGTTAATTCTATAGGAATCAAATTGCAAGACATAAGGAAAAATGTATATTTGTATTTCACATTACTATGAACCTCTACTATGAATCTACAAAAGTTTCATACTGTGTTACTTTTCTGTACATTTTTAATGTTGAGAAAAGTATGTGATATTATTGTCATGACCATTATTGCTTCATTGTTGTTGCAGTTTATTTCGTAACTTAAAATTTTAAAATATCATACAATCCTTTTGACAAAGCAAACATGCGTAAAAATTACCTACGTTTGTGTTTTAAAAGTACAAGAGATTTGTTTATTCGTTCGTTATTTAGTGATCTTCCCTTTTAGTGAAAGGTTGGATACAGTTTTCGAAAGAGAAAGTGGATTTTTAAAAAACCCTAATCCTATATTTCACTGCAATTGTTTACTATTTTTACATTAGAATGAACAATAACCATAATGATTTACCACAAAGGAAAACCAGTCATCGAGTTTTCTTCTCTGTGAGAAGATCAATAGGCCTAATCACAGAAAAAAATATCGCGGTATTTCATATATACAAATAATAATAATAATAATAATAATAATAATAATAATAATAATAATAATAATAATAATAATAATAATAATAATAATAATAATAATAATAATATCTATATATATGAATGTGCCGCGAGAATTCAAGTTACACCTATAGTGTGCCGCAAGTTGAAAAAGGTTGGGAAACGCTGATCTATACATAGTAATTCACTTCCTTTGTGAGTCTCCTATCCTTTACTTGTGAGTCAATCCATCCAAACATAGTGAAAATGGTTGCTGGACCATTTCCGAAAACTATAAATATTTGAGTGTGACGAACCTTATGTATGAGAAGGTCAATAACACTATTCACGTTGTCGTATCTACAAGTGGTTCAGAAAGGCGACCATCTTTGTTGTCGGTAGAGTACCAATTTTGGCATTTTTAAGCGTTTACGAAAACTGCAGTTGCTCAGGACATATGAATTAGACAAACACCAAACAAAAATTAATGTTTAAAGGAGAGACTGAGGTACGCGGAGAATATATACTCTTGCTTCTAAATAAATATGCAAGGTTGCAAACCAATACTTAAAATCAGCAGAAAAAGTACAGAAAATTACACTTTTAAAAAGACTGTATTTTGGAATGGAATAAAGTGGGGGTTCGTAAGTTTTGTGCTGAACACTATTACATGTAAAGAGTCTGCAGAAATATCAACAGCTATGGCACTGTTAGCACTGTAGATTTACGGGAGTCCGAATGTTGAAGCTTGTGATTTTGTTGCCATTTTTGGTGCGTTATGTCTCAGAAGGGCAAAGTTCTAAAAAATTGCTGCTTAGACCACAAAGTAATTCTGTATATGAATAAACTATTGCAAAAAAAAAAAAAAAGCATGACTGATACTACATGAAGAAAAAACTAAGGACATGGTGAAACGCGAAGAAAGCACGTGCGTGGCGATGGTCGTAGCCCGGAAAAATTTCAATGTTTGGATATCTTTCATGCTAGATCTCAAAAAATACGCATGGTGCAGCAATTAAGTCCGCTTTTGTTTGTGTTCAGTTATGGGAAAGCTTACAAATAGCGGTTGTTTCATCTTTCTAGCTGCATGATCGTTGCCACGTCTATTTGGTGAGGGGGTTAGCTCACAGTGTAGAACACAAACCTCCACAAAAAGTGATAGAACTTTCTTGGTTACATTTATATCATAATGAAAAACGAAGGATAACCATTTCTCCAGGCTAAGATGAATCTTTATTGTTTCGAGTGTTTTGCCGAATGAACATCATATATTACTGACATTATAATTAATTTATGTGTAATGTATTTGCTTATTACATACTGCGTGCAAGAAGAAAGTAAACACTGATCATACATGAATTAAAAACTCCAACCGGAAGTAGGTCCAATCTTACAAACGGTGCGAGGTATTGACAAAATAATCGAGAAATCTCTCCTTTATAGCACCCATTGCCGATTTTTATCAAGATGTCCTTCGCTTGTGTCTTCAAAGGAACAGATGTTCTGAGGTATGACAAGGAAACTCATGCTCATATGTTAATGATGCGCTGTGTAGAGAGTGCAGGTTCAGCTAGTCTATATATTAAAATGCTAGGTTTATATGTTTGTCTCCAAAGAAAAGTTTATATGTTTGTCGCCAATCCTTTCGACAATGAGATCTCAAAAACCACAAGTGCTAGAAACATGCCGTTTTCACTGGTCGATTCCAAATTTTGTGTAGATTGGGCAGTTATTATTCAAATTTTTCAAAAACCGTATCGTTAATGGTCTATTTAACATTTTAGGGGGCATTTTGATCCCATAAGATTAACATTGTTGCAGGCCGAAACTACAGTGTTAGGCAACCAGTAGAGAAGTTACGTATGACGAGTTGACCTATATTGTAGGCGGTTTGTTTAAATCTGTATAGCAAAGCCTATTCCATGCTGGCAACTTCAAAGGCCTTAACTCTTTGAGGCACGGTGGTACTAATATTATACCACATTTTATATACCACCGTGCTTTAAAGAGTTAAGAGATGCAGGCGTACTCGGATTTATTAGGAGTTTAGTTTTTTTTTTGTATGTTTTTAGATTATGTTCTGCATTTGACACGCTGCGCGATTTCAATAGATGTTGGAAATTTTTGGCCAACATCTCGCACAGAGAGTTCTTTTCTGGAGGCAAACGCCTTTTGTATATTCTTTTCCAATTCCGGGTTCGCTGGGCCTGGTTTTCGTTCAGGTCGGGATCTGTCGTTGAAAGTACACTCCTCACCATATTTTCTAATTGCGATTTGCACTGCACCAACACTTGCTCCTTCCAGTTTTGCCAGTTGTCTGTAGGTTAGCCCTTCAGTGATACACCATCTGTCCATGATGGATTTTGTCTTCTCTGCGGAAAACCCCCGCATTTCCTTTCGTATTCAAACTTTCAACACATAAACTGCACCTACTGCTTTACCAACTTCACATTATTCAATACTATGTTGTGGCAGCTATATGCACACTCTGCCACCTTTTCTGGGAAGGGGAAGTTGTATTTATATTCAACGATACAGTCTTTATAATGAGTTTAAAAGTGAAAGTCTTTGATGAAGTACACATTTCTATTCTAAACAATATTCGATATTGCCACACAAGCACAATCTTCACAAATCATACTCGATTACGAATGAAACTCACTTATCTTTTTTTTTTTTTAAATAGTCAAGTGTAAGAACGATTAGTTGCAACTAAGTCAACTAAGATGCAAATACATTACAGACGAAATGAGCTTAGAGCAATTCATTTTCCTTTTCTCTAGGTAGTCAGCGGCGGGGAGTGAGGAGGGCGACTGCTACCCCAATATTTTTTCTCACCCCTCCTCCGCCCCCATTTTTCTATGTCCAAGCGGTGAATAATAATAATAATAATAATAATAATAATAATAATAATAATAATAATAATAATAATAATAATAATAATAATAATAATAATAATAGTAATAATAATATGTACAACCGATAATAATAATATTCAAAGCAAAACAAATGTGGTTGCCTCGCCTCCCCAAAATTTTTCTTGCTTCCCCTCTTGACCCCCTAATTTTCGATTTTAGCTACGCCACTGTAGGTAGTAACATAAAACTTCTCGATATTCATTGATTGTTAGGTAGGTTTTATATTGATCTCCCTTTTCATCACCCAGGGTATATGATACGGAACCTATTATTTAAAGCGGGATACAGAATACTATAGAAAGAGAAATTCAGGAATACCCATTTCTTGTAATGAAATCGTGCTAATCTTCTAGAAACGGCATGTTGACGCACAAAAGACGGCTGATAACACCTGATTTTTGGCAGAAACGTTTCGGGTAGCATTGAAAATGTACTCCGTGATAATTTTCGTTTAGAAACAGGTTATGATAAAATGAGACATACATACATTTCTGAGGTTTTGCGTTCGTTCCCAATGTTTGCATTTAGAAGCAGTCGAGGAGTGAATTTAGCTTCTAACCCTCCCTGCCATTTAGGAAATATATTCCAATAGCTTTTGTCAGAATTATTCGATTTTGATAGAAAGAAAGCTTTCAGTTTTATGTCCCATGGGTTATGCAGGGTTATGTTGTGTAGTTTAAAACCAGACGGTGACGATGAGAATGAATGAAATCGTAGAATGAAGAAAGTTGGAGAGAACGGGAGAACCCCTAGAAAACCCACGCGCACGGTGTTTGTTCACCTGAAAGTTGATTTTGATAGGCTATGTATATGTGCTTTGTATTGCCTTCCCACAATTCGTATAGTTTGAGATTAAAATCGGTCAAACATGAGAGAGTAAGTAGACCCGTCTTTGATGGGAAAAACAATCTTGAACACTTGGTAAAAATTCTCCGATTTTTAATGAAATATAGCAGTGACGAATCTAGCCAAGGACCGGGGACCTAGGCCCCCATTTTTTGGGAACAAAAATAATTTAAGCTATTATTTATACATTTTAAAAGTTTATACCAAACTCATGATATACCTATCATAGTCTGGGGTCTGGCTGTCCCCCAGCTTTTACCTTTTAGATTTTCTACTGAAGCACCTAGGTATTGCCATATTGGTAAAGAATAAGGCGACGGAGTTCTCCAATATAAGCTTTCGCTTGCTTTTACAGTCCACAACATTAGTAGCAGAATATTATAGAGCAGGGATTTTCAAACTTTTGCAGTCGAGGCTCCCCTCTACCACCAAAATCTGAACGCGCCTCCCCTGTCAAAAATAAATATGTCAACATCATAAATAGACCCTATGTGTGCCCCTAAATAAAAAAAAATCTATCACTATGATAAACTAAGTTTCATTTATTAATCACTAATGGAAATATCTCATTAACACAGGTGAGCTACATGGTACACACTGATTTCACCTTTTAGTGTTATTAGCCGGTGTTAATAATTATACATTGTGGTAAGTCAGACATTTATGTCAAAATTGGAAAATACGGACAGAGAGGGAATTAAAACTGGCACGTTTAAATGTTGAGCAAAGTCAATGGAATGTATGACTTGTTTTGAGTCATACAATTTATTAAATCCCGGCACATATTTTGAAATGGCAAGACGCAAGACAGGTTCGACCAATGAAAATAAAACAAATAAGACTATTTGTGAATGGCGGTAATACTTTAGAAAAAATAAAAATTCCAGAATCGTCCCAAAACTAATAACAGAAAATTAAGAGAGGAAATATTAAGCTAACATAGCGAGGCGCGAAAATCCAAAGACATTTAAGAAGGCATACTATTCTACAGAGATAAATTAGAAGATCGTTAGTAGCCATCTAACAAGCATTATACACGTTTAAGCCAAAGGTAAAAGGGTTATCCTCCTGATCGTATGTGAAACAAAAACTTAGTTCACTATGTAATACTAAAGAAAAAGGATGCAGGCTGCGTGCATGTTGTATTCAGTGGCGTAGGGAGGGGGGGCCGGAGGCCCCCCCCAAAGAGGTCCGACAATGTACTTTGGTACTTTAATGTTTATAATTTTTTATATATTTTTATGTTTATATATTTTTTTGTTTGTAATTTTTCTATATGTACCTATAACAGCACTTGCACCCCCCAAACACACATCCTGGCTACGCTACTGGTTGTATTATAAATACGTTCCTTTGTAGGATATACGTTCCTTTTTTAAAAGTCATCGAACCACCCCTGACAACCTTCAACGCCTCCCCAGGGAGGCGTGCGGCACAGTTTCAAAAACACCTGTTACAGAGTTTAAATATTTACGTTTTAATATACTGTATTTTCTACTGGTTCTTACTTCTTTTGAATTTTTATTAGTCCTGATGATCTTTGTGTTATATATGCTGCATATATGCATATATAACATACGTGCATATGTGCATATATAAGAAACTCAAGGTTTAAGCGAAGTCACATCGGTGAAAAAAAAATATGTGACTTATGGCTTCAAACTAAGAGAACGAAACGTATTATAGGGAGCTAGCTTGTTTACCAGCGGGGGCTGAGGTAAAGGGGGAAAAGTTTCAACAACTTTTCTGCCTGACTGTTGCAATACTCCCTTACCCTCCTCCTATATGTCAGCGTTGCCAGGGTTAAAAATTTGTCACATGAATGTCACTCTGAAGAGTGAGTGTGAGTTGGTTATTTGTTGTGTGTTGTTGTGGTTGCGATTTTGTTGCTTATTATTCATGAGAGGGCACTGAGTAATAATGAATACACAGCGAAGCTAGAGAAGTAATAAGGAAGGCCATAGTGAAGTGCGACGAAGAAGCGAGGGAGAAAAACTGAAGCATTTGTTATCAGAGCCTAATTGGCGTGTGTCCACGTATACAGGGATCTTCGATAGGGATTGCATAATTGCATAAACTCTTTGAATTAAGTGAGTATTAGCTGAATTTTTTGACAACGCACTGGCAACCCTGCCCAGGACCGTCGAGTGACCGTTTCTTGGCGACGGGGTAGGGAACCTACCAATCAACTCCGAATTCCTCAGCCTCGCATTAAAGCTAGCTTCCTATATTACTTAACGCATTAATTCTTACATCCAATAATTGAAATATTTGATAAGATTTCCTAAGTTAGTTCGAAGTAATAAATCTTTAATTTTTTATCGCAGTGACTTCTCTCAGGAGCCGCCTCTGAAGAAACTTTTTTTTATTTAGATTCCTGTTTTTAATCGTGATGCATCCTGTGAATGTGCTTGGATTATGGTACGTACTTATTGCGCAACTTTTAAGAAGGTATTTGATAGCGATGCTCATGATTCATCGTATGGCGTATCTAACGAAGAGCATGATGAAGAGTTGCCAACCATGGTAATTTACCACTAAATCTGGAATTTTGCAGTCCACGTACGCATGAAAAAAAAATGGTCATTTTAGACTAGCTCAGTGGCGGCTCTTGAGCGAAGTGGTATCGGTAAAAAGATACTATTTTATCGGTACATGCTAAGAGAAGATCCTTTACGTAACATTCTAGTTGTTGTATTCACCTCAGTGTGGCAGTGAGTTATCAATATATCTATATCAACTATCTTACTTGTAGTGGCTTTCGTAACCCACTCCACTAGGTTGTAGGGGGCACCGTGACACAGTGATGCCCTCACCGCTGGTCTAGTGGCTAGTGCGTGCTCCTTTGGTGTACGTGGTCCCGGGTTGGATTTCCGGTGGGAGAGTCTTTGGCATTTTACCTGCCCTCGATGTTTCTGTATTCGTGTTCCTGTTCTTAAAAATAGAGAGAGATAATGGACAATAGTGAAACTGAAGTAAAAATAGTGGTCATTAGGAAAGTTCAGTTATAGAGTTACATTCGGTAAATCAGTTAACTTTAGAAAAGCGGTAAAGCGCTTACCTCTGGTGCGTGGGGTCCCTTGTTCGTTCTCCGTACAAATAAGTTTGTGGTGGGCAATATTCTGTCATTAAGTTTCTCGGTGTACTCCAATCTCCTCTCACATTTCCATTCCACCATTTCTTCCATTATCATCAACTTGCCTAAATCACCCATATCCCTTAGCCTAAAGGACATAACCGTGGGACGTTAAACTGAAATATGTAATTTCATTTCATTTTCTTCTAGATTGAAATTGAAGTAGCTCCAATTTGTTTTGTAATGTTGAAATTACCGAAAATTCCATACTTTCCATCGAATCAAATGCAAGATAAGGTGCTAAAAGCCCACGTTTGTTACTCACTTGAATACACGTATGTTTAATTTTCTAAAATTAAAATATACAAACGTGTTCAAATTATTAGACTAAACATCCAGTTTCTGAATATTTTACTGTCCTTACAATATTAGTGAGAAAATACGTTCGAACTTGGTCCAAATTACTACTTTGTAACTCTGTCCTAATTTCAAGTGGGTGTGGCATATGCTTTTCAATATCAATAAAACAAATGCATACGTAACATTCAAATATAATTACTACAAAGTGTGTATATCCAAATTGGAAACCAAAAATGAAATGGAATACTTACAAGAAAATTATCTCTCACACAAAGATAAATATTTCTTATGAAATCTCTTATTCTTTGTTAAGTCTTTTATCCTTTGTGCCATCTTATGTAAAAGTTTAGCACATTTTGCCTTCAATTCAGCATCGTGATACCACAAATTGTTGATCTCCTTGATCAATTGAAGTTTGGTTCTAATGTGCTTCTTCTCTAGATTTTCTTTCATGAAGCTCTAAAAGTTTTTAATCGGGTTCATATCAGGACTAATGACTGGCCATGGAAGAACACTAATTTCGTTGTCCTCGAAGAATTTTGTCACAGCTTTGGCCCGCTGGCATGGGGCTCCAACATTCATAAAGATGAGTTGTATGTCGTCAAACCAGAGTGCAGTCTGGGAACGCAGTTCTTCTTGAAGAACTTGTAGGTATTGGTCGTGCTTCATTGTCCTCTCTACTATATACAGTCTTCCAGGCCCGAAGACAGAAATCACACCCCAGACCATGACTAAAGTAGGATGCTTCACGGTTTATTGAAAACATTCCAACTTGAATTCTTCCTAGAGTCAACGTCACCCATATTGTGAACATTCATCAGACACAAAGATACATGATTCATCACTGAAACGCACTATTTTCCCATCGTTAGCAGTCCAATATTCTAGGCCTCGTGCCCATTCGAGGCGCTTCTTTGCCATGATTGGAGTAGACTCTTATTTTTGTTTTCTTTCTTGACCGTGTGCTTTTATTCCCTAGGAACAAAGAATCCTTCGAACACTTTCAGGCCAAATGTCTGCGCCATACTCAGCCATTTTTATGCTTAAGTCTATTAGAAGTTGCACTTCTGTTTCCCAGAGCCAATCTTTTTAGTTTTCTGATACCTCTTAACGATAGCTTTGGTTTTCGCCCACACTTCCCAATCCTATTTTGGTTCTTGATCATTTCAACAGAGATTCGACTCACAGATTTTTGTTCTATCCCAACTCTACTAGCAATGTATCGCTGTGTATATCTTATTTCCACCAGAAATATTTTGTTAACTTCCATTTTATGCGGAGAAAGGTCTTTTGTTTTTTCCCATTATGCTGCAATTACAGGACTACACAGAATAAAAGATTGATACACGAAACACGTCACGATCATTTTAAACTGGCTCATTCGAACTGTGAGCGCTTTGAATGTCGTTAACTTCTTACGCCAGCAACAACAACATTTCAGACTGTAACTTGTTGATAGGAACCACACAATAGCTATCTACAACTGGAACAACACTTTCAGAATTTTCGCTCTTCACTAATACCATCTGCTGTTCAACGGTGGTATCACCACTTCAACTGTACAGTAAACAAATGAAGGATCCTATATTGGTGGTTTAACCATTAAATTAAATGTTCTAGAACGCTGAAATTAGGACTCCTACATCAATTTTGCATTTTTTAAAGCGTGAGTCTAATAATTTGAACACATCTGTATGTTTGTAGCCAAAACCTCGTATGATTAAAACAAATAGCAGCGTCACGTGAAAAGGTTTGGTTTGTGTGTCGTAGGGTGCACCTAATGGGGGGATCCACCGGATAAGAACGCCTCCAAAAACTTCCTAATTCAACATACATTTGTACGCTTTCTTAATAAAACTATATTTGTTTAACAAGAAAGTGATTGATTATGTAGCAGCAAAGTTTCATTCCAGGATGATCGTACATTTCATAAGTACTCTTTTTCTTATAGGGGTCACGGTGGCTCAGTAGAGAATACGTAGTCTCGGGTTCGATTTCCGGTGGGAAAGCCTTTGGAATGTTAACTGTCCTCGATGTTTGTGTTCGTGTCCCTGTTCTAAAGAATAAAGTTAATGGAAAATAGTAAAACTGACGTAAAAATAGTGGCCAATAGGAAAATCAAGTTACTGAGGAATGTTCAGTAAATCAGTTAACTTTTAGAAAGTGGTGCGGCGTTCACCTCTGGAGCTTCGGGTCTCTGGTTCGATCCAAGTGAAGCTTCTGGTGGACATACACCGTATTCTTGAGTTTTCTCCGGGTTCTCCGTTTTCTCCCACTTTCTTCATTCCATCAAAGCATTCATTTCTCATAATTACCGTCTCCTTTACCCTAGGTGACATAATCATGGGACTTAAAGATTTAATATAATTTTTGATTTTTTCTGTTTTAAAAGTAATATGATTCTAGGTTTTTTCTGAAAATATGGCGGAAGTATTTTGCAATTATCGGTGCAGGTGCAGAAGTATACCCGTCCAATACTATATAGACGTAGTTGCTTGTAGTTTGGACCTCCTCCAAAGCTTGGATCCCTCTCTCTCTAAAAAAAAAAAAAAAAAAAAAAAAAATCTGCGTGCGCGTTTGGTGTGGCGTGCTATTTTGTCAAATGATATTGAATCCGAAATTCGTGCGAGATTTTTACTACCTTCGATTTTAATAGAGAGATTAGGTTAATTTAGCAGTGATCGATCAAGTAATTTTTGAGATTGTTTGTCTCCTAGATGGACCGACAGAGACACAGACACAGTAAATACGTAAAGGAGTTTTGGTAAACCCATCTCCTTAAATGATGTGAAGTTAACCAGTAATGCAGTTCCTTAAACTTAATTTGGCTGCAAAATGCTGTTCAATTCCATGGATATATATATATAGGGTGTTTTAAAACAACACCGACAACGTTTGGGAAATGATTCCTCACACCAAGATAAGACAAAAAGTATAGACCAACTTGGGTGCACAAATGCTTCCTTTCGGAATTATAGGCTGCCGAAAACTTGAAAAAATTAACTTTAAAAGGTCCATAGCTCCAAAACTTGGGACCTATCGAAGTCGGGTCAAGACTTCGCTTAGGAACTACTACGTGCTCTATCCAAACATCCATGTTTCAGAATCCTGTGGTACTTCCGCAACGATTTTTATAGAGGTAGTTGGTGAGTATTTCAAGTTATATTCCCGTAGCCAAACTCTCTCTACAAAAATTGTAGCGTGAGTACCTTAGGATTCTAAAACATGTATTTTTGAATAGCGCACATATTAGTTCCTAACTGAAGTCTTGATCCGACTTCGATAGGTCCCATAGTTTTGGAGCAATGACCTTTAAAGTTCATTTTTCCATGTTTTCGGCAGTCTATAACTCCAAAAGGAAGCATTTGTGCACCCAGGTTGGTCTATACTTTTTGTCTTATCTTGGTGTCAGGAATCATCTCCCAAACGTTGCCGGTGTTGTTTTGAAATACCCTATATATATATATATATATATATATATATATATATATATATATATATATATATATATATATATATATATATATATATATATATATATATATATTGCTTCTTTGGCCTCCTGAACCGGTCAAGCGGCTAGCACGTACTTTTAGTACATGTGGTTCCGGGTTCGATTTTCGATGGGATAGCATTGAACACATTACGTTGTAGCTCCTTCTTGGTTATACGGGGCGTGTTCAAAAAATATCGAATCTTATGTTTTGCCGCGTAAATTAATGAAGTGCGAGAGACTTTCTTCAATGTAGATGTAGAGGGGGACACAGTCGCGATTTTTTTCCCGCCCTCAGAAAGCATCAGTTGCTGGCAGTCGACCAAAGAGTGAAGACGTGTAGTGAGCGGTCGTCGGATTTCAGTTTTTTTGTAAAGTGACAGAAAAACTTGAGCAGCGATATTGCATCAAATTTTGTCAAAAGCTTGGCAATACCCAAGCGGAAACCATTGAATCGGATCTGTACATTCAATTGTAAACGAAAATTTGGGCATGAGGAGAGTAACCACGAAATTTTATTCAGGGTTTCATCACTAAACAAAACATTCCTGTGTGTCGTCAGGCTCCCTACTCATGTGACATGGCTTCATGTGACTTTTGGTTATTTCATAAGCTGAAAATTTCACTGAAAGGTACCCGCTTTAAGTCAAGAGAAGACATCAAGTGGAAACGGTCAAAGTCTGAAATACGTGTTCGGCATTGTGATGGTGATGAGTTTGCTTAGTTAATCGGATTAATCTACCCAATCGGATTAATCACGATGGTGAGAATAAAGGCATGAAAATGAGAGAAGTGAAGAGACACACGGAAGCTGCTGTTTGCGCGGGAATATTAAAAATGAACGTAAACATGAGTAACAATAACGTTTTCGAACTTGTGTACAATAGGGGTTTAAGGGGTCACAACTTAACCCAACGAATTTAATCTTTTTCAAAGACTGATAACTACGAGTGATTTTTCTTGATTAAATTGACATATTAAATGCTTCCAATTTGAAGAAATTTATTTGGATCATATCTCCATCAAATACTTATATCACCAGGATATTTTTTCTGTATATAAGTATCTAGTATGTTTTATCTATCTACATACATACATACAAAATATGTGTATATATAATATGTGTGTGTGTGAACGTGTTTTAGTGTACTTCTAATATGTTAATTAATAATAAATAATCTTAAATTCAGAATTTTCGTTCATTATGGAATTAAGTAATTAGTGTAATTACAAACTTATGAAGTAGCCAAATTATATTTTGGATTTTAAATACAAACATTAAACATATTCTTCACCTCCATCGAAATTCACAAAGAAGGCTCCTTCTGAATTTCCGTTATACTTCACAAAATATTTTTTTTAATGTAAAAGAACTAATTAACTAACTCTATGGCCTATGAAACTCGGAAGTTCAATGCCGTGTCCATACAGCCTCTACAATGACTATCCTTACCCAACTGGATCTAGTTTCTACTTTGTATTTCTATTTTCTCGAGATCCATCTTAATATTGTGATCCCGTGTGAGCCTAGGCCTTCCTAATGGACGTTTTCCTATTGGATTTCCGGTCACAACTTTGAAAACGTTCCTACTTACTTCCATTCTCGCTACATGACATGCCCCCTTGAGCCTCCTAGATTTGATGACTCTAACAATGTTTGGTAAAAGGTACAAATTATGTAGTTCCTCGTTATGAAGTTCCTGCCATTGCCCATTCCCGTTCTTTTTGGTTCCAAATATTCATCTCAGGATTTTATTCTCAAATACTTTCAGTGTGCATTCTTCCCTTAAAATAAGTGGCCATGTTTCTCAACCATACAGAACAATATGCATGATTATCGTTTTATATATTTTAAGCTTCAAGTTCCTCGACAGAATTCACGACGACATTTTGAACCGAATATTAACACGAATTACCTACGTTTAATCGACATTTAATTTCTTCGTGGACATGATTTTGATCCTAGATACTTGAAAGTATGCACTTTATCGAAAATATTATTTGATACTTTGATGCATCCATAATTTGGAGTATTACGATCCCAGCGAACTTCTATGTATTTAGTTTTTTCTGCATTTACTTCTAGACTTGCAAGCATTTAATAAGGTCTCTGCATTTCTTTTTATTGTTATCCTATCAACTGCTATCAGATTTACATCAACATATGCCATAACCTAGTGAATACCATTTAGCTCTAGGACCTTATTGCTATTTTTGATTTTCCTTATAGCATACTCCAGAATATCATAAAGTTGAATAATAATGTCGACAACGCATTTCCTTGTTTCAGGCCATTCTCGACTTGGAAGCTCGTGGACAACAATTTTTCTACTCGAACTTTACTTTCGGATTAATTTAAATACAATCTTAATTACTCTAACTAGCTTTTTCGATATTCCAAATTCTGCAAAAATGTACAGTGTTTCTTTCCTAAAAGATTCGTAAGCCTTTTTAAAATCAATAAATAACTGATGTACCTGGGTATTGTATTCCCGTTTCCTTTCAAGTATTTGTCAAATAGTAGATATCTGATCGATAGTTGATTGATTTCTTTTAAATCCACACTGATAATCTCATATAATTTCATCTGCGTATGGGATTAATCTTGCTAGTAGAATGTTTGAAAGGATTTTATAGGAATGTTGACAGCAGAAAAATGCCTCGATAATTATTACAATCTGCTTTGTCGCCTTTCTTTTGAGTTGGAACAGAGATTCACTCTTTCCACTCTGATGGTAATTCTTCCTTATTCCGGATAAGGAGAATGAGTTTGTGTATCTTTTTCCAAACTTTTCTTCTCCAGCTAAAATTAACTCAACCGGAATTTCGTATATAGCAGGTGTTTTGTGTTTCTTTAATTTCTTTATAGCGATGGCTCTGCTGTGTGCACTTCCCTTTCCCCACGAACATCAGTTTTTAGGCGCGTGTTAAGCAAATCATCAAAGAAATCTTTTGGTCTATTCAAGATGTCATCTGTATTTGTGAGAATCGTTCCGTCATACGCGCGATGTTGATACCCTTTCTTAAATTCGATGATGCTCTTATACATGTCTCGATCTTTTACTATTATCTTCATTAATTTTAGCCTTCAAAAAATTGCATATCTTTGTTCGAAAATTTTTGGAAGTTTCCTATCTGAGGTCAACGAAATTTTGTAGTTATGTCGTTCGAATTTTGTACCCAACGCAGTTTCGCCTGTTTTCCCTTTAATACATTCCTAGTCGAACCATGGTTTGTTCCTACGTATTTCCGCGTGCCCCATTTTTTCCCTTGCTGAAATTTTACAGCTAACCCTAATTTGAACCCAAATATCCTTAACACTAGTGCTCTCAAAACCTTCTAAAACCGATAATCTATTCGACACTTTAATCTGGCGTTCTCTCTAGCTATGGTATCGCGGGAGTTGGACAAATACCCGTTCTACTTCTTAAACACTGTCTTTTATATCGTCATCTTTATCTTCTGTGGGACATGCACATTTAAAACAATAATATCACACCACCAACCCTTAAGAGTAATAAAAGAAAGTCTATCATTAACAAATTCAATCCGTTTAATTGCTGGTATTAAACGAACCGAAATTACAATGCTATTTGTGTGGTCATATGCAGAATAAAATTACAAAAGTTTACAATTATTACTAGAAATTAATGGTGTCACCTATTTCGAACGTTCTAAAAGCACATAGTTTCTAATGTACTGACATTCTATTTCTTATCGATAGTATGAAACATTGTAAATAATTGTAAATTTTCATAACTGTTCCCCAAGTGAATTTGTAAACAACCAAATGTAGTTTTGTGAAGTTTTAGTACAAAAAGTCTCTGAAAAACAGTCTTTATTTGTAAAAGAATACATAAATATCGCTTTTGGATGTTGCAATGGTCTGTCCAAGCAGCTTGATAAAAATTCAGCATAGCATAACAACAAAAGCTGCTTCTCCTATATAAAAAAAGGAAGGAAGGAGGCAAAAGGTCGGTATGGTGAATGTAGGGTGGCACCTATTTCTACCTCGCCCCAGGCCCCGAAATCTATAGCTACGGCTCTGACTGTTACATGAATTTTTCGGGAATTGTTATAAATTAGCAGAGGTGCCGGTTTCACACAGACTGAATAGTATACAATCTGAAACACAGTACAGAAGTTTGGGTTGCCTAGCTTGAAGGGCTCCTGAGAAATCCTATACTTTTTGAACCTTCAGAACGTGTAACCACCTGTAATTTTTGTTACGCTGTGCTCATGTAACCTACCAAAGTAAGTAAGCATGGACAATCGTATGGATAAGGTGACCCTGATCTTGAAAAGAATCACCCCACGTTCTAATTGATTGTATTTTCGTTTCTGAAGTAATGAGACGCGAATCGAATATTAGCTAATTCAAAAGCAATATTAACTTTCCTTTGTAGAACCCTGCCCAGACTATCCACACGTGTGGTATTTGCCATTCACGTTATTTCTGGGCATACAGAAACACAAATAAATTTGAAAAAAAAAACAACCAAACAAAAAAAAAAAAACCGCTTACAAACACAGTTATCTGCGTATATATAAAACAACACCTAGATCAAATTCCTGAGAAGAGTAAGTTGAAATTCGGACAGTGCATAGGATTTAAGACATAAGGCGACACTAAAGAAAAGGGTTTCAGTTGTTACAACATGTTTATTATCTCGGAATCCCTTAAGTTTAGAAAGATGGAACTTGAAACATGGACTTTTCATTTTAACAATCAAATACATGTTTCGGTGCTTTATTTACATTTGACTTAGAAGGAAAGAGCAGAGTTGCAAAAGAAAAGGAATGAAGTTGCAATTATTATATTAGGATGGCCGTATTTAGATATCTACTAAATTTAGAGAAGTGAAATTTGGTGTTTGGACTTTTCAGTTAAAATATTTCGACATGTGTTTTTAGTGTTTTTTTTTTAATATTTGACCTACAAAAGAAAAGAAATGAAATCTTCAATTTAACGTACCAAAATTATGCCCTTTAGGCTAAGGGATGTGGATGATTAATGCAAGTGAATGATGGAAGAATTCGTGGAATAATAATTTGGGAGGAAACGGGAGTGTCCCGAGAAAATCACGGATACTACTTTGTCTACCACATACTTACGTGGCTGGGGTTCAAACTAGGGGCCCCATGCACAACAGGTAAGCGCTCTACCACTGAGCCACCTTGTCTCCTTAGAAAGGAAAGGAAAGAAGTAAGGTGGTTCACTGTAATAATCAAACGAGAATTTTGTGCGAGATTCTACCTATGAGGAATTATATGTGAAAAACGCAGGACAAACGCAAAATATTGTCCACAATAACAAATGCGAACACTTCGTAGTTAAATATATATATTTTTTTACAAATTCTTACAGAATGTAGAAAATTTACATCGGCAATAGTTGGCCATCTTGAAGAAGATCGTCGGATTAAATAATTGCGCATGCGCATTCATCGCGTTATCGAAGCAAAAGAAGAAGGTCCGCTAGGTAAGAAAATGTTTCTTAATTATTAAGGAATTATGTACTTATTAAGTTTTTTTACTAATTCGTTATTCATTATTATCTATGGTGCACATTAAGGAAGATTTATGAAACAATATGATTGATGACATTTGAGAGATTTGTGTTTTGATGATTCCTTGAAGTTTCACCATTTCACCGCTGTGCTTTCAGCGGCTTTCAGAAAAGTTTATCAATAATGTATTTTCAGTCGAAACTTGTAAAATATGGAAAATTTTATTTTCAATCTTTTTCCTGGTGTAAATTGTATGAAAGTGTGGTAATTATCTTTGTATAGAAAATGCGCAAAAGTGGATGTCATTGCCATAATATTTAATCTAGCCTTGCGCGCCTCGAAGTTATTGCAAATGGCGGCAAGGTATTTTGAATGCTGGAAACGACGCAAAAAAATATACTTTTGAAAAATCATCTTTCAGACTCGAAATATAAGTAACAAATAAAACAAGGATATATATTTGTGTTTAAAATAAATGTTGTGGCATTTGTTAAGCAATTAATGTCTAAAAGGAAGATTTCTTTACTAACATTGAAGAAGTACAGTTAGGCTTTGTGTTAGCAGTGAGTTTCAATAAACTTCATATTCTAAATTGTTCGGCGGAATAGAGAGAAAACCTCAAAATTTTGTCATAGTTTCATAGCATCTGAGAATTGTCTACTTAAAAAGAAAGTGTGTCGGTAAAGAATTTTTCTTTCCGTGGTTGACATACAAGTCTTGTGTTACCGTACCGCCAACTAAACATCACGTTTTCAGCTGCAAAACATTTTCGTCATTTTACCATCTTAGAATTCCTTAATGCAACCACTCCTAAAAAGAACAATTTCAAGCAGCTGTAAATATCCGTTATTCAATTATTACGCAAGGAACATTAATACTTTCAGTCCAAACACTTTAAATTTCAATATTATTTTGTTCAAACTGAGAAAAAGCCATCGACGATAACTAGACATCGGATTTTTATACACTTAAAATTCACGAAATAGGCAAGCAACTATGCTATTAAATGTGTTAAAATATGCACTTAACATGTGCTAAGAATGCACAGCAAATACAATAAATATACAGCAAAATTGTAATAAAGTTTTGCAGGTGAATTATAACATCAAAAGTGTACTTTTTACCTTTCAGAGACTTCTTTCCAGAATTTATTTTTTATGACAATTACAGTTTATATACTCCTAACTTTTTAAAACACACACAAATTATGTGATTAAAACAAACACAATGATAAAAGAATACGTTTTCTTCACTTTTGTATTTTAAAGTGTATTTACTTTATACGACATAATGCGAGCCTCACTGTGCCAAAAAAAAAAAAAGTTTTTGTTTTTGAGGATTTACTCCTCGTAATTAGTCTTACAGTATATCACAAGATGCTTCTCTTCATTTTTGGTGTCAATTTGTAACACTTGTAGACAGATAAATGACCTGTTGACGTCAATAGATGCTACTGGACAATATTTCAGAAGAGAAGCTAGTTTATTATCTACATTTTATGCAAGTAGAAATTTAACCCTTCAAGGTATTTCCCTATGACTTCAATTGTTTTGTGATCGAAGTTTCTGGCGATAACATCCGTTAATTAATTTTTCACAGAGCGCCAGAATTTACCAGGAACCGACTGCAGCTCGTGCCGAACTTTTATCAACTAGAGCCAAGGATTCACTGAGCAGCATTCCTCACGTCTCTTGTTTCTGAATTAATATCGACACGATATTAGAATATCTTTATCATTATCAGATTTCTCTTTACGATATTAGAATATCTTTATCATTATCAGATTTCTCTTTACGTCTTAGGAATTGTAAGCTTCTTTGCTTTCCTGATCAAAGCCACTAACATTATTGTTTCTCCATAAACTAGGCATTCTTACAATCCTCTCATGCAAAAAGTTGTTCTGCTGCATAGACATTTAAATGCATTGAAAATGTAAACTAAAACTGGATTTATTCTACACTGTAAGAATACATCTGCAGTAAACCTAATAGAATATGTTGACTATACTTTTAAGCACTAATATATTCTATAAACTTTAAAATATGCATTTGTATGCACTATAAAACTTCATATTCGATGATTATTACTGTTGTTAGAAACCCTACCAAGTTTAACAGAAATGCATGTAAGCAAATAAAATATGCATTTGTATAAACATTTATCACTTTCAGAACTCAAGATAGAATTATATTTCTTGATACTACAATTAGGGATGCGCACGAGACGAGTCGAGACAGGACTTTCCTGACAAAATTCGAGTCGAGACACGGCTCTTCCAATAGAGATATATACATTTTTCGAGTCTAAACATCACTTTTACAGCACATTTTCGAGACGAGACAGCCACAAATCTTGTCTCGTGCGCATCCCTAACTACAATAGATTTTGCTATTTGTCTGACATAATTTCAATATCATATGAACAAAGCAAATATCGTCTTTATACTTATTTTTTTAAAGTCTGTTTTCACCCCTAAAACAACACAAAATACACATGAAAAGTTAGATCTTCCAATAAAGATTGTAGTGCAGTATAAAATAGTTAAAGTAATACTTTTTTTTTTTTTTTAAATTTCAGGTATACTTACTGAAGATGCAGGAGTTCCGTTGTTGTCCCCGGCATCCTCCAGTTCTTAGCCAAGGCGTGAAAAAGCGTAAGAAGCTAATTGGTTTAATAAGGGTCTTTTCTAATGATCTACTCTTTACATTTTTCTTAGCTTAAGTTATACTTGCACTAGGATAAAACAATCGTATGTGGCGTACCTAGAAATGTATGTTACATGTGTAAATCCTGTAGCTTTTGGACTTAACGTACAGCAAACGTATAACTGAAAACGCACGTTTTATAATATTTTCTGTATAAGTGTCCCATCTATACGTACTTTAAGTATGAATCAATATAGGCGGTCAGAATCTCACATACAAGTAGACATATATAACATATAGCTGACGAATGTAACATAGGTATATGTATGTAATATAAGGAAGATTGTTAGATGTCTGACATCCTGCAACGGCATGATGTAACATTTAAGGGCAGTGCGTATGTAGTATATTGATAATTATGGTCCGTACTGATTTCTGTAGTGAGCAAAAGGATTCCGTATATTTCTACAAAATACCGCTGTATGGATAACAATTTTTTTTAGTTTGGTTTTACTTATATTACAGATTTCTATTTAAAAGAAGAAAATTCATTTTTGTGAAATATCAAAATTCGGCTATTCGGTAAGAGTGAAGAATATGTTATTATATACTTGGCGAATTTTTTTTTCATCGAAATATTTACTGATTATTTGAATGTCGACATACAAAACGTGAGTATTCGAAACGTATTGCCTAAACTTTATAAGTTATCTGTTTTATCAGTTTAAGGTAAAATTAATTACTACATGGAAAACAATTCATTATCCGGACAGGGGTATATTGTACAAATATACGAAATCCTTATGTTTACTACGGAAATATGTACGGAATATACGTTATCCATATTCTACGTACGTACTGCCTCTTTTCCTGCTTAGATCTTACATCATACCGTTGCAAAATGTCTGATATCTAATAGTCTTCCGTATATTACATACGTGTACATATCTTACACACGCCAGCTATGTTCTATACGTCCATTTGTATGTGAGATCCTGAATGCGTATATACAGTTCTTTGTTTGGTGCTGTAAGTACGTTTATTCTTAACACTTGTGCGAAAAGTACGTAAAACATACGTTTTTAGTCATATGTTTGCTGCAGGATGTCACATAGGGTTGTTCGTTAAGTTTAAAAGCTACAGGATTTACGCATGTAAAATAATTTTTACGTATACCACATACGTTTTTTTCTCAGTGTAAACTATTCACGTAAAATACATATTTCAATATGACTATTATAAATGTAATCTGAAAGACATATTTAAGAAGTTCCAAGTAGTAACGGCGAACTCAACGGAAGTAACGTGTTACACAGAGAAAAATTCGTTCTCAGGACAGCGGTATATTGTACAAATATGTGGTATCCTCTTGCTTACTATAGAAATCAGTACGGAGCATACGTTATCCGTATGCTACTAGGCACTGCCCTTAGATGTTACATCATGCCGTTGCAGGATGTCTGACATCTAACAGTTTTCCGTTTATCACATGCATATACTTATGTTACCTTCGTCAGCTAAATGTTATATACGTCCATTTGTATGTGAGATCCTGACCGCCTACATTGTTTCATACAGAAAGTACGTATAGATGGAACACTTATACAGAAAGTATTATAAAACATGCGTTTTCAGTTATACGTCTGCTGTACGTTAAGTCCAAAAACTACAGGAATTACACATGTAACCTATCTTTTTAAGTATGCCACCTACATTTTCTTCTCATTGTATCTGAAGGCTCAGTAATAACGTTTGAAGTGTGTTCCAGTAGTAATAGCAAACTCTTCTCTAGTAGCCAGTTCCCGTGCCAATATGTATCGTTTATGAAAGTAATTCCCTTTCCCTTTGAAAATACATATTGAAAATAAATGGACGATTACTTTGACCTTCCAGAGTGCATTTTGAGGAACCAGACTTTCCTTGAGTTTGCTTGTACCTTTTTTTGTTGCGAAACACACAGTTTTTATTTTTTTAAATGATACATGTAATTCGAATTCCTTGATAAACTGTAAGACCATTTTCTACATTCGTACTTTTAAAAGTAATTTGAAACAATTCGGTTCACTTGTATTAACGACCCGGTAGCCCACTTGTTCTATAATCACATATCGGTGATGCTAAAATTTCTAGCTGATGTATTCTGTGTTGTCCATTCCTCATAATACATAATTTTATTTTTTCTGTCTACCAAATTTTGTGAAACTCATGGCAAAACCTTCTGTTGATTTTAGGTGACGGTAAGATGGAAGATAAGACTTCTGTTTCCATCTTACAAGAGCTGGCATTCAAACACTATGCCCCTGAGTATAAACTTACTTATGAAGGAAATTTCGGACCCAGAACATTATTTGTGTACAGGGTTGAAGCGATGAAAACTGCAGGTATGTATTCATTGAGATAATGAAATGTTATAGTCGTAGCAATGGCGTCTGTGAAGTTGTCCCGCCCACCTAATGAATTTTTCTTTTTCTTATCTACATCGTTAGTTTATCGTTAGTTTACGCTAGTTTTACTAAAATTATCGTTAGTTTCGAAAAAATAAAATTTTTATTCAACAAATAAATGGGCAGGTCAACTTCACACAAACGAATTTCAAAAGTTTTTCATATCACATCGTTAGTTTATCGTTAGTTTACGTTAGTTTTGCTAAAAGTATCGTTAGTTTCGCAAAAGTAATGATTTTATTCCAGAAATAATGTTTCCCGCCAATTGTAAATTAGCCCGCCCATATTGCATTCCCATAAAATTCCAACTCATATCGTTAGTTTATCGTTAGTTTACGTTACTTTTGCTAAAATTAACATTTGCTTTGCAAAAATAACGATTTTATTCGAGAAATAAGATTTCCTGCCAAATGTAAAATTAGCCCGCCCATAAAGAATTATCAAAAATTACCATGTCACATCGTTAGTTTATTGTTAGTTTTACTAAAACTATCGTAAATTACGCAAAGATATCGATTTTAATCAGAAATAAATGGGTAGGCCAAATGAATTTCAAAACTTTTTTCTATTACATCGTTATTTTATCGTTAGTTTACGTTAGTTTTGCTAAAACTATCGTTAGTTTCGCAAAAATAACGATTTTATTCAAGAAATAAAGTTTCCCGCCAACTGTGAATTAGCCCGCCCATATTGAATTCTCATAAACTTACAACTCATATCGTTAGTTTAAAGTTAGTTTACGTTAGTTTTGCTAAAATTAACGTTTGTTTTGCAAAAATAACGATTTTATTCGAGAAATAAAGATTCCCGCCAAATGTAAACAATAACAGCACAATTGCATAGTAGGCATACGTCTATCATGTTCCCTCAGGTACATGAGAATGAGTCCCGTATGTACCTTATATACTTCTTACGTATGCCTGCTATGTAATTGTGTTGTTAGGGTTTACATTCGGCGGAAACCTTTACCTCGAATAAAATCGTTATTTTTGCAAAACAAATGTTAATTTTAGCAAAACTAACGTAAACTAACGGTAAACTAACGATATGAGTTGGAAGTCTGAGGGAAAAAATGAAAAATGAAATGAAATCTTTGAGTTTTACGTCCCACGGTTATGCCGGTTAGGCTAAAGGAGACGGTGATGATGAGTAATAATTGAAATGGTGGAATGAAGAAAATGGGAGGACCCTGCGAAAACCCACGCACACGGTGTTTATGCACCACAAAGTTCACTTGGCGGGGCTTGGGATCGAACCCGGGACCCCAAGCACCAGAGTTGAACATTCTACCACTGAGCCACCGCGGCCCCGGAAGTTTAAGGGAATTCAATGTGGATGGCTAATTCACAGTTGGCGGGAAACTTTATTTCTTGAATGAAATCGTTATTTTTGCGGAACTAACGATAGTTTTAACAAAACTAACGTAAACTAACGATAAACTAACAATGTGATAGAAAAAAGTTATGAAATTCATTTGCGGGTGGGGAACCATGAAGTTGGCCTGCCCATTTATTTCTCGAATACAATCATTATTTTTGCGTAATTATCGATAGTTTTAGTAAAACTAACGTAAACTAACGATAAACTAACGATGTTAATTCAATATGATCTCTTAGTGCAGAAACTCATGTAAAGAAATCTTAAGAATCTAGTTACACGAGATTTAACACTGGGTAAGATTTGATATTTATTGTTGGAATTAAATATTCAGGACACACAAAGATCTGCATAATTGCCATGCATGTCTTTATGTGGATTCTCGAACAGCGATTGTATTCGGATTCCATGTGAAGTTGTAGATCTCTGTCTGTGCAGCACCGATTGTGTTAAAATAGCTCAATTTTAACACAGGCCAGTAATCACAGCATGACTACTACTTAAGCGTGTAAGTTCAACATTGAGGAGTCGTGTTCCCAATTGACACAAAGACGGTGTTGGGCGATGTGAAAGTAACATCATAACAGTATTACAGAACTAGATGAACAAACGAGGAAATTCGGAAATAGGAACACTGGCGCGTTGATGTCTCTCTATACACGTGTTGTTAGGAGACTATAGAGCTATTGATATGAAGACTCTAAAGTGAACAAAAGCTATTGATATATTAATATCAAAAACTGTATTATTGGACACTGGTAAGCAAATCCTTTCATTTACTAGAACAATGACTAAGAAAAACCTAAGCAAAAATATCAAAACGGCCTCAAAGTAAAGTGTATCAGATAGATACAGCTATATTGTAATAGTCAGTGTCCACATTGCATTCCAAGAATATCATAAATATCTCGTAACTGACAAGGAGAATTTTTATTAATCTTTTTATTTTATCTTTTTCTTGCTATGAACAAATCTTTCTGTGGTATATTTGACATTTATACCAATGAAAGAGCAATACCTTATCTTCCGTGGGATCTTTTATGAAAATAGTTTTGTGAGCATATTAATTTTTGGACATTCTAATAAACAGACGTGCTGTCATCTGTTGTTTCTATGTTCACTATGCTACTCTTCGTCGCCGAGGGGGCCGCGGTGGCTCAGTGGTAGAGCGTTCACCTCTGGTGCTAGGGGTCTCGGGTTCAAACCGCCAAGTGAACTTTGTGGTGGACAAACACCGTGTGCGTGGGTTTTCTCGGGGTTCTCCCGTTTCCTCCCACTTTCTTCATTCCACCATTTCATTCATTACTCATCATCACCGTCTCCTTTAGCCTAACCGGCATGACCGTGGGACGTAAAACTCAAAAATTTCATTTCATTTTCATTTTCTTCGTCGCCGATTATATTTCCTCCCTCATAATAGCTTATTAGTTTCCGGCGTAAGCATACGGGAGTGCACAGCTGTCAACATATATACAGGGTGGACAATTTATTTTGTTACGTCCTTGTAACTTTTAAACTTTTTCTTGTTCACCTCAACCATAGGTTGGTGGGCAACATGGAAATTTTAAAAATTTTCTCTCCCTTGGGAGATAAATAAAAAACGCTGAAATTTCGCAGCCTGCAAATGCAAATATCAACTGGGGCGTTGTTTGACATACTCTGCAATACAACCACATTACCAGTGTTGCAATCCAAGATAAAGTTGTAGTTTTTTAAGTGTTATTACGTCAGGTTATTACATATCTCAAATCTACTTGTAAAACAAAAACTTACAATACCACACCTATTTTGCAGTGTTGCAAACTAAGAATGCAAAAGTAGCACAAAAATCGAAACAGGACAAAATTTTGGGGCATTCTACAACATATTAACGCAAGCAACACGGACGGAGTAATGTACATGTGAAGTATTTTAGTGTCAAATATTACGGTCATAACATGACGTATTTCAAACAGATATAAACAAAGTTACAACAAATTGAAATTTTGATTTTTTCAAGGTACTTTACTTAGAAAAAGGTTTTAAGTAAATATTACGTCGAATCACATAGTTTTTTTCAATAGATATAAAGATCACAAATACCCTTTATAGCAATTTGATATCTCAAACTATTGCGGAGAGATTAAAGATATGGCCAAATTTGATACATTGCTTAAAATGGCGTATTTGTGCGAACTTTAAAAAAATTGATTTAGTCTGCTTTCACAACATTACAGCAATACATTCTAGTAGTTGTAATTACAAGTTGTCCAAACTGCAAAAATTTATCAGGGTTGCAATTTGTACTAGTATTTACCATACCTTCAGAACGCTTTGAATTATCAAATTGGTGTAAGCGACATTATGATCTGTGGCGGTATTTTGGTTACTACACACTGATGCATTCCGCTACTTTACTATTAAACTGTAGGCGGGTGGATGAGTGATAACATAGTGCTTTTGTACCGATACTTGTTTTGACTTTAGTGGTTAGGAACATTGCCGTCATCACAGCCTTGCACTATTGTTTACCTTGCGAGTCCCCCAAGCTACACCCCGCCCGGATCCACCATGCAATAGTACCTCTTTATTGCATACCGGACCCTCGCACAGATACATCTAGTGGCACCCACAAAGTTAATCTGTCACAACCATCACTTCCAACCTACTAAACCCAGAATTCGGATACCAGAATGAAGGGTGCTTGTGTAACCCTGTGTAAAGGCACAATATTAAGCTGTATTTACAACGTTAACACTACGTATTTAATTACACTTATGAACGGAACTTGCAGTTACTCGCTTACTTAAAACGCATCGTTTTCGCGCATACAGGAAATCAAAGAAACACAAAGATATCATGCATAACTAGGAATTTATATATACGTTTCGATTAGACATCACTAAACATTTATAGCAATTATTTGTATTCTAATCGTACGATTTTATATTTAATTGGGGCCCTTTAGAACTCGCGATTCCCGTTCGCGTAAGTATCTTCTTAGAGGGAAAACCCCTATTTTTGCTATATTTATCTCTCTAATTGTCCGTGTCCAGCCTGTTTTCAGGTAAAAAGCTCTGCACTTTTGGTGAGCTTCATTGTACTTGATGAATTTGGTTTCACTGTTTTTAAATTATTTGAAATGACAATTTAAGAATTTCCTTCATTGAGACGTCAACAACATTGTCTTAACGAACTTCTTTCATCGTCGTCAATCACAGACTGAATTCACTGTGGCCAGTCCCTTCTCACTCAGATGCTCCCAGCCACCAACACCATGCAATGGATATCGTAATAGTTTAAAATAGCCATGAAGTACTGTGGTCAAGAATGCAGAGGGAGTAAATTTTATAACCATATTTGTAGAAGCGAAAGGATTTTCTGCGTCGCAAAGACGAACACATACATATACATTTTTATCTATTTGCAAAGTGAAATTTCTCAGAGCTGCCTTTGTACGAGGTTTACTTCGAAAGTTAAATTTCTTAACTAATAAGAAATGAGTTATCCTTTTAGGTTATATAGGCGCTCGACAAGAAGGAACTGTTTGTTTTGAAGGAACTGAAAAATAAACAGAACCCTGCACCACTGTTCACTTCACTGTACTAGTGTATGAGATACTTAAACAATTCTTCAAAATCATTTATTCATAGGTTTTTAAAGGGTTAATCCCTAGTCTTCTGCTTTGGGTAACGTATACAAGTTTTTAAAGTTCACTCGGAAATACGATTAAAAACGCAAAGGCCATTTTAGAACGATTTTCAGAACTTACGAGGGCCATAAAGTCTCAATGTCTCTTTTTTCTTTTTCTTTTTTCAATTATAATGGTAAACACATTAATATTCACTAACAGTTTTCATTCACATTATTTCCTACACAGCATGATATAAATTTATTATACTATTCCTTTTTTAATTTCATTCAATAATATTTAGTATTTTTTAACATTGTGTATTGTTATTTAGTATGCACTAACTCAAACACTTAAAATAATTATTAATGCATTACAAAACACTTAGCTCTATTACATAACACATTTACATAACACAATTACTTATATAACATTTAACTCTATTGTAATTATTTTTTTCAAATATCCATTACACAATGAATAATAGTGTTCTGTGATATTCATGATACGTAATTATCTCAATGCACTATTTGAAACACTAAAATTTGCATAACTACATGTATATATTTCACTATTTCGTAACTAAATGCAACTTTTATCAATGAAACAATATCATATTTCAAATTGTTCACAATTAATTTTTTTTCAACATAAAAATCAATAGCATGGGACTAATACAACACGAAAATACCACATACAAATCAAATTGCAATAAAAAAGACAAGTAAACATTTTCAAAATATTAAATGCATCATCACACAACTACAACAACACTAATTAATTATAATACTCTACATTTATTACATGAAGGTTAGACATTAACCAGGAATGGACCAAGCAATGGATGGTTTGTCAGACCATTACACTTTTATAGTGCCTGCCCTCCTAAGTTTGGAAGATACCACCCACATTATTATTATTGTTATAAGTTTCCCGTCCCCGAGATGAGGTTTAAAGATAGAATAAAAGGTTAATATTAAAAAGAATATAGAAGGGTATATTACGAAAATAGCCTACTCCGGGCTTTAAACAAATATAAAATTACCTAAAATGGGAGCGAACCTCATCTCATGTCTTGGCGAGTCACTCGGCATATTATTCCTTATTCAATAAAAGGCTTTGGCCGTCCGGAAGTCACATAGTGGGTCACGGACGCCTACTAACGCCAAAACGATATATAAAAATATCGAAGTGTATATACTTTTTTATCTCAACTTACTAAATTTAGGATTTACAAGATGGTTTAGTGTAAATGACAAAGCATAACTGGAAAAATTAAGTTCATCTGTTAAATATTGCAAATATTCATCACATTCTATCAATCTTTTCACTAACTTTTCGACATTTTCGTTTCCAATCTTGCTAGGATTAAATACGGACAAATCTACTTTCACAACATCACTAAAATTCACATGAATTGTTGTTTCAGGTTCACACGAATCTACATTTAGACAATTTGGAGTTATGGACTCTAATTCTTTTTCATGTACATGTTTTTTGGCAAGTTTTAACCAAAGATGTCTAGTTTTTGAAGTTGGTTGCCAATCTTTCATACGATCTATTGAATGAGTTCCTAATGATTCACCAGTAAGTGGGTCTACCAGCTCACACACCATATCGGTAACCTTTTGTTTACAAAGTAAACGTTCCTTGTACAAATGAAAAAAACTTGCTAATTTTCCTATCTACAGCTGAAATAAGATGACTTTGAAGCAAAAAACAAGAAAAACAAATCATTTTTACCTTTACTAACATATTTACCTTCTTGTGTTTTATTATATTTTTCATTTCTTTTTCTAATATTTTCTTTTCTACGAAAATCGGCCATTATAAGTCTATTTTCCCAGTTTAGAAGTTCATTTTCATCATATTCATAATTTATAACTATTCTGAAATGCCGAAATACAGAATATTGCGGTTTTACATTGAGATGAAGACTTGCTGGACTTATTCCTAAACTACTACACACAGAATAATTTAGTAAAATAACAATTTTGGAAATATACTTCTCCCACGTTACATGGTTATCATTGCACAACAATTTAAACAAACGATTAGTTTCTCTATGAATTCTCTCCACCACATAACTCTTTGGATGATACGGACTAACATAATGGATTTTAATCCCATATTCCTTCGTTTTTTCCTTGAACTTGCTAGAAACAAAACAACTACCATTATCCACTAAGACAGACAACGGAACACCCAAGAGTGGAAAATAATATTGTTCTAGACATTTTAAAACACACCTCGCTTTTGCATTTCTCAAAGAAAACTTTACATAATATCTACTAAAAACATCTAACACTGACAAAGCAAACTTATTTCTGTTCTGAGAAACTGGATACGGCCCTAAAATATCAATAAAAAGCATATCTCGTATGTTCTTTATGGCTACAGTCTGCAAAGGTTTGGCCGGAGGAGATGTTTCAGCTTTTGTCAATTTACAATCCATACAGTCGCTTATGAAATCAATAACTACTCTTCTTAATGACTTCCAATAACACACTTCTTTAATAGATGCAATTGTTTTTTTCAATACCAAAATGACCTTGTTCATGAAAGTACTTAACAATTTCGGGAACCATGGAAGGAGGTATACACATTTTCCAAGAGTCCGAAAAATGATAATTTCTATTCAATAAAACATCATTAATTAAGTTGTAAAAATTTTCAATGTTTCTATTTTTCACTTTTACATACGGGTCATTCGGAATACGCAAAAACTGAATTGTGTTTTTATACTCTGAACGTTCTTGTTCCTTGATTCTCAATTCTTCGACAGTGAGAGTTCCGAAACATGATGGCAAAACCTCATATTTATTAATTTCATGTTGTTCAACTTTTGTTTGTAACATTACCCGTGAGAGAGCATCATTCGCCTGAATATCTTTAGCCTTAATATAAATTATTTCTACCTCGAATTCTTGAATTTCAATGCTTCATCTTGCTAAACGTGAATCCCAATTTCTTATGTTATGGAGTTATACTAAAGAATGGTGATCGGTGTAAATTTTTATATGTCTACCATACAACAATTAACCCCATTTTCTTAAAGCGACAACAATTGATAAAGCCTCTTTTTCGGTCGTTGTGTAATTCTTTTCAGCTTGTTTTAAAGTTGTACTATGAAACCCAAGAATATAGCGTTCCCCATTAATTTCCTGAAACAAAATATTCCCTAAAGCCACTGAACTACAATCTGTGATGATACAAAAATCAAGATATAAACGTGGATGAGCTAACAATACTTCTTGAGCTAAATCATGTTTTAATTGTTGAAAACTAATTTCACACTCATCATTCTATATCCATTTTTTCATTCTCAAAAGAGCAAACAAAGCTTCGGCTTTATGTGCAAAGTTACTGGCAAATTTTGAACACCATTGAAACAAACCAAGTACTCGTTGTAATTCTTTCAGATTTCTAGGTCGTGGATGATCCTTTATACATTGTACGTACGATGAATCTTTTGTTATGCCTTCAGAATTTACATTAAAACCCAAAAAATTAAATTTTGTGTTACAAAATGAACATTTTCTAAGATTCAACGTCATTCCTGCTTCATGTACTTTAGTAAATATTTCATCTAACAAACAAATTTGCTTTTCGAAAGACATGGTTGGTACTGAAACGTCATCGACATAACAAACCAGTTAATCATACAATCCGGAACCTAGCACTGTTTGTAAACAAGTCATAAAAGCTACAGACCCATTTAAGTATCCAAAAAGAACACGTGTAAATTGATACATTTTGCCGTTCCAGTAAAAGGCTGTGTAAGATCTACATTTATCAGAAAGACTGACTTGTAAGTAGGATCCAACAAAATGAAGGAAACTAACAAATTGAACACCTTGAAATTTTAACAACAGGTCATCATTTTTTTTTACTTTTAACTGTTTAAGTTTTACATGCTTATTCAAATAGGTCAAATCGACTACGGTACGTAGTTTTGATGTATTCTTTTTTGCTACACATAACGGATGAGCGTGAATAGACACACACTCTTCTACAACTCCGTTTTCAAGCCATTCTTTTATTTGTTTTTCTGTTATCTTTAAATTTAAATGGTAAGGGATATTGCCCCTTAACAATAGGGTTGTCAGTGTCAACTTCAATAGTGTATTCGAAACGATTACATTTACCTGGCATATCACTGAACACACATCTATGTTTAATTAACAAATTATAAAATTGTTGTTTTTGTTGGTCATCAAGATCAACAATTTCATTTACCTTTTCTTTAATGTCACATACAGAAGGAAAATGTTCAGTTTCTGGACTATTATTTTCTACTACAACTCCTGGACTGGTTTGATTTAGAAAATTGATTTTGTACATACCATGAGATTCTTTTATTTCACTTTCAATATCGCTAATCTGTTTTCCATACAACTCATACAAAAATTTTGATTCCTGTACTAAATCGAAATTTAATTCTTTCAAAGGTTCATTATTTACAACTGGATTTTGGTATCTTTCAAGTAATTTCTCATATATTTTATGCCTTTCATTAATTTCGTTTAACGATTCAGTCATACTTTGTTGTTTTTGCTTAAGCAAATTCTTTACTACGGGGCATTTACTTTCTAAAGGGTGGCTAACATCTTCAGACTGACTTTCACAAGAAATTTCTGAATCATCAAAATTAATGACTTACATTGTTTACTAACTCAAACTCCTGACCTTCTCCCTTTTGCCTTGTCAAACTTTTAACTTGGTTACTATTCCCAGAAGAAGGCGAATTACAATCGATTCTCTCAATTCCCTTTTTCATAGGTACCCTAACGACACTCTGGCCGTGGCCTAACAAAACGATTTTCTCAGCAAAATTTATCTTTGCATTTGCTAAGGTAAGAAAGTTTCGGCCTAATAAACAAGGACAATTTAAATAATTTACAACCAGAAACCTTACGTCTTATTTCTAAACAGAACATAACTTCACCTTTTACTGATTTCATTCTTTTGCCAGAATAATCAACAAGTACAATACGGGATAAGGTTTTTAATTGAGCATTAGAAACAATGGCAGAAGTAGATTTCCACAATTTAAAGCTAAGCAGGCTAGCAGATGCTCCAGAGTCACACAAAGCGTAAAATTCTTCATTGAATATTGTTACCCTTATTTCTGCAGTAGCCTGTGATGAAACAAGTTGTTTACAATTTCTAGTACTTTTCCCTTCATCCTCGGATGAACTTTCATCACTATCCCATTGTACAACATTTAAAAGTTTCCTTTCAATAGTAACATACACAGTATGACAACCATTAGTGAATGCATTTACGTTATTACCAGAACTTTTACTAACTTCTCTGTGATGAGCACCCTCCACGCAGGGAAAATTTAGTTTGGGTGCGGAAAACGAACTTGTCCGTTTGAATTAAAAGAAGTAGAATTTAAAATAGAGGTCCTGGAGACCTAAAATTTCCTTGATTTACAAATTTTCGAAAACCAGGAGAATTTCCAGGCATTTGGCCATTAGGAGAATGCATTCCAGCATTACCATTCATATTTAGAGGTTGGTTGTTTCCATTTGAGGAGTGATAAAACTGATTACCCACTGGGGAATTCACTCTAGGTGGAATTTCCTGACTACAACTGCAAGAATGCGCATCAGAATGCACTTCATCATTATTATTATTATAGTTTTTGCGTTTGTTTTTCTTAAAACCACGTCTTCGCTTGTTATTTTTATTTTGCTGGGCATCTTCGTGTGAAAATTTATTACCGTTTCCATTATTCTTACGTTTGTTTTGATTCTCATTGAAATTACTATTAGTGGATGTCACATGGCTAATTTTCGAGAACTTATAGTTAGATCCCCCTCTAGTATCAGATCTAGGAATGGCTTCCAGTTTCTGAATAACTTGTAACACGGTCGACAAAGTTAAAGTGGTAAGAGTAGTGAGTTGACGTCTGAAATAAGGTGGAATTAAATTCAGCACCATACTGATAGCAAGTGGTTCTCTAATATCAGGATTGATTTCCTGTATTTTATTGCATCTATAGGAGACAAAGTTGTATACACTTCCGTCTGCTTTCCAATCATACGGTTTATTTTGAAGCACCATTAACTTACTTGCTTGCACTTGTTCATTTTCAAATTCAGCCTTAAATTTCTTCTTAAACTTTTTGAGCGTATCGAAAGAATAACAATTGTTAATATATCAATTGTACGCGGATCCCGTAAGTAAAAACTTTATAATGACTAAGTATTGGCTACTTGGAATATTCATAATTGAAGCCTAATCTTTGAACTTTTTCAAAAACGCAGTCGCGGTAAGTACGTTGCCATGACCTGAAAACTTTTCAAATCCTTCTAAATCTCTAAGGTTCACAGAAACTTCCCTATCTAATTCTATTTTTTTTCTTTTCCAACGGTTTTTGAAAGAACGTGATTTACCTTGCTCTTTAGAACTACTAGATTGAAGAGTACTACTTCCAGAATCAGAATACACTGAAGTACCTCTACGCGTAAATTGGTCATCGCGATCGTCTATTGCTTTTTTGACTCGAACATTCGGAAAAACGTGATTAGAATGTGGAAAGTTTTTTGCCTGACTTCCTACAAGAGACTGTTTCATTTGTTCTACATCGTTAGCAATAGCCTCAACACTGCTACTAATATCAGACTGTGTTTCTTGCACTGATTTCTGCGATATTACCGTAGTTTCGCATGCGGTAATACTAGATTCAGCTACCTCCTGAAATTTTGACATCCAATTTTCACATTTATCCGTCTTTTCTACTAGTTCACAATGCACACGATCTACCCGATTTTCTAAAGATTCTAGTTGACCATTCAATGTACCTATTTTCTTCTCACACTTATTTTGTCTTTGATTAAGCGCAATTAAAAAGTCATCAAAAGCGTTCATACATTTTGAAAACTCTTCGTTTTGTTTTTCCGTAACGTTTAACTTTTCGGCAACAGACTCTAATTCTACGTTACATTTATTGATTTCGGATTATATTTGTTCTGTATATTTCGCAAAATTTTCTTCGCAAGAACGTTTCACTTTACCTACCTCGATTTGCAACTTTTCCTCAAAGTCAGCACGTAAATTATCTATCTCTTCAGTAACTTTCTTATTAATAGCAACGAAATCGACTTTATTTTCTTCGGTAATTCTATCTAACCTATCGTGTAATTCCGCGTTAGATCTTCCAAATTTTTCTGTCAAATCTGCCTTTGATTTTTCAAGTTTTTGATTAAATTCACTGACAATTCTGTAATTGAATGAAGCAATGTTTATAAATTAAGATTTTCACTCTCAGACATGTTGACGATTTAAATACACACAATTATGAGAAAACAATACTAATAATTAAAATACCATTAGTGCATACTAAACCAACTCAATATTTACCCCACACAAAGCTACACATAAACACAATGTATGTAACTAAAGTTTACATAAGTCCCTGTTCGGGCGCCATTTTGTGGCGGTATTTTGGTTACTACACACTGATGCATTCCGCTACTTTACTATTAAACTGTAGGCGGGTGGGTGAGTGATAATATAGTGCTTTTGTACCGATACTTGTTTTGACTTTAGTGGTTAGGAACATTACCATCATAACAGCCTTGCACTATTGTTTACCTTGCGGGTCCCCCAAGCTACACCCCGCCCGGATCCACCATGCAATAGTACTTCTTTATTGCATACCGGACCCTCGCACAAATACATCTAGTGGCACCCACAAAGTTAACCTGTCACAACCATCACTTCCAACCTACTAAACCCAGAATTCGGAGACCAGAATGAAGGGTGCTTGTGTAACCCTGTGTAAGGGCACAATATTAAGCTGTATTTACAACGTTAACACTACGTATTTAATTACACTTATGAACGGAACTTGCAGTTACTCGCTTACTTAAAACGCTTCGATTTCATGCAAACAGGAAATCAAAGAAATACAAAGATATCATGCATAACTAGGAATTTATATATACGTTTCGATTAGACATCACTAAACATTTATAGCAATTATTTGTATTCTAATCGTTCGATTTTATATTTAATTGAGGCCCTTTAGAACTCGCGATTCCCGTTCGCGTAAGTATCTTCTTAGAGGGAAAATCCCTATTTTTGCTATACTTATCTCTCTAATTGTCCGTGTCCAGCCTATGTTTTGAGTTAAAAAACACTGCACTTTCGGTGAGCTTCATTGTACTTGATGAATTTGGTTTCACTGTTTTTAAATTATTTGAAATGACAATTTAAGAATTTCCTTCATTGAGACGTCAACAACATTGTCTTAACGAACTTCTTTCACCGTCTTCCATCACAGACTGAATTCACTGTGGCCAGTCCCTTCTCACTCAGGTGCTCCTAGCCACCAACACCACGCAATGGATAACGTACAGTAATAGTTAAAAATAGCCATGAAGCACTATGGTTAAGAATGCAGAGGGAGTAAATTTTATAACCATATTTGTAGAAGCGAAAGGATTTTCTGTATCGCAAAGACACACACATACATATACACTTTTGTCTGTTTGCGACGAGAAATTTCTCAGAGCTGTCTTTGTACGAGGTTTACTTAGAAAGTTATTTTTTTAACTAATAATAAATGAGTTATCCTTTAATGTTATAGATCCTCACATCAATTCAAAGTCATTTATGAAACTGGATGAGATATTTCACTAAGCAGTTTTTCGAAATAAAAGTTTTTAATAAAGAGTTTAAATTTCAATGCCTTGTATCTTTGTCCCTATTCTTTAGAAATCTGTCGTATTACGATCATAGCACTAAATATTAAAGTGCTTTGGATATGCATAGCCCTGTCTGTATCACATTATTACTAGTATAGACGACACCAACATTTGAATGTTTGTGATACTGTAACGTCCTTAGTTTGCAACACTGAATAACAAATGTTGTATTGTAAGTCTTGGTTTTAGCTTAAATGTTTAAGTTCGTAGAATTTAACTATGCCATAACCTTATGTAGCACCATACCAAAATTATTTTCTTACTCAATTACGAGCCGAAATATTGAAATTTAAATTAAGTCATTGAGGGAAATTTAGAATGTGACTATTTCACACCATCAGGTGGCTCAATGGTCCTAACTCTGTAACTATGCATTTCCCAATATATTGTCATATGAACTTTTTACCTGTCTACCCATAGGGAATCCATCCATGAAATTTTGCCGTACTTTTTGTTACAACCTGTATACATAGAGTGGACCATTTTTCTTAACACGTTTTTCTAAGTTTGGAACTAATAGACAAATCATGTTGAAATTTTCCGATCATTCAAATATCGGTAGGGAGACATTCTTTGACATATTCCTTAATACCACCACACTAACAATGTTGCCAACTCAACATAAAGAAGTAGTTTTTCAAATGGCACTAGGTCAGGTTATTACACGTAATACGAAAACATAGAATGCTATACCTCTCGTATGGAATTGGAAACTAAGGACGTTACAGCATCACAAACATCGAAAATCGACCAAATTTTGAGGGGTTCTACTACGGTAACAACGCAAGTGCGACTTACGGGGTAATCTATATCTAAAGTATAGCAATGCCAAATATTATTTATCTTCGTATAAGGTATTTCGATCAACTAGAAATGAAGCTAGAAGAAAATGAAAATTTAACTTTTCTCAAAGGTCCATATTTTGAAAAAGTTCTGAGATAAGTATTACATCGAATTACGTACATTCTTTTCAATATATATAAAGATTATAGTACAATTTACAGAAAATTGATATCTCAAACTATACCGAAGATATGAAAAAATATTAAATTTGATATATTGCTTAAAATGACATATTTGTGGGAACGTTTTAAAACAATTTTTGATTTACCTTACTATTATAACATTACAACAATACTTTTCGATAGGTATACTTACAATAAGTTCTTGAAATTACATATTTACAAGCAGTGTTGCAAACTTTAATTATTTTACGGTTTCTTGAGAACGATTTGAGATATCAAATTGCAGTAAACGGCATTCTGATCTTAACGTCTATCAAAAAACATATATGGAATTGGGTGCAGTACTTATCTAAGCAGTTTCTCGAATTAAAGGCTTTTGAAAAAGTCAAATATTCAACCTTTTCTAACTTTTTCGTATTCATTCGAAATTCGTTATATCACGATTATTGTATTAGACATTAAATTACTTTGGATTGCGTTGTCCTGTCTGCCTCATTTGTGTTACTACTGCTGTAGACCTCACCAAAATTTGGATGTTTGTGATACTGAAGCGTCCTTAGTTCGCAACCCTGCATGGCACGTGTGATATTGTATGTTTTCGTTTTAAAGTAAATTTGAGATATGTAATAATCTGATGTAGTGCAGTTTGAAAAATATATCGTTATGTTGGGTTTTCAACACTGTTAACCTTGTGGTATCGTAGAGTATGGCAAAGAATATTCTCTGCCAATATTTACATGATACAAAATTTCAACTTTTTTTGTCCTTTAGTTTAAAAGTTGTAAGGGCATATCAAGATAGATGGCGCACCTTTCCCTAGATTAAACAAAAATTGTCGTACAAGTAGTCTATCGTGTTAGAAATAAAGATTGGTATAATATAATTGGTGGCCGAGCTAACGCCATCTGGAGACAAGACTAGATGGCTGCTGAAGTGACGTTACACAAATGGTCTTACCAGATGAATGGCAGACTCTTCGGGAACTACGAACTTCCCAGGTTTTAAGAACGTGAAATTACAATTTAGTATTGCGCATAATACATTTGGGTCATTTTACTTATACTTTCTGACATTTCACATGTGCCTTGTGAGATAGTGCATCTGAGATCTTGTGACCTTTTGTAACGCTTTGAGAAAGTATAGCAAGTAAAGTACTGTTTTTCAGACTGCGACAAATAGGTTACTGGTGTTTTACAGTTAAAATGGTCGTGTGTCTAATTGGAATCGAAACCCTGACGCTGACACCATGCATATACCCATATATGGCTTAGAATTGAGCATATGCTTTTAATGAACTTTACACTAAACTTAGATAATGCAGATATTTTACCTAATTGGTAATGACAAATGAAACTCGAGGCATCAGATTTAGTTAAATATGCAAAACTGGTGCTGTGACATTTTGCCTATCTTTTGGACAATGTTCAATCATACTTAAATCAAGAAGTGGAACTTTAACAGAAGAAAATATTAGCAATTATGGTCGAATATAAGTAATGCGTTTATCAAGCCATGGACTAGCTCTGTACTCACCAAATTCATTCTGCGAGCATGGTGGAGTAGATCTTGCCTCTTCTTTGGTCACTAGTACACTTTCTCGAACTTTTTATTAATTTAGTCCACCCAACTTCTCTTCTTAGTTTTTGTTGGTGTCATTATTCTTCTGCTTACCTTAAGAGGCCTCATCCCGGCGAAATTAAAATTCCGCTAATTTTACAGTAATTTTGTGATATCTTCAAATAAATAAAAGATAATTGAAATGCGGAACAAGAGCACCCTAGACAATATTATTCTGTGTGAGGTACCGTTATCACAACTCACCTAGTGGCTTTCCGTTTGCAACCGTTTAGAATTGAAAATAAATGTCGATTTTCAAAATGGCCAGAAATCGAAAGCAGATAAGTGGGACATGATAACGATATCTCATGTAAAATGATATTTTCTAGGGCGCTCTTGTTCCACATTTCGATTATCTTTTATCTATTTGAAGATATCACATAATTACTGTAAAATTAGCGGTGTTTTAATTTCGCCGGAATGAAGCCTCTTAACACTGCAAGAATATCCTGATTGCTCCAAGTAGGAAGTGTTTATGTTATTAAGTCAGCAGATAGGCCTTATTTCTTATTAGAAGAAATGTTCTATGTGCGCATAATTTTTAGGTTACAACATGATCTCTTTTAATTGTTCTGAAGGCACGTGAACGACCTACAGCATGTCTAGGATTTAAATCTTATTTCTTTTAATTAAAAATATGAATAATTTATAAAGTATTGATACTATATCTGTTCTTTACACCAATTAATTTTTTGTCATGTTACAATATTGCATTCCCGAAAATATTTCTCGTTTTCCTATTAGCTTAAAAGCATCCTTAGTGCATGCTGAGGTAAAGACAATGACTTCGCATCTTTCCAATAACATTTATGACTAACTAACAATATTCAATATCAAATTTAGGAACAATGGAAGCCCTATATTATATATCAAAAGGAAGTAGCCTTCTATATCGATATCTATCAAATATCTATCAAAAGGAAATAGATATCTATATGAGGGTATTCTTATCACGGCAGCCATCTTGAAGTCGGCAATCTTGCATTTCGTTCGACATTTTTAAATAGGAATGGGGGTCATATAATACATCAAATTGGGCTAGAATTTTACGAGAAATACAATGGTGAAGTCTATACATCCATAACTTTATATTTGTAAGACATAATGAAATGCACATTGATATGAACTCGTTGATTCAAAGATTTCTTAACAGCTGCATCTTTTTAAAAATAATTTAAGTCAGGAAAATCTAGTGTACGCTAATAACTTCGTAGGTAGCTACTTCTGAAAGGTATAATGAGCTTGAAATCGCTATCGACTGCAGACAAAATGAAATGGTGATGAGACGATCGCAAACCTTAAAGAACTGATGGAAGATGGATGAAATATTTTCCATTGGATTATTGGAATTAGAAGACAAACCTTAATAAGCAGCCACCTATTCAGTTAGCACTAGTATACATTCGGTTTTCCTGACTTGATTAAGAAAAATACATCCACGGGATTTTTCGCAGGAGAGGGCATGGTCCTCTAGTTTTGTATTTTTAATATAGTAATAATTAGAGAAAGGGCATGCAAAGAAGTCGTACTGAGGCTGATTTATTTGATACCATCTCGATATTCACGGTAGTAGTATTTCATGACATAATCAGTAAGAACGCCAGGAACTTTTACTTTGTTGGGTGTTCAAAATAAAAGAGGATGTGCACCCATAATAATGATATACATTTATACATAAACTCGAAGGAAATAAAATTTTTACGACCAGGGGTGTGTGTAATTAAATTTGGGGGAGTGTTAGTGATGTTGGGGTGTGCATAATATCTATTTTTACATAATATCTATTTTTACAACATAAGTTGTAAACGTAAAAAACTAAAGAAACTACTGCAGCATTAAATTCAGAAAATATCTGCTTATGCTTGGAAACTTGATACAAACTATTCATTTATTTGTTAGGGAGAGGCCATACCCTCTCTTGTGGAGTTTATGGATGTAACTTTATTTGTATATCTCTTTATGTGTATTTGAAGACCTAGAGTACCAGAGAAATCTTAACGGTACCATAGCCACTTGGTTGGGGGCCTCGCAGAATAGCATGTATTAGGAGCAAAATTTAGTCATAGGGATCACATCACACTTTTTGCTCTGGGGCCTAATATACTGTTAAAACAGCACTGGTGAGTAGAGTAGACGGCACTAGGCGTGGGGCCCGATTTGGAGCAATCGGTCCAATCGGCTTAAGGCCGGCCCTGATGGTGTGGGTCAGTGAGTCGGTGGGTTTAGTGAGTCAAGATTTGTAACTAGGTCAGTGGGTCGTGGATCAACAGGACGTGACCGACTATGACTCACCACCCACCAAGATCCACTCTCACCCACCGACCCACTGACTCACTCGGACTCACCGACCCAATGCACTCAGTGCATTGTAGATACCATCTTCTGAACACTGGTGAATTTGTCTGCGTTTTACTTTTATGGCCTCCATTTTTCTTTCTTTCTCATATCTTTATGTTTACTTACATGAGGTGAATATACGTAAGTTTAAAAAAACTACTTAGGTACTTTTAGATATTGATATTTGCAATTGTAGTAACAGCAATAGGACTTACTATTTGGATTTTGAAACACAGTCTGTAAGTTTGTAGAGAAGCTAACTATCGAAAAAAAAATCGAGTTACCTCTTGTACATGAATTATTATACAAAAAAAAATTGAACCTAAGTATGTGTACCTGATCATCATAGCCAAATTGCGAAGTCAATTGAAACGATTTTGGTATATAGTTAGGCACCAATACCAACTGAGGTGTTATCAAATCTCTTTCATTATAATACATATCCTAAGGGGAAATGGGGGTCCGAAAACTGAGTATCTCACAAGTCGTTCAACTTAGGGAGCTGAAACTCAGAATATTAACTCTTTATTATAAAGTAAACATAACGTACCCAGCACTTTTTCCCCAAAAAGCTCTCTTTTATGGGGGGCACTTTCTATATACGGGAAATTAGTAGTGGGTTGATTTGTAAAAATAATCGAAAACGATCGATATTAGTTGACAAACAAATTGAGAAACTAAAACTACAGTTCTTTGCATTTTATACCCACTACTTTCTATTATAGTAATCACTGAAGCTTGTGTTTATTATATGAAGCTTCAGACAACAAGGCAATCAAGCCATAATGTTTTGAGAAAAATAGACATAAAATTTGTACTGTAAGCTTAATTACATGGAAATTTTAAGTTTGTATGGTATGCTTCATTAAAGGGAAATTTTTACACCTTTACGTTGTTCTATTTTACCTTGATTTAAGATTTTCAAATTTCATCCAATTTCCACTGAAAAGTATGAGTAATTGAACAAGGAAATAATTATATACGATAATTAAATTGAAATTAATCGTAATATGCCCACAACGAACACTTTACCATTGTATATCGTAAAGGTCAGATCCACCGTTACTGTAACAGAGCGGTGCTTGAGAGATTGACCATAGAAATTCAAACTTCGGTTAGTGATAACTTCACAGCCTTGTTTCATTACAAGTGTAAACTCTTTCGTCAGTGGAGAAAAGGATGTGGATCATGGGTCATAGTTGATAACGATGGCTTTTGGTGGGTCAGAGTTGGTCACAGTGGGTCAGAGTGAATAACTACATGATTCATATACATTTCTGGGAGTCGTCTTTCAATAAAAGTTTAATGTTCATTTTAGCCAGTTAAACAGAATTATGAAAGCTCAAACAGTTTATATTATTTATGTTGCTGACAGTTTTTTTTTTGGAACATACAATTTTTATAGCTTGTGGTTTTGGAAACAGCAAGAAAGAGGCTCGACAGAATGCAGCAGCCACATGGCTCGCTATGCAGGAGGTTCGTTTAGCACCTCCTACAGAACAGGACGCATCTGGCATGTAAGTACTTATGTTCATATTATATAAGGTTCTTTTAACCTTAATCATTATTTCCTAGATCGGATGTACTTCACTTTTATACTAAATTTTGTTTATGGAGCTGGTAACGTTTTCTTTACAAAAGATACAAGAAGTATAGTACACTTTCAAAATACAAATAAAGACAAAGCAAAGAAACAACCGTATTGTTTTATTAAAAATACTGTCATACCTATTTTAAAGTGGTACTACGTCGGTTTGGATAATTGTATTTAAATGAAATTGGCCACATTTGAGAGAAAAGCTCAAATATTTTTACTATACCTCATAGACATTGAATGTGAGCCCCACGAGTGGCGAAGCAGACATCAAGATGATATTCCCATTCACACCACACACGCTTCAACATATCTGATGAAATGGACTGGGTGGCAGCACTAACACGAACTTGCACTTCTTGTAGGTTTTGAGGCAATGGGAATACATAGACACAATCCTTTACGTAACTCCAGAAAAAGGAGTCACAGCCCGCTAAGTCAAGCGATCTCGGCGGCCACTTGTTTCACAATTCTCGCATTGACAGATAGTCTCCCTGAATGGCCTTTTCTTTGATGACATATGCAGCCACGATCCACAAAATTAGGTACCACTTCAAAATTGAGGTGTATGTAGGAGCCTAAAAGCACGCTGAACCTGCATCAGACTATGCGTACTGCGATAATCCAAAATATACCCACTTCATCCTTGTGGGATCGCCGTAACTTCTTAAAATTTATTCTTTAATAACAACACAACACAACGAAAGAAAATAAATTTACGTTAGCACATTACGGCAAAACAGTACAGAAAGATCAAATCTTCCCAAGTGACTTCCAGCAGAAACAGCAACCGCCTGCTAAATATTCAACAATGAACCAATATCGACTAATAACAAAGTAAACATGACTGGATTTATTTTTCTGTGTTTGATTCCGTCCATTACTCACATTGTTGTACATTGTTATCTATTGTTATCCGTTGTTGACATGCACCAAAATATTTGATTGTTTCTTTCAAATGCGACCAATTTCATTTAAATACAATTATCCCTAACAACGTAATACCACTTTAAAGTATGAAAATATTTCTATGGACACGTAGTATTATATAATTCTACTTGTCATCCAGAAAACACGTTAGTGTTCTTTAGAAAAATAGTTATATAGTGGTGGCAGAAGTATGAGAAATTATACATCTTTTAATTTATTTCTTTATTATATTTTTTAGGGGTACAGTGGAAGTGTTGAAATTTTAAAGAAGTAAAGCATCATATCCTACGAGTTATACATTCCAACACAATATACTTGTACACAGGGGCTGAATATATCTCAGGAGTTTGTTTAATGGTGAAATGATGATGAAAAACGAAAGATAACCATTTCTCCAGGCTAAGAGGAATCTTTATTGTTTGCAGTGTTTTCCCAATGAACACCATATATCACTGACAGTGTAATTAATTGTCCATATAATAGAGTTGCTTATTACATACTGCATGCAAGAAGAATGAAAAGAAAACACTGATCATACATGAAATAGAAACTCCAACCGGAAGTACGTTCGATCTTGCAAACGGTGCGAGATATTGAAAAATAATCAAAAAATTCCCCTTTAAGGTACCTTTTGTCGATTTTTATCAAGACCTCTTTCACTTGTGTCTGTAAAGGGACACGTACAAATGTTGTAAGAATTAACAAAGAGATTCATGCTCGTATGTGAATGATGCGCTGTGTAGAGAACGCAGATTCAGGTAGTCTATCTATTAAAATGCTACAATAGCAACAAAAGCGCCTGAGCTCCAACCTATAACCTATGATTTCAAACCTTTGATTTACGGTTATTTGTGATTTCACGTTTAACAGAAACAAATATTTTAAATTATGTGTACTTTAAATAAATTATTTCAGTAGACCTTTTTCATATAAAGTTTTTTTTAAATATTGTTCAAAGTGTTTGTATTTTATTAAGCCTTTCCCAAAATCAATGCAAATGAATTCTGCTGCCATCTTTAGAGTTCTTTTAAACTATACGTTTGTGGGCGTTTATATATTTGGGGTCAATCCTTTCGACATACAGATTTCGGAAACTAAAGACTCCAGAAAGATGACGTTTTCACTGATCGATTGCAAATTTTGTGTAGATTGTCCAGTTCTAATTGAATATTTAAAAACATGGCCATTATTTCTTTATTACATTTTTACGGGTACACTGGAAGTGTTGAAATTAAAAAAAAACTAAATCATCATATCTTACACACTATGCATTCCAACACCACATGATTGTATACAGGGGTTGGGTACCTCTCAGGCATTTGTTTCATGGCCAAGTGATAATGAAAAACGAAGGATAGCCATTTCTCCAGTCTAACAGTAAGTTGAATCTTTGTTGTTTGAAGTGTTTTGCTCAATGAACACCATATATCACTGACATTATAATTAATTGTGTGTGTAATGTATTTGCTTGTTACATATTACATACAAGAAGAAAGAAAACACTGATCATACATGAATTAAAAACTCCAACCGGAAGTAGGCTCAAATCTTGCAAATGGTGCGAGATATTCAAAAAGTAATCCAAAAAATCTCACCTTTACGGGTTTTCTTTCTGATATTTATCAAGACGTCTTTCACTTGTGTCTGTAAAGGGACATGCGCAGATGTGAGGAATGATAAGGAGATTCATGCTCATATGTGAATGATGTGCTGTGTAGAGAGCGCAGGTTCAGCTAGTACATATTCAAATGCTAGGATTATATATTCGTCCTCAATCTTTTGACAATGTGATCTCGAAAACCACAAGTGCTAGAAACGTGCCGTTTACACAGATCGATTCCAAATTTTATGTAGATTGTCCAGTTCTCATTCAAAATTTCAAAAAGGTGTCGTTATTGTTCTATTCAACATTTTAGGGACCATTTTGAGGTCATAAGATTAACATTGTTGCAGGCCGAAACTAGGAGGCCATCAGTAGAGAAGTTACGTTTGTCGGGTTGACGGACATTGCAGGCGCTTTGCTTAAATCTGAATGGCAAAACCTATTGCATGGTGGTAACTTGAAAGGCCTCAAGAGACGCAATGAGGCGTACTCAGACGGATATGGATTTATTAGGAAAAAAATATTTCCATTTGATATCGTGTTACTTTTATAAATTTGCTACAAACTTAATCCAACATCTATACATAGCAATTCACTTCTTTTCCGAGTCTCCTATCCTTTACTTGTGTGAGTAAGGAAACATGTACAGTGAAACGGAGATTCACTGTCATAACAGAATGATGCGCTGAGTAGAGAGCACAGGTTCAGCTCGTCTATATATTAAAATGCTAGGTTCATATGTTTGTCTCCAATCCTTTCAACAATGAAATCTCAAAAACCCAAGTGCTAGAAACGTGCCGTTTTCACTTGCCGATTCCAAATTTTATGTAGATTGTCTATTTAAAAAAACGTAGTCGTTATTTCTTTATTATATTTTTTACGGATACACTGGAAGTGTTGAAATTTAAAAAAAGGAAAGCAACATATCCTAGGAGTTATACATAACAACACCTCATAATTGTATACGGGAGTAGTATATCTCTCAGTCGTTTGTTTTGCGGTCAAATAATAATGAAAAACGAAGGATAACCATTTCTCCAGTCTAAGACTAATCTTCATTGCTTGGAGTGTTTTGCCCAATGAACACCATATATCACTGACAGTGTCTGTAATGTATTTTCTTATTACATACTTCACGCAAGAAGAAAGAAAACACTGATCATACACGAATTAGAATCTCTAACATGAAATAGGCTTAAATCTTGCAAGCGGTGCGAGATATTGAAAAAATAATCGGAAAAACTTCCTGTTTATGGTGCCACTTGCAGATTTTTATCAAAACTTTTTTCACTTGTATCTTTAAAGGGACATTTTCAGATTTGAGGAATGACAAGAAGATTTATGTTTTTTCCAGACATATTTTTAGGGGGCACTGCCCCCCGGAGCTCTGAGAGTGCCCCCCGGAGTCTATATATTAAAATGCTAGGTTTATATGTTTGTCCGCAATCCTTTCGACAATAAGATCTCGAAAACCACACGTGCTAGAAAGGTGCCGTTTTCACAGATCGATTCCAAATTTTATGTAGATTGTCCAGTTCTTCAAAAACCATGTCGTTATTTTTCTATCCAACATTTTAGGGGCCATTTTGAGCCTATAAGATTAACATTGTTGCCGGCCGAAACTACGGTGTTAGACAACCAGTAAAGAAGTTATGTATGGCGGGTTGACGGACATTTCAGGCACTTTGTTTAAATCTGAATGGCAAAACCTATTGCATACTGGTAACTTCAAAGGCCTCAAGAGACGCAGTGAGGCGTACTCGGACGGATATAGATTTATTAGAAAAAACATTTCCACTTGATATAGTGTTACTTCTGCAAATTTGCTACAAACTCACTCCAACATCTATACATAACAATTACTTTCTTTGTGAGTTTCTTATCCTTTGCTTGTGTGAGTAAGTAGGCACAGTGGGAAAAAGATTCATGGTTATAACAGAACGAGTGCTCAGTAGACAGCGCAGGTTCAGCTAGTAAAAGAACAAAAAGTATTTGCAAATTAAGTAAGTTTTCGTTATTTCCATAGCATTTATTCATTTTCTTATGATTTGCTTTTCAGCGCTAATATGGCACCATTATCGCACGTCTATGAATATCAAGATGTTATGTGTGAACCTCAGCAGCTAGGCTGGGCCTATCAAACCTTTACTACAAACAATGCATTCACAGAAGATGGAGCACCTGCACGACTTCAACAGCTCGTGCTTTATTTTGAAGATGCTGGTAAGTGTTTGCTACACTATAGTGAATGGAAGTTTGACTTTACAAACTTGATATATATTAATTTTTTTGGAGTTTCACGTCCCACAATTATACACCAATTCTAAGGGGGATGGTGATTATGAGACTGATGATAATAGTGCAATGGCGAAAGTGAAAGAAAACGGGAGAACTCACGTACACGGTGTTTGTATTTATTATTTTGTAGTAAACACAGTTAAATCTTTCTCTAGCGATACATACAAGGACTGAATAAAAAGTAATAGCAACATTTTTATAGTTCGTACCTGAGGTTATGCATAGAAAAGCACCTCTTACCTTCCTGCAATGTTATCACTTTTCATCTCTATCACCTTCTGACCCGTGTGTGGAAGGCGTCGTACACCATCAACACGTCAATTTTTGTCGATGTCCTGCAAGGGTCGCCATATGGAACGAATAATGGGTTTTCTTATGTCGGAGTGCTTCTTGCGAAGTGGTTCGTTCATTTTAGTGAGAAGGTTGTCACGAAGTCCCTGAGAACATTTTTGTGCACAGCGCTCACGTGAAATTTCAATCTTGATTGCCGCACGTTGTTCATATTTCCGAAAAATATTTCTATGGTACCTCCACTTTCCTCTATTTTACGGTGCTGCTGCTTTTGCCTGAACAACAGACAGTCGTTATCACTCTCCACACTTCATCGCCTCACATTCCCTTACCATATATGGAACTCTTGTAGTGCTATACCTTAGCTAATACTTCATAAAACAATCATTACTATTATTAAAAATTCTTTCACACTAGCCCATAACTAGTCCTTCACCAACCAGGTAATTTGTTCATCGAATAATGTATATTCCCAGCTCATATTAAAACTTTTTGCCAGATTTTTTAAGGGTATTGCATTCGTTCATTATCTTCCTTTTCATTCAAGTAACCGTTCATTTCGTCACAAATCTTGGACAAATGTTAAAAAGATTTTTTCAGCTTCAAACTTGGGACTAGATTCAGCAAATGGATCAACGTAGACAAAGAATTTTCTATAGTGCTCTTGTAAATATTTAGCTAACCTATAACATTTTTCTACCACTACTTAAAATAAAGATGTATTACTAATAGTCTGATGAAAAATATTAAAGCATTAAACTAAATATAACACGAAAACCATACATTAGTATTTTAATACTCAGTAACACGCGCGTCTGTTACAGCAAAAATACAAAAACTTATTCCAAAACAATTGACTTTACTTTGATAATTAAGCCACTCTAATACATTAGAACCAACTTCTCAATTCAATCATATGCATCTTCATCGTGTAACACCTTACTTTTGTATGTGTAAGGTTAGCTTATAACGAATAGGTAATGATGTCAAAAAGAATAAAGTAACCATCCTGCTTCTTTTCGCTGTAACATATATTTTCATTCACGTATGGCAAGTTCCCCCCCACTTTAGAAAATTGAAACAATGACTAGGTCATTCGTTTGTACTACGTTTGTACCGTTTGTACCGAAAATATTTTCGTTTGTACCATTTTCCTTATAGGCTTACTTGAGAAGTCAACTGGGGGGGGGGTATATTGGCGTCAAGATAGCCTCCCCGTTTCACAGCACAAAAAATTGAAATACACTATTCGAAAGCAAATCGCTTCTACCGTTTCTACCGAAACAAGTTTTTTTGGAACCTTATAGTTTTCGAGAAAGAGGGGATGACATTTGGGGCGGGGGGCTATCTTGTCACCTATTCTCTATTTCTGCCCTTTTCCGTAAATAAATACCGTAAAAAGAATAACATAGTGTGTACAAATTCAGAAAGAAACTGGATTTACAGAAATGATTTTAAACAAAGAAAAACAAAAAAATGAAATGTTTACTCACCTAAACTGCGTCCTTCCACGTTTCAGCTTTACACCAACTGAAGAAACCAACTGTTTATATCTGTCACATTAGCGGCTCGAGAAGATTGCCGCTTTCATAGACAATAGCCGAAAGCATGTAGACCATTGCTGAATAATACGGTATTTACTTACGGAAAAGGGCAGAAATAGAGAAAATTTAATTCAATCTGTGAGTGGAAAAACACTACTAGTCCACAAAACGCATTTTGAGATATTTGAAGAAAGAACTTTCGTTTGTTAATGCCACAAATGTACAGTCGACATTGTAGCATTCTGCTATAACGTGCGAGGTCTTGCAAATTGTACTGCTCTTCATCACAACTTGTAGTTCTACATGTTTAGTGATATTTTTGCCTTGACTTCAAAATAGCTTATTTTGGTCTCACACTGTTTTCCCACTCGCCGATTCAATTCTAACGTTGAGTTATTTCCGAAAAGTTCTTCTTTTTAATTTGGATATGCACAACCAGAATTCTAAATACATATAAATTCACATGAATAAACACATAATACTGATTAATGGACATGGAAAAAGTACACATTACTCGCATATCTTGCGTACAAGATAGTCCCCAAATGTCATCCCCTCTTTCTCGAAAACTATCAGGATACAAACAAAACTTTTTTCGGTACAAATGGTATAAACGATTTGCTTTCGAATGGTGTATTTCAATTATTCGTGCTGTGATAGGGGGAGGCTATCTTGGCGCCAATTTAAAAAGACCCGGACCACCACTATCGAAGTTTGTAAAACCACTAGTATATCGGGGCGGCGGCGGCTCAGTGGTGGAGCGTTCGCCTCTGGTGCTTGGGGTCCTGGGTTCAAACCCTCCTCCCGCCAAGTGAACTTTGTGGTGGACAAACACTGTGTGCGTGGGTTTTCTCGGGGTTATCCCGTTTCTTCCCACTTTCTTCATTCCACCATTTCATTCATCTCTCATCATCACCGTCTCCTTTAGCCTAACCGGCGTAACCGTGGGACGTAAAACTCAAAAAATTCATTTCATTTCACTAGTATATCGGGTTTATGATCACCCTCTCGGTGTTCCTACAATTATCAAGTGATGTCTTCTGGGTATTACGTTTCATCATAACAGATTTTAATATTATATTTGCATTGCCTGTTATCAAATTTGTGTGATATATAATAACATCTTTTGTTGTTACTAGATGCTGGGGTGAATATAGCAGCTAAGAATCCTGCTTCTGTATTGTTTGAACTGATAACGCAGGCAATTATCCCTAAGTATGATCTTGTGTATGCTAGAAGTGGTGCGCGTGGATCACGTTTTGTATACAAGGTTACAGCGATGGGAACTGTAGGTATGTATTCATTGAAACTTTGAAATATTAGAGTGGTACTAATGCACTATACTTCAGTTATAGTTAATAGAAAAGGTAAGTTTTCACCTATCCAAATTTTTACTCAAAATTGTTCGATCTGTGCAATACAATTTGTGTATTTTATGTAACTTCAAGAAAACCATATTTTCTTAAAATTACGGAAATATGTAGTCAAGGAGTGATTTTCATTTGATGTTATTCACAAATAAATCAGTGGATAGAAACTTCGGTGACGATAGCACAAATCGTGCATTTTGGTGCATTTTATCCCTTGACCTGCTTACATTTACTATAATCAATTCCTCATTCGTAAGGTATTTTTTGATGTTCAAAAGCAATTAAATTGAGATAACAATATGTTGTTTTCTGGTGCAGAACCCCCTGAAGAAATCTTAAACACCTTTTTAGATCAAAAGATCCAATATATTTAAATCAAAAATTTTCTTGTACGCCTTATATCTGGAGAACTACTTATAGTGTAGCCAAACCCAAACTATCACTTAATTCAATATAATATGCTTATTCCGTAAAAATTACGAAAACTCGATTTAGGGGCCGTTCAAAAATTTTGTGGTCCCTGATTCAAAAAATCCAATATTTGTCATTCAATAAAAAATGTTCTTGTAGGCCTTATATTTGGAGAACTATACCGAGTGTAGCCAAGCCCATACTATCACTTAACTCAGTATGATGTACTTATTCCGTAGAAAATACGAAAACTTGATTTAAGGATCGTCCAAAAACTAACTATTTTCCAAGATCCCAATCTTTTGATGCATTTATTGCATCATTCCCAAAATTCTTGGCCAAGATCGCAATCGTTTGATCCATTTTTTGATCATTCCTAAAATCCTTGTTACACGTAATTCCACATATGTATAAGATTTATTTTTTATTGTTGGAATTAAATATCTAGGAAACACAAAGAGCAGCGTAATTACCATACATGCTCTTGTGTGCATTGCTGGATAGCATTCTCAAACACTAACCGTGTGCGGATTCCCTGTCTGGAATACCTTCAATATGTAATGAAATTTTACATTAAGAGATTGTATTCCGAGTTAGTGCCTTCCACTCTAATGTAAGATCTTTGGGGAGCTGCACCATCAAAGCTTATGAAAATTAAAAATTAACATAAAACTTTATTTTATTTTATTTATTTATTTTTTTACGAAGGAATCACATTGCCAAACTCATTAAGGTTAAACTTCCGTATATGAATCCAGTACCTATTTGAAACAGTAAGATAAATTCTGCTAAATTCTAAAAGGGATCACGCACCAGAATCACTAGATTTTTATCAGTTAGATTTAAACCGCTGGAGAATAGTTGCTGCCATCGAACAGTGAGTGTATAATTTCTACTACCTTTGTTTCACGAGTAGAAAAACAAATATTGATAGGTCCCAATGTCATCATTACCCGTGAAAGTGTTAACGAATTGACTGTATTAACAAACTCGACCGTTACAATCACTTTAGCTATCTATTGCAAAAGACAATATTTAAAAATTTCTTCTGTACAAAAGTTACCATGTGCGGTAACGGACGAACGTCGCTTGTCGGTTAGGCCTACGTCTTGCAGATGGGGCTTTTATCCCGTTTTCTTTGCATAGTTTTTCAAATCAATTAAGGTATATTTACATAAATTTTCCATTCTACCGTTTGTTTACTTTGATAGTTTGATAACAATTTTTACTAGTGGCATGATCGTTTGTTCTTTAATCACATTTGTGCATCTCCAGGATGCTTTCTGAAAACTTTATATTTAAATTCCACTCTCTTATTTGTGTGCTAAAGTGACTTTTCTACATTCTCATTACTATTACTGTTTAACTAATCAAATATATCTTATATATTCTATCTTTCTTTCTTCTCTATCTCGTCTCTGAAGATGAATGTTCTAACAAACAGACTGAACAAATGATTTTCAAAAATTATACCATCTGCTCTATTTATGATACATACTACAATAGTTAGCCTATAGTGCATCAGACAACAAATAGAGAAACTGAGGAGCTGAATCTTTCCAGAGATGATATTGCACTATCGTGCAAGCTTGAGTCCTAAAGTCATAGGCCTATTGTTCATTTTTATAGTCAAAATACATTTCTAACTCTATGTCCTACGGTTATATTCTTTAGACTAAAAGAGAAGGATGATTAATGAAAGTGTATGTTTACGAAATAATTGGTCGGTGATGCGATTCTCCTACCAATGGAAATACCATGGTCACATACTCTGCAGGCGAAATGGGAATGCACTTTTGTCCACAATAGTACAATACATTAAACATTCTTCTTAATACAATCTTCATACAAATTGACAAAAGTACCATAAAGCACAAATGGATGTTTCATGATAAGAAGGAACATGGAAAGAATACAATATTTGTTCTTTATTAACGATGTTCCTCGTAGCTTACGTGTCTTCCGAGAGAGATCCGGGTTAAATTCCCGTTGCAAGCTCATGTGATTCGGATTCCACGTTAAGCTCAAGGGCCACTTCTCATATAGGCTCTCTGCTGAAAGGTACGTTGCATTCAAATGTAATCCAATCCAATCTATTAACACAAACAGCTTAGATCAACTAACATTGCTGAAAAGCATAACAATGATAAGTACACACAATCTTGTAAGAAGGAACAAACCGAAGACTAAAAAGAAATAAATATACTTCTCAAACAAAGAAAATGTACACTCATGTCCAAAATTATTGTCACTTGTCTATAAATATGTTGTTGTAGGAATATAATTTCATAACGAATTCGCCCGGTATTTCTTATAATGTTAGTATGTGTATAATTGGCAAAGACATGTATGTGGTAAATTTCATGTCAAAAGAGCAGTAAATAAGAACAATAAAACAAAAATAAAACTTTCTTGTCCATTTAGCAACATTTTGTTTTACTCATTCTAACTTTCGTATTTATAATTCTTTTCCTATGAATTTGAGCACAAATATAGATTTCCCGATTATACACACAGTATCAGTATTAAAAGTACCCTGCAAAATCATTATCAAATTGTATTCTTACAAGAAAACAGTTATAGATACGCGACAATCATTTTGGATATGAGTGTACATATGACAAGCTTTCACCATTCACAGAAATGAAAATAACTCGCATTATTAAAAATTATGTACTGAGATTGAACATTGTTTTAGAAAAAGAATACGAAAGAAAGTGTTTACTAGACATATGAGGAATTGCATGATTTGTTTACAGTTTAGGAGTCTCAATAATAGCACAATGTTTATTTTAACCAATCAAATAGAATTAGGAAAGTTAAAATAGTTTATCTGTTTATTTTGTTGGTTGTTCAAGCCTTTTCCTGAAAATACTTTTTTTTTTTTTGTAGGTTGGGGCGCTGGCAAGACAAAGAAAGAGGCGAAGCACGACGCAGCCGATGCCATCCTTCATCTGTTTGCCTCCAGACAAGGACGAAATCGCGATTAAACCTTCAATGCAGAAGGTCTCGCCTGACCTGTAAGAACATACATACATTCTTATTGGATTCATATTTTACATTTTAAATTATTATTGTCTCAATCGAAACAACTTTATTGTTATTCTTATTTTGTTTCTGAAATAGTATAAAATGTAAAATAAATAAGTAGTAAAGATTTTACGAGGGGTGATCAGAAAGTGAGGTTACCAAGCCTACAATGAAACGTTTATATATTATTTCTCACAACATATACAGCCAACAGATAGTATATACAGTAGCTTATTTTTCGACATAGTTTCCATATCAGTTGAGACACGTGTCGCATCGTGGAATGAGTTTGAAGATTGCCTCCTGGTAAAAAAAAAAAAAAAAAAAACTGTCCTTGTGTGTTCAGTCACGTTGTCACGAAGCGTTTCACCTCCTCGTCTGAAGCGAAGCAACGGCCTCCTAGGTGCTCTTTCAAGTGTGGGAACAGGTAAAAGTCGCTTGCAGCGAGGTCTGGACTATAGGGAGGGTGGTCGATGATGCTCTAGCGAAACTGCTTCAACAGCGTAGTGATGTGCCACTGCATTCCTCGTGGGTGACATTTTCTCTACCAGCCACAAACTTTCAACATGATTGTGCGACATGCTGACGAGACATTAGAGCACTATGTATTACAGTCTTCTCATAAACCTCTACCAGCTGCAGGTGAATTTCGGCCGCGGTTACATGTTTCGCCCACAGAAATCGAATAACTGAGAGAACTTCCTTGCGAGACCAGTTTTCAGAACAAGTCACCATTTGTGTTTACCTACAACTAGCGCCATAGGTGGCAGGTGGCTGAAACTCTGCATAGTTGCCAACTCCATATAGTAAAATTACCGCACACTCCTCATTCCTCTACAACAGACGAAAAACTGCAAAAATATCGGCCTTGTAACTTTAGTTTCTGATTTTTCCTCGTAAAATAAATATGAAGAAAAACGTAAGAAACAAACGTTTTATATAATACTTAATTCTAAGAAATCAGAACGCAACAATTGATGTAGAAGGAGAAGAAGGATGAGAGAGAAAAGAAGGAACAATTCAGACAGGAATCACGTAAGGACACTGATTGCCACTAATTTTGATCAATCTGGACACTGGAGATGGATTGAAAGAAATCAAGATCATTCACACACTAAGAATAATTTTTCATGGAGAGAAAACATGCATACTTAGATATATGGGCGATTCGCCCTATTAGCAGACAAGGAGGAAAAATTTAGAAGCAAATCTAAATTGAATGCAGGAGTGCTCAACAGCAAATTCAGCATGAAGTTCAACAAGACGTAAATAAGAGTTTATGAGATTCGCAAAATAACAGATAACATGAAAAGTGAAGACCAAAATAGGAGCTCACCTAGTGGAAGTAGTGTTCGTAGGTTTATGTAAGAAAATTTCCCTCAAACTACTCCAATTTTTCCCTTTTCTTATCACCAAACGTTCCCTTGTTTGTTGAGTGTCCAATTTCTATGACTGAAGTCCTGTGATAAGATTAATTTAGCTATATTTAAAAATAATTGACAAAATAGTTGACTCTGGGAAACTATATGGAATGGAAATCAACATTAAAAAATCGAAAGTTATGAGAATATCCCGTGGAAATGCACCCTTACGGTTCAGAGTAGAACAAAGAGAACTTGAAGAGGTCGACAATTTCAAGTATCTGGGAAGTATTTTGACTAGATACTCTTAACTGCACCAAAATTCTCATAGCCAAAGAAGCATTCAACAAGAAAAGATCACTCTTAACTAGAAGGCTTAATATTGGTCTTAGGAAGAAGTTGGTCAAGTGCTATACATGGAGCATTGGACTGTAGAATTCAGAGACTTGGACATTACGGAATTTAGAGAAGAAATATTTAGAGACCTTCGAAATGTGGTATTAGAGGAAGATGGAGAAGATAAAATGGAAAGAGAGAGTAACAAACGATGATGTTTAAAAACAGGTAGGAGAGAAGAGGGCGCTTCTAGCCACTATCTTTCGTAGGAAGGCCAATCGGGTTGGACACGTCTTGTGAAGAAATTTTCTTCTTCATACCGTCATAGAAGGAAAGATGGAAGGAAAGCGAGGAATAGGAAGAAAAAGAATACAACTGATGGATGATTTGAAAGATAGGAGAAAATATTGGGAGTTAAAAGAGGAAGTTGAAGATCGAGAGACGTGGAAGAAACTTTTCCAGGTGCAAATCTAAAATTAAGAAAAAAAGAAATTCTCATTAGTCCCAGGACCTGCCGAAAAGCAGAATACCAATAATATTACTACTACTACTACTACTACTACTACTACTACTACTACTACTACTACTACTAATAATAATAATAATAATAATAATAATAATAATAATAATAATAATATTTTCTAAAAATAACAAAGAAAAAATTAAGCATTTATATTGGTCAATCAGTCAGAGCGAGAATTTCCCTGGATTTTCAACGTTTTATGGAAAAATATCCTATTTCCCTTTTTGCTAAATTTTCCTACGAAATTTGCCTAGATTAGAGAAATTTTCCTTGAACTACGAACACTGGGTGGAAGGTGTGCAGGAGTTCTGTTGCTTAGGGAATAAAATAACAATCGATAATAGGTGCAAACAAGATGTGAAAGCCTGAACATCTCAGGTGAAGAAGATGTTTCAATTGAATCAGAGGGTTCTGACTAGGGATGGCCATAAAGTTCCGGTTCCGGCGGAACCGGTTCTGCAAGAAACCTGTTCTTGGAGATCTGGTTTTCAGAACTGGTTCCGGGACCCTTTCATGGATCCGAAAAACCCTATTCTGAAACCGGATCTTAGGAACTGGTTTCAGGCTTGGATCCGAAAACCCGATTCCAGAACAGGATCTTGGAAATCGGTTCCAGACCTGGATTCGAAAACCCGGTTCCGGAACTGGATCCCTTCAGAGCCGAAAACCGGTTCCACGAGGAACCGGTTCTGGCCATCCCTAGTTCTGACAGGAAATATTAACTAACATAGAAGGAACCGGTTCCGTATTAACTAGTCAGTCCAGTCGGAAAGGATAACACAAGCATATGTATGGAGTGTAGCGTTGTATGGTAGCGAGATGTGAACTCTAGGAGGAAAAGAAAAACAGATAATGGAACACTTTGAAATGTGGTAATACAAACGAATGTTGAAATTTAGATGGGTGTATAAGGTATCAAATTAAAAAAGTTATGGAAATGGTAAGGGGAAATGAGTATCCTAAAGACAGTTTCGAAAAAAAAAGATAGGAAAGGCACATAATAACACATGGAGGTATCAGGTTAGTGACTATGGAGGGAACTGCAGAAGGAAGGAAGGCCGCAATTGAAATGAACAGATCAAATAATACAAGATATAGGGAAGAAAAGGTACAAAGAAATGAAGTCTGGTCCAGGATAGGAAAGAATGAAAAGCTGTCAAACCAATTGAGGGATTGCTGATCCAAGAAGATTATTATAATTAAGTACTCTGCTTGTTGACAGGTTCTGGGGCTAATGAGAATTTCTTTTTTCTTAATTTTATATTTGGGCCTGGAAAAGTTTCTCCCACGTTTCTCGATCTTCAACTTCCTCTTTTAACTTCCAATATTTTCTTCTGTTTTTCAAATCATCCATCAGTTGTATTCTTTTTCTTCCTATTCCCCGCTTTCCTTCAATCTTTCCTTCTATGGCGGTATGTAGAAGACGATTTCTTCCCAAGATGTGTCCAATTGGCTTTCCTACCAACTATGTGTCCTAAAAGCGTCCTCTTCTCTCCTATCCATTTTAAAACCGTTTTTTGCTCTCTCTCTGTCCGTATTATCTTCTCCATCTTTCTCCAATGCCACATTTTGAATCTCTCTAAATTATTTCTTCTCTAACTCCTGCAGTGTCCAAGTCTCTGAACAATACAGTCCAATACGAAGATATCTAATTTTAACTGTTGTTAGAAGAAGAAAAAACGTGATGATCCGTGATACAAACAGTAGTATAGTGACAAGCGCGCACGTACGGGTTGTCCACCAGTTTTGACTCCCCAAAATTTCTTAATTCAACATACATTTCTGCACTTTCACAACAAAACTGGACCCTATACTTATTTAACAGGGAAATGATTGATGTACCATGAAAATTTTATCTTACACTTCATCTGGACTCTTTCTCTTATAAAAACAATCTAGTTCTTTCATTTTAATTCCGAAAATATAGGTAGAAGTATTATTAACTACCCTCTTTTAGGGTGCAGAATAATACTCGTTCAATACCAGATAGTCCTAGTGGACCTCCCTAAAACTTGAACCCGTCTCAACAAAAAATTATGGGTGCTCGCCTGTATAGGGATGATGGAAGTATTATAATTCATCCAAGTCTGAAACGTACATCGTATATAACTTTAGTAGACTTTTCTGGTAAAAGAGAAATCCGAGTATTTGGAGAGATAATATTGTGTATAGAAATCGAACATTTATAATGCAATATATTATTATTATTATTATTATTATTATTATTATTATTATTATTATTATTATTATTATTATTATTATTATTATTATTATTATAAGGTGAGTAAGAGATAGATTGTCTTTTAGGTAAAAATCTCATTCAGACAAATGCTCAAATTAATAAAGAAACCCTATTGATTTACCAACAAAATTCAGACTTTCTAGTAATTCTTACTGCTTTTAACGCATTTAAAGTTCGAGATATTAACTGTATAGATAATGATAATAGGCCTAATCAATCATCTGCTGCAAGTTTGAAACGAAATACAGTTAAGATTTCATATTAAAAAGCTGTTGCAAATATGTGCAAACTAGCTGAAATGTCCTTTCTCAGAAGAATAGTTTACATAAATTGTATAAACAGCTGAACATAACAAATTCAGTCATTATATTTTCCGATAAATGATATTATAACACATGACATATAGCAAAATAACATGTTGTGGAAGAAATTGACAAAGTTCAAATTTATACAATATTGTGTAACATTAGTACCAAAACGTTTATTTGAAATACATAAAATCTTTTCATGGCTATGCAGCTATCTGACTGTCGCTCATTGTTTTACTGTTGTCCGGAATTGTTTCCTGCTGTACTTAGCTAGTCTGAAACCCGCAAACACACTACAACAGAATGACGCAAAGCTTTCGTATTCATTCATTGCTTAACTGCAGTTTCAAGAAATCGTCACCAGTTGACAGCACAATGCAACGCATTATCACTACTACATGTTTCCTATACAATGAGCGACTGAAATCGACTATCGCAGCAAAGTATAAACGAAAATATTATTCTAATTGGTTGAGGATAGTTTTTGTGTTTCGATCAAACACAAAATCACATTTACATTTATGTAATCGACTTTTGAACAACTATCTTGATAAATTGTGAGTTAGTGATGCTACTATCTATTGGTGTGTATGTTAAAGGAAAAACATTACTAGTTGACGGACTGTAGTTCATCTAACATTCCTAAATAAGCCGACGCACTGAAAATAGTTGAAATTAAACAAAATTGATAATTGTATTTAAAAAGTTCAAATTCGTCGATATATCTTGTATTATCACATGAACTTTCTTCTTATTCTTGATTGTTTACAACCCTTTCTCGGAATAGGGAAAAGTTTCAATACACAGTTATTAGATTTTGCAATAAAATTCCACGCAATTCTATCATGTGCTTTCAAAAATTTTTGACTCCAACTAGAAAACAAATCACTGAACCAAGCAACATTTATTTAAAAAAAAAAAAAATGACTGTATAACAATTTCGCCAAGTAACTGAATATATTGGCTTCATAAGACAGTGTAAAAACAAGAGAAAGTTGCATCTAAATATAACAGGATCTCAGAAACTGGATCTGAACGCTGATTGGCTGATCAGAATGGATTCTGCCAATCAAACAAACGTTAACAAAAGGGAAACTTAAACACCATAAATTCCTTTCCAATCCCTGGTACCTCAGAAAATTAAGCTACAAATTAAAATGAAAATGAAATGAAATCTTTAAGTTTTACGTCCCACGGTTATGCCGGTTAGGCTAAAGGAGACGGTGATGATGAGAGATGAGTGAAATGGTGGAATGAAGAAAGTGGGAGGAAACGGGAGAACCCCGAGAAAACCCACGAGCACGGTGTTTGTCCACCACAAAGTTCACTTGGCGGAGGCTGGGATCGAACCCGGGACCCCAAGCACCAGAGGTGAGCTACAAATTAAGTCTTTCCAAAAACTTGCCCCACTGTCTTTCAATTTTAAGTTCTGTGTTCCAATTCATAACACAGTCCTGTTCTTTTTTTAAATACCTGTAAATATGGTCTCCTTCTACTGTCATATCAACGACCTTTTTTCCTATCCTAACACTTCAATCTCACAGCACTTAATATGATGTCTCGTGTCAGCCTAGACAAAGTCATATCCTCTGACTTTGATAAACTATTATCCAACAAGGTTAGCGATGTAATTTTTTTTTTTTTTTTTTTTGTGCTTAAAATTCGTAATTTGTGCATTGAAAACAATCAAGGAAACTTTGAACACTTGATTTAGGTAGCGTAACTTCCTTATCTAACTTATGATAGAATTTGCAACAATTTCATAGTTTTGTAATTGATGAATAATTCATTGCAAATACATTTTTATCAAGTGACTTGTGGTTCACCTTGTAGTTATACACTCCTAATTAGAAGAAACACTGATAATCTTAGTGTGAAAACGTTGGAAAGAAAAGGCAAGTATCGAGGAATAGTGTATTATCCCAGAAAACAATTAGCATTTCGTATAGTATGAAAAATAAAGAAAAATGTAAACTCACAACATATAGAAAAGGGAAGAGCGAAAAATACATAAGCACCTAGAAATAGATAGAGCTAAAGATGAGACAGAGACTGAAAGGAGAAAATTGTAGGTAATTGATAAATAGCTGCTTAAAGGGGGAAAGTCAATTTTAGATTTTCACGATATTTACACAGAATAAAATGAAGTTTAACGTTCCACGTTACACCCTTAAGGCAAAAGGAAACGAGTGATTAATTAAAGTAACAAAGACTTAGTAAAGGAGAAAAATTAGAGGAGGACGAATCAAATTGAATTAAGAATAACTTTCTACTGATCAACCAATCAGAATACACCAATAATAACTCTTCATCAATGACCTTAGTCTATGAGTCGTAACATACTCACCAGACTTTATCCAGGAGATTTTTTTTTTTTCGGGGCTAAAAATGGAACTCAGAGATTGTTCTCGAAAAAATAGTTTATTTGTTAAAGAATATAAAATTAAATTTAGATAAGGAATAATTTAGTAAGGAATGGGATGCAACACTTGAGAAATACAAACAATACTGGTAGAAATAAAAGAAACCGATAGGAGCTGGCAACTTTCTATTACAAAAGAATATACAAATTGAATTTGCTATGTTGCAATGTTCTGCTTCACCATCAAATGAGTGACCAAAAGTTATGACTTACCAGACGTTGTCTCCCTCATCTTTGTGCCCTAGATTCGTAACTTTTTAAGAAAAAATATATATTTCATTATTCCATAGTCATAGTCTGGTAATCATAGCCATATAACCACCACTTTTCAAAACTTGCTTAATTACAATGTGACATAGTTTAAATCTACTATAAAATCTTATAAAGTATTATACATGAACCATATATTGTCACAAACCACATCATAACGTATAATTTACGTCACTCAGCTACTGCTACTCTAGTCAATTGCAGACTGAATAACTGTGTAACGTATTAATTTGGTCCATCAGCTACTGCTACTCCAATCAATTGAGAAGTGAATTACTAGTGCCAATCGACTTACAGCCCAACCTGCATATTAGCATTAAAATATTATTTTATTTATTTATTTATTTATTTTTTATTTGTACAATCAACAGAATATAAAACACCAATTACAAAAGATTAATATTTAGTGTTTATGTTCAGTTAACCAGAAAGAATAATGATTATAAATAAGTTTAGATACATACATAAATAAACACATAATAACAGGACAAGACAAATAAAATACAATAAGCCCTGAATCATAGGACTTCCAAAACTTGCTTCCTGAAGTGACGTTCTTTGTTACTAAATATATCCAAAAACACATTCTCTTTACTTATTGCATTCTAAGCAGCACTAATTTTCCAAGTAGGTGACATATACAGTATATTTGTCCTTGCTTTTCGGCAAAAGAATATGTAATTTTTTGCATGCGTTTTGAGGGACGAGGCTTGAATAAGTAGATTTTGTAATACTGCTTGTAGACTATCCAAGAAAGCTTGAACAAGATTGTTGTTCAAGACCATTCAAGACTATTTGATGAAAAAGACGTCAGTACTGAATTCATTTTTCTCTTGAATTCAATAGTTTCGTTCAAGAAATTTTGTTTCTGTCCTGTTCTAAACAATCCAATTCAAGAGCATTCAATAGCCAATCAGTGCTCGAGTTGAGTGCAGGAAAATACAAAACAACCATAATGCTGTCTTGAGGCAGAACTGTAGTTGTTGAATAAATATCTTTTTGTTACTCTTTTCCATAATTATCTGATATTCCAAGTGTACCTTATAATAATAAACAAAAAACAATATTTGCGCCGGAAGATATTGTTAGTATTTTTTGTTGATAACATACAGGATTTATATAGTTATAATTTTTGCATGCCCATAACTTTTGTTAAATTTTGATTCAATGTGAAATATAAGTATTAATTTGAGAATTTAATGTACAAGAATACCGGGTGTAGATTAAGAAAGAAGAGTCCATTAAATAATATATATATATATATATATATATATATATATATATATATATATATATATATATATAACTGACTTTTCATGATTTAATAAGACGTTTTGTACTATTATTAATCTCTATATATAAAATTGAAAATCACTATATTTGTGAGTCTAAATCTCCTGAAGCGCCCGACCGATCTCGATCAAATGTGTAACATGGATGAGGTTCGAGGTTGGGCTGGTTTTAGGCTATTCACTTTGATGGTGGAACTGAAGGGTTAGGGAGGAGGAGGGAGTATAAAAATAAATAAAACTTAATAACTCGTGAACTACTCGACCGATCTTGATCAAATTTTCAACATAGATGAGGTTCAAGACTGGGATCGTTTTTGTGATTTAAATTTGACGGAGCAATGTAGGGGAGAAGAAGGAGGGGAGATATATAAAAATCAATTTATGTAAGACTGACAGTGACTATTTTTGTAACTTAATAACTCTTGAACTATCCGACCGATATCAATCAAATTTTCAAAATACATCAGGTTCGAGTCTTGAAACATTTTTGTAATTTCATTTTAAAGGTAAATCCTGGGGGAGGGGCAGGGAAGGGGGATGTATAAATAAAAACTAACAAAACCTAATAACTTTTGAACCATCCAAAAAATCTTGAACAAATTTTCAACATATATGAGGGTCGGGCCTTGGGTATTTTTATTGTTTCACTTTGACGAGCCAACCTAGGGGAGGGGGAGCGGGAGATATATGTAAAAAAAATAAAATTAAAATGACTGTCTTTGTGACTTCATCACTCTTGAACCACCCGACTGATCTCAATCAAATTTTCAACATACATGAGTTTAGGGACAGGGATTACTTTAGGCTATTAACTTTGACGATGAAACGTAGGGGAGAGGGAGGAGGAGAGAAATTTAAAAATGATCGAAAATGACCAATATTAGTGTCAAATCCATGGTTTTCGGGTTCGCCGAGATGATCAATGATCTTCCGGATCAGGTTAAATTGATGCCATTAGAAACGAAAACAGTATATTTCACGGGTCTAAACACATGAGATACGGAGTTGTGCACTTAAATTTTCACTTCAACCCAGCGAAGCGGATAATATAACCTATTCTCTGATAATATCAAATAATTGCGTACAGATTGATAGTATGCTCGCAAACTGAAGTATCCTGGAAATGATTACATCTTATCCTATGGTAATGTAATTATTTTATCACGAAATCTACACGTAGTATTTCAGAAGTTATTTCTTAAGGTAGAAGTTGCTTTCACGCGTGCAGATTAATTTTACCAGTGCTTTTCCGTAAGGTACAAATGTGCATCCTAACAAATGCTACATACAAGACAATGCAAAAACAAAATAATAATAATAATAATAATAATAATAATAATAATAATAATAATAATAATAATAATAATAATAATAATAAATCGAGAATGCTATTTAACAGTGTCAGGGCAGGAGGGGGTCCAAGGGAGAGTATGTCCGTAGGGAGCAGGCGCGTCATCGACGGAGGTTATAGTGCAAGAAACATAAGAATAAGAATCATGGATAAATGAGAATAGTGCAACAAACCCTTGACATCGTATTCACACTCATTTGAACTGAACTATAGCCCTTGTAATGATTTGATACTGGTAACATTAAACTTCTAAACATAAAATACTGGTTTCCTACATTATACAGGCATGTTCCGACAGTGGGAATTATTACGGTACCTCCAACATCCTCCTTTATATGCACTCATACATTTTAACAGTAAAATTACTATTCGTTTGACGGGTTATTCTTAACCAGTACCAAATATGGGATAGATTTGTGAAGAAAGTCTGATGCAGATATGGGCGGTAAGTCCAGTAGCTGAAGAAATATTATCATTGCTTCGTTTGGTTTTCTGTGTTTTAAGCCTTTTCTTTAAACAGTCTTCGATGCCATAGCATAAATAACATCAAAAGGCAGTTATTGCCTCGTTTTACGCACAATTTTAGGAAACAGTTCGATTTTTTTCTTTTTGAGTACGGTTCTGTCATCAGCACGCCATTAGAAGAATCAGATTTTTTAAAAAGCTTAGTATAGGGAACGATTTTATACCTAAGCAACACTAATTTTTTAACTTCAGCTAACCTAACCCGCATTTGATGTAAAAGGGACTAAATACTTAATGAAAATTCGATGGGATTGTTCTAAAATCAATTGACCTGTTTTCTAAATTTACGAAAAATATTCTAATATCATAGTTATTCATGCCCAGGTCTGAACTAAATCAGTACGCAGTTTCGGTTTCATTTGTTTTCATAGTATCAGTCACTTGTTTTGGATTGCCATCTATTAACAAGAATATAAAACAGATTCAATACCTCTATGATCGTGTAAAAGTTGTTTCAAGTCCATTTGAGACTCTTGTTCAAGTGTCTTGAACAATACTCCTTTGAAGTGTAAATTGGAGGTATTGAATGGTCTTGTTCAAGCTTTCTTGGATCGTCTACAAACAGCATAACAGCGCTGAACAGTCAATTTTATTATGCAAGAGTCTAAAGAGAAAAATTAAGTCAGTGTTTTTCTTTGTTCTAACGTCCTGAATTTAAAATTATCAATAAGATTGGTATAGTGCTCAAATTTTGGATAAACACCGGTCTTCTTGTGGGTAAAATATCTTAAGAATTTATCTCTTAATTGCTCAACTTTCTGGCATTCAGTTTTTAAGTATGGATTAAAGATAGCTGACGCATATCCTAATTTAGCCCTAACATACGAAAAGTAAAGAGTCTTCAATGGCGTATCATTTCTAAGTTCATTACTCATTCGAATTACGAATCCGAGGTTCCTGTAGGCTTCATTAGTTATTTTATCTACATGTTGGTTGAATGTTAACCGATGATTAATTTATACCTAGCTTATAACCTTTTTAACAAATCTCAAGCTGTTATAATAAAACGTTTAATGAACTAATGAAGTAGGTCGTGAGTAAACATATAAAGACTAAATTATTTTGTACTAACCAAGCTGTACTGTTTCTTATTTTTAATATTAGAATATTCTAGAAATACACAGTTTTTTAAATACATACTTCCTGTAACTAATATTACGTTTTCCGTCTTTATTTTTTTAGGTGGCAAAGTTACATATTTTGTCTATTTTACGTATGATTACAACCGGCCACTGGAAGAGGAAAAAGAAGCTGAAGGAAAAGGAACATTAGAACGTTTATCTAAAGTTTAAAAAAAAAAAAAAAAAAAAAAAAATTATTAATTCCTTGTCATGCTCTGTTGGGAATGTAACGAGGGTTTTATTGTGTGAAACATGTTTAAAACATAAATTTAAAGGTGATTATTGGCAGTGAAAACTATCAAATTTAAAATGCTTATTGTAGTTTACGAATATTCAATTCTAAAAGCAATAAATAAATAACTTTTGATAACAGGAGATTAGAAATTTATCAATAAATCAAATATTGAACATAGCATACGAGGGGTGACTGAAAGATTTTGAACCTTTAGAAAACAGCAAAAGGTACATTCTTCATAATCCGTTCATTTTTCAACATATGTATTAGTATAATAACATAGTTACGGGTCTAGGTCAAAACCCCCACAGCCAAAACCCCCACACTCAAGAAATGTCAAAACGCCCACACGATCGGTCATAACCCCCACACAAATGGACAAATCCCCCAAACGCAAGAACGGTCAAAACCCCCACAGCCAAAACCCCCACACTCAAGAAATGTCAAAACGCCCACACGATCGGTCATAACCCCCACACAAATGGACAAATCCCCCAAACGCACGAACGGTCAAAACCCCCACAGCCAAAACCCCCACACTCAAGAAATGTCAAAACGCCCACACGATCGGTCAAAACCCCCACACAAATGGACAAAACTCCCACACATAGCAACGGTCACAATCTCCACATAAATGGACAAAACCCCCACACAAATGGACAAAACCCCCACACAATCGGACAAATCCCCCACACTCTGAAAATACCGTGATTGCACGTCTTTGTTGCGGCTCTTTACGACGCCCACCTTAGTGTTTCTGTCATTACAAAACAGTGCAAGAAGAATAGTTGCAACATCGGTTTAATTGGAATAAAAAATGTTATTAAAAAGTACAAGGGCAAGACATACAACCAGGATCATTTCAGAGTGTGGGAGATTTGACCGATTGTGTGGGAGTTTTGTCCATTTGTGTGGGGGTTTTGTCCATTTATGTGGGGATTGTGACCGTTGCTATGTGTGGCTGTTTTGTCCATTTGTGTGGGGGTTTTGACCGATCGTGTGGGCGTTTTGACATTTCTTGAGTGTGGGGGTTTTGGCTGTGGGGGTTTTGACCGTTCGTGCGTTTGGGGGATTTGTCCATTTGTGTGGGGGTTATGACCGATCGTGTGGGCGTTTTGACATTTCTTGAGTGTGGGGGTTTTGGTTGTGGGGGTTTTGACCGTTCGTGCGTTTGGGGGATTTGTCCATTTGTGTGGGGGTTATGACCGATCGTGTGGGCGTTTTGACATTTCTTGAGTGTGGGGGTTTTGGCTGTGGGGGTTTTGACCGGTTCCCATAGTTACTCCAGTGGTAATGAAGATACCTTATTCAAATAGAAAAAATAGAAAGAAAAAAATATTAGGTTGTGATCATAAGAACTCCTCCATGGCTCGAGGCCTTCGAGAATAACTCGAGAATATTTCTTGAAGGCCTCGCTCTGGCTGTAATGACGTTAAAAAAAAATATTGGAACAAGTGGAACTCTAAGGAGGCCAAATCTTGTGATTAAGGTGAATGAGGAGCGAGTTGAAATCCTCATTCATGAATAGTTGCCATGGCAACTCATAAGGTATGGCCTGTAGCATTGCTTGACTTCGTGAATAACTTTTCTGATCAGCATTTGTGGTCTTTTTCGTGGATTTGAGCCCTGAGTTTTCACGAAGTTGTTGTCCTGTAATGGTGTGACCCCTTTGAAGGTAATCAATCGATACCACTCCTTGCCAAAAACTGATACCATGGCCTTGTCAGAGGAAGGAGTGACTTTGTCTTCTCTGAGGTGCGGGATGAAGGGTGCTTCTACAGTTTGGATTGTTGTTTGGTTTTAGGGTGACAGTGATAGATCCAGTGTTCATCCATAGTAGTGAATCGCGACAGAAAATTGTCCACATCACGTTCAAACACTTTCAAAATTGTTCAATGATGTTGTGCTAAGTAAGTTTTTGTTCAAGATTCAGAAGACATGGGATCCATCGAGCAGAAATCTTTAATAAACTTAGATCACTTATCACAATGTGATTTGCTCAGTCCTGTAACATACCCAGAATGTTTGCCATCTGACGAATTGATAATCGTTTATCTTGCACGATCATATCAAGTACGAGGGCAATGTTTCCTTGGTGATCTTCTAGACCTTGGTTCATCTTTTACACTCTTTCTGCAGTGCTTGCGTTCTTGCCCACATCTTTTGATGCTGGCATATGAAGTAACAGACCCGCAGATAATATTTAGCATATCCTGGTGAATATTGGATGGTGATAAGGTTATTCAATAAATTTTTTCATCCAATTCCATATCTTTTGATTATTGCACATAAATAAGTTTACCTTCAAACGAAAGCTTGAATCTTCTGCTTCTCGAAAATTATTTTACTTTTTAATATAGTTATCGATGCACCTGTAAAAACGGTACACTAGTTGCATGCCGTCGATGAAGAATGAGACCGGTGGCTAACATCAAAAAAGCACTTTCCTTGAAATTCTACATGGATATCAAATGTGGTGATACTCTTAGGGAGGAAGAACAAGCAGGAAATGATTATGCCGGAGGAAGAATGGGGGATTTGGTATATACAGCATAAGTACAACGAGATGATGCTGTATATAAACACGTAATCATCTTTAGAAACTGTTGTTTACCATGCAAACACGCGATTTTTTAAAATTTAGTTTAGTTTCGTGAAGTTTTAAGATGAGGAGCCGTTTGCTTTTAATAATATCATCTCCTCCTTTGAAGACTGTTTCAAACCAGTCATTATTTATTCATAAGTCGCTCTATTTCAAACATTACAACAATAATTTCTTTTATAGCTATTTCTTTTATGCTGTTTCCATTATAATAAACAAATAATTACATTACATCATTATATCACTTTTGTCTCCGAAACGCCTGATCTCAATGACAAAATGACTTCGTACAGTTCCAAAAAGTATCTTGTCCTTCAAACAGTTTTAAAATAAGTCTTGTCCAAATTACTTTTTAATATTTCCTTCAAACTATTTCATAGAGTCTGTTTAAATTTTTAACAAACACTTATTTGTCCCTGATCAATAATTCTGCAAAAAATTGCACATATTGGTGAAAATTTGACGCTCCAGAAGTTTTTTTTTTTCGATTAATGGAAAATTTTGTTTGGTGGATTAGATGCGGTTTGGAAATGGACAACTCATATGTAAGCACAGACACTCCCTCTTTTGCGTCTATTGCCGCCTTTTCTGCAGAACTTCAGGAAGAAAGCTTGCTAGCTTGCAACTTTGGCTTGACGCACCGATCCCCTCATCAAGAACCAAGAACCAAATTGTTACGATTTCGGCGCTATCTTTTCTACTTCAGAATGAGTTGGTTTCATCGTCATGCTGAGAATGAAATTCTTGGGAAGCTTTTCTGTTTCTAGAAGTGAGAACCTAAGCACTAGCTCGAAGGTTCATAGTTCGATCCTAGAGGAAGACAATGTCCGTTCACCGAGAAATCACTCTGACGTCATTATAATGCGTTCTTCGGAGGTCTTAACCATTCATCGTCAATGACCATGTTTGGTGATGGAGGTACATATAGAAGGAATTTCGAGGCCCAACTGATTTGAGTGGGAGGGGAGAAAATAGAACAAGTGAATAGTTTTTGATATCTGGGTAGTATTCTTAGTAATGACATGAAGTACGAACATGAAATAAAAGCAAGGATAGGAATGGCGAAAGAAGCTTTTAGGAGGAAGAAAAGTCGGTTTCGTCGGACGTTGAATAAAGAGTTGAGAAAAAGACTCATAAAATGCTTCGTGTGGAATGTTGTATTGTTTGGGGCGAAAACGTAGACATTACGTCAAAGTGATGAAAAACGACTGGAAGCCTTCGAAATGTGGGTGTGGAGAAGAATGGAAAGAATTAGTTGGGTCGAGCGGAAAACGAATGAGAGGGTGTTAGAAATGGTGGGGAAGAAAAGAACAATTTCAGATATTGTTAAGAAGAGGAAGAGAAACTGGTTGGGACATTAGCTAAGAAGAAATTGTGTCATAAGGGACGTCCTCGAGGGTATGGTGGCAGGAAAGAGAGGGAGGGGGAGAAGGAGACTATAATTAATGGATGATATAAAAACAGAAACATCATACGTCAAGACGAAGAGGTTAGCGGAGGACCGTGGAGCATGGAAGCTTCTCAGCTGCTGCAAGTGATCTGCCAGTAAAGGCGGAAAACCTATAATGATTATGACTGATTTGACAAAACCACTTTTGCCAGCTGTCTTGCAGCTGGTTGTGAAGGAGAATACTCAAAGGACGCAACGAACAGACGACGTTCACTACTATGTTAACACCGAATCGAAGTTTTACTTACCCAAGGTATTGTACTAAACACTGAAGAAAACTTACGTTAAATTCTATTGCTTTAAACTCTTCCAAAAATATCTTTATTTGTTGCACTTTTCTCACAAAATCGCGATTTATATTTTATTTCTTAAATGCCGCAAAATTACGTGCTCTAACCTTCGGAGCTACCTTAAAATTATAATCCAAAGTCAAACCTTACTCAGAACACTCAATTATCTTTATGCTAAAATTATTTTCCATTATAGACATGGTGGCGGAGATATCATCCCCAAACTAAATACTAGGGCTCAAGGTAATTTAATTTAAGATTCAACTTAGCTACAGACCTCTTCTAATATTCCATACTAGTATTCCATGTTCCGTATTCCATAGAAGTATATACTAGTAATATTCCCAGTAATTTTTCCTCTCTTTTTTTCTTTCCTTCTTTTCTTTTCTTTTGCGCCCCCCTTACATCAGCGCCGTCGCCCGCTCGCCCCCTACAGCACGGCACTGGATAAAAAGAAACCTCAATATACGAATTAAATAACATCTTACAGGCACAGAAGCTGAAGACTTAAGGAATTTTAAGTTGAATTTAGAAAAGAAATAATTGAGTAAGTAATGGGATGCGACAATTGAGAAACAAATAACACTGACATAGAAACAAAAACACCAATAGGAGCTGGCAACCTTCCATTAGAAAAGACACAAATTGAATTCGCCATGTTTCAGTGTTCTGCTAAAATATGAGATGAGGGAACAAAAGATTGTACAAGGTTTTTTTTTTTTTTTTTTTTTTTTTTTTTTTTTTTTTTTTTTTTACTGATAGACGTTAGTTAATCCGCTCCTTTACTTTCCTGGTGTTTTTATTCTTTCTCCTGTTTCTAACCTTAATGATCAAGGCTCTAAGGGAGAGCCGAAAGCTAAAAAAAAGAAGTTTTTCATCAATTACAGTTACCTGTAAGTAAAATGATTGTACGAATATCTGAGCGTGTTATTATATTGTCTAAGTAGGACACCATATAGTTTGTATTTTAGCATTGAAATAAGTTGTCCGTGCCACTAATCTGATTAGTTTTTCAAACATACGTGTTACATTGATAGCAGATTATTACAAAAATTATAGTTAGCATTTCCTCTTCAATATACAAAGGTATTTTTAAAACACAACACAAAATCAATCATTGAAGAAAATTCATAAGTTGTCTTTTTATAATCAAAACTGTTTCAATATGGAGTCAATAGATGAAAACTCGTTGTTGAGATTAAGACGTCTTTGCATTAGAAGTGAGTGCTAATTAGCCTTTTTTACTGGTATACTTGGTAGATATCCTTTGTTATATATGTTAAATGAAATATTCATAATCACATTTGATGGCACTTAAATATGGCGTTACCATACGACGGATCAAACCGGCGGCCCTCACACCGGAGGTGAGCAATATCGTTTATCTTACTTTGTCCTTTGAATCGAGTCCCGACAAGTATCCTTTTGTGACCACACTCATATTCTATTTGTGTGGTTCCGAATTAAATCACAGATGAGGTATTACCTCAGATAGATATCCCAATTGTGGTTCGGATCTCACTTGAACCAGTAGCTCCGTTTCCTTCAGCCTCTGTGCTGAAAAGAAGTATTAACTTTGTCTCTCTCGTCTTAACTCTGCCTTGCCATTTTTTAAAAATAAATTCATTATCGTCACATATGTTTTTCAACTTTTTCAGCTTAACACCATTATCTTTGAGTGTAAAAAATCAATAAAAGAAACATAAAGCTCTTGATTAATCACATGAGTTTGTTTTACGACAATCTTGCTTTCTGCCTATGCGCACCATAATTTCTATCTTCTTTTGAGAAGATATCCATAATTTTACTACCAAATACCCGCTGCCAGAGCAGTAGCAGATGAGCATAATCTGTTCATTTATTCGTTGTTTAGTATGTCTGTTCATTGGACTAGTCTGATCGTGTTCCAATTCATTTCTAAGTGTTTGGTAGGATTGAGCTTGTAGCTCTGAGTAATCAAGTGTTATTGCCCAGATACTACTGCCAAGTAACCGTTATAACAGAATACTGGATTTACGGTAATGTCTCTAAACCGTAAAATTTACACAGTGCTAAAATCAGTTCATTGCCCAATATTCAATGACCAGCCAGAAAATTATGACCACTTACCTAGTATCTGGTATGTACACCTTTGGTTCGCAAGGACAGCAGCAATGCTTTCTGGAATGGTGCTTAGTAGGTGGCTTGAAGGCAAGGCGCAGCACAACCAAATATACAAGTCATTTATTTCCTGTAAATTCCGTGGAGGGGGTCCATGAGCTCGGATCTGACGTAAAATGACATTCCACAGGTGTTCAGTTGGATTAAGATTGGGGAAGTTGGAGGCCATTGCAACAATAGGAATTCAACACTGTCCTCTTTGAACCACAACGTTATCCTTACGACAAGAAGCATTGTCCTGCTGAAAGATGTAATTGGCAGCTGGAAATATGACCGACATGAATGGGTATATATGATCAGCAATGAACAGCCGATAGCTAGGAGCTCTAGTAGTGCCCTCCACACACATATATTTAACAGTGTATAGTGAACTGTGTGCTCAGACACATTCAAGCTTTGTCCATTGTTAAAATCGGCTGTTAACTGTGCCACAATGTGCTCTCTATTCTGTTGTACCAATCTCAACAATCTAAGACGTATGGGATTATTGAGATATGGTCACCTTACGTCTTGTCGTTTGATGCTGGTTTCACCGTCCTGTTTTCAACTTCGCAATACACTAGCCACGACAGCTCGCGAATGTAGACAAGTTGTGATGTTTCCGAGAAGCTCGTTCTCAGCCACCTGGGTATATCAAACTCTGATATATCGCCGACCTTTTTGTTCCTGCGCATAAAGCATCACATTGACTAATCGAGTGTGGTTTCTGTCAGTCTAGCTGCCCGTGCCTCTTACATCAACCCAAATATTTCGCTGAGAAAGCATCATAATGTTTTGGCTTTGGCTGATCTATATATATATATATATATATATATATATATATATATATATATATATATATATATATATATATATATATATAAGCGTTTGTTTACAATTCACATTTTGTGTAGCAAATTGCGATACAAATTTCTATTTGTATCGCAATTTGTAAATTTTGTATTGCATTTTATGTATTATAATGAATAATTATAGATTCATAAAATACGTAAGTCCAATAAATACGGAAGTAATTCACAATGCCATTCATAATTGGACTTCCGTATTTATTAGATTTCTTCTATGAATTTATTATTATTATTATTATTATTATTATTATTATTATTATTATTATTATTATTATTATTATTATTATTATTATTATTATTATTATTATTATTATTTGGTTTTTGGTGTTTCGCGAGTAGAAATATTCCAAATACTGTATGTTGTTTTTACAAGGGGTGTGAATGGGCATCCGGAATATCAATCTGTATATACGTATATCAGTACTTCAAATGAAAAGCGAAAAGAAAAGAGAGAGAAAGGCGAGTGTATTTTTCTATATTTTCGGCGCTGAAGAATGCCGTTACTGTTTCAGTGATCTACTATACACATTTCTGCGTTTTAATAACAATGTTGAAGATCATGCTACACCATATATCGGCTAGGTCCAATATAGTTTAAGCTTGTTTTCTCTGCTGCCAATGCGCTTTTCTTCAAGGAACATTTTTTTTAAATTACTCACTTAGTAACAATGATAGGATGACCTGAAACCTGAGAAGGTCTATTGGATGACCCACTAGCAGCAAACCGACAAAGGGAAGGAAAGACAGAATGAAAAACTGTTTTGTGACGCAAAGTCGAGGCGTTTTCTTCTTGCAGCAAGCGACCCTTCAAAGTAAAGTTCCTTGAAATAACAGTAACATTTTCAGCTGGTTTCTTATTTTTAGCTTTCGTGGGAACAATGAGACACACAAAGATGAATCGCTATTTGCGTTACATTTTTCAATTTGTATCGCATTTCTATGTTTGTGCATCGCAACCCGCGATGCGATACCATTTTTTAAAAAACGCTAATATATATGGGAAATGGAATGCAACATTCTTTATATATTCTTTTTAAGTAACAGGTATATTGGACGCCACAGAAGTATCAGGTATGTTGGACGGTACAGAAATGTTGGATCTTTACTGGTAATTTGTAAGAAATGATAATAAAACAGAAATATTCTTGCGTGATAGGAACAAAATGATAATTAAACGTTTAATTAATAGCAAATTTAACTTTGAATTTTGAACTTAAATCTTGCAAACAGGTCTAAACGATTTCTTCTACAAGAAACCAAGAAAATTATAATCACCTCTTCCTAACAGTGTAATGCATTTAGATGGAACTCTGAAACTCTAAGGAGAAAAAGTAATATCGTAGTTGACGTTATCAAATTAAAAGAGTGGAAAAATATCTGGAATATACTTGGGACAGAGATAATTTCAAGACAGTACTAGTACATGCTGCTCTTATAAGAACTTTCATCAGAGACGGATTACAGATCTATTATAACTTAGTTTTTTAATAAAATTTATTTAAAAAAAGTTTCATTGATCTTACATACTTTCATTTACTCATGAACAAGTTTTCCAGACACATCATATACCACGCATAGAGTGTAAGACTTAGACACCAATATATAAATTAGCTATAGGTGTTAAAATTTTTGGCTTTTGTGATCAACTTTAGATCCTTTTTGTTTTACAAAATAATAAAATGGGAACTAGTCTACTATGAAGAATCGTGAGACACAATGAGATGGGGAATTTATTTAAAGAACTCTTTTTTGCTTTTTATTTTATTTTATTTTATTTTATTAATTAATTAATTAATTAATTAATTAATTTATTTTTTGTATTTCTGGAAAAGGTGATGGCGAAATTGAAGCTCTCCAGTGATGGAAGCAATTTGAAAATTAAATTTTATTTTTTCTCAGTGATTATTTCATCTAATGTTCTTTGTTCAAATTTGTAAGATTTGACTTGAAGAAATACAGAATGAATTAAGTCTAGGAGAATAGGTGACAGCAGATACTTAAGATTTTCAATGTCTCTTTGTGCAAATCTCCGCCTTCATTTCTTTGATATTTTCTAATGATCACATTTCAACTATAAAAAAACAAAATACCTTTAACGTCATTTAATCAATCTGCATACTATTTGGTTAAATCAATGATAATTTGAACGTGAAATGCAAAATTTGAATTTTTTCAATACCCTCATTTACAACTAAATTGAGAAAATAAAGAAAGCGTTTAATTATAGTGTAAAAGTTTTATTGTTACAAATGTTTAGAAAAAATATCTCATATATAGAGAGGGAGAGGGTTGTTCGTCATTTACAAAATTTTAAGAGCTCCAAATTGTTGAGAAATAGCATCAGATTTCAATAATTTATTAATAATATGAATACGTTGGCGTTCATCCGCACTTCATAATAATAGATCATTATTCGCGGTAATTTTCCACCTTTAAATTATTCGGCACAAGTAAAAAAATAGACACACAACTCAAGATTAAGATTTGCAAAATCTCACAAAATACATAAACATTAGAAAAACAATTAGATTAATCCATACATGAATTTTGAGAATTCCAATTATCTTACTAATTTTGCTTAAATGTTGCATTATCCTCGGTTGGTGGGATGGAGTCTCTTTCAGTCTTTACATCTGCTGAAGGATTAGCAGTTTTTGTAGCATCTGACGGATCTTGAGTTGAAGGAAGATTTTCAGTTTCTTGATTCGACGACTTTTGCAAACGTTCAGCTACTACATGTGCAATTACTTTCAAAACACAAGTCTTTATGGCTTCTTGTTCTGCTGTCAGACGACGTGTGGACTTGGTTGTTTTTGCTGGTGTCTTCTCATAAATGTTGGTGCAACTAATCTCTTGATTATTACCACTAGTCAACGTAGTATATTTGCTGGATATTTGATTGTCACTTGGTAACGGAAAATTTTTCAGTGACCCAAGGTAAGTATTGAGCTCATGCTGTGCCAATGCTGGTGAGGTAGTTGAATACTCTGTATCACTTGGTGATGATGATCGATAAGCACCAGAGTACTTACAAGCTATAGTATATGTCGCAGAAGTACTAGCGTCACTCAAACTTTGAACTTCAGACGAGCTGTTTGTCCTTACGGACCGTAGTTTTTTCGCGGTTCTATTATGGCGAATTCCAAAAAGACGACGAACACTCCGGTTCTCTTGTGAAACTGTGTTTATTTCCTCTAATTCATTGCAAGATATTTCGTTGTTATGATAATCCAGAAAAGAACTCTTGTCATTTGGTTCATCTAAGCGTGATTTTGGTTGTCTGCATTTATCTTTACGTGTTATGTTCTTCTTTACATATTGCTTTCTGTTACTTTTCCTTATCAATTCTTTCTCTTCCCATTTCTTCTTGTTTGCCATAGTCAGTTTTGTATGGTTTTTAAGTTCAATTGTTTCATTCTCTCCAGCATGCAGTTTTGAGAGATCTGTATTATTACTATCGGAAGTTACTGTAAACGTTTTGGATGGATGAATATTAGAGATTGTAGTTGGTCCATCATATGAAGTTGTGATATTACTGTCGCTTTCGTCATCTGTGACACGTTTCTTATCCTTCCTATTCTCTCCAACGACTTTGATTTCCTCTTTTGAGGACAATGCATAAGGAACTTTGCCTTGAAGCCATCTCTGGCATATACTTCGATAACAGTGTTCTCGGGATAGATCACTTAACTCTAAAACTAACCTCTCTTTCTTGTCTTCACTGTTAGTGTCTTTGTTCTTCATTTGAGGTTTTTTGGAATTCGAGTTCTTTAAATCAGAAGCCCACTTTTTCTCTACAGGCGATGGCTTAAAAGGTTTCTTTGTGACTTTCGTGCGACGTGTGTGTTGAACTGGAGTTGTCTCAAGAGGTCTTGGTGAAGATGAAAGCAAACGATTTAGTCTGGTGCAACGTGGTTTTATTTCTTCCGTTGTTTTCTTTGGTTGATTTTTCTGTACCTTTCCTTTTTGGTTCTTGTAAATAGGAGGAGAAACTTTAGGAGATTGAATTTTTGGAGTTGCTCGTTTCTGTTGAACCTTTTTCTTCTGATGAGCAGTTTGAAATGGTTTATTTTGGACAGAATCCTTTGGTTTAACATTTCTGTTGAAATTACTTGCTTTTTCTTGATGAACAGGTTTATTTTTATTTTTCGTTTGCTCTGACGCTTTTTGTGAATAATTTCCTTCTTTAACTTTGTTTCCAGAATATATATCTTTAGCATCTACCTTTTGAAGGGCTTTTATGCCATCTGCAGTCTTCACTCTTTTAGTATTATTTTCTTCTGTTTTCTTATCACATTTCTGTTGGCACGATACCATTTGTTTCTTGATACCAGGATGGATTTTACCTTTCTTCTTGAGTCCTTTCTTCAGACGTGACGGACGTTGTTTTTTAATTCCATATATCCTCTTTAGTCGTTCGGCCATTTTCTGCTTCCTTGATTTTGAACCTGGAAGAGTGCCTTTTATAATTTTTGATACTACGTCGCTTGGCAAATAATACGAACGTGATGTATCAGTTGGAGATTCTAACGTAGGGTCACTTGGGAACGTTTCAAGACTTAGATAGTTTCTAATCGATGTATACTTAGCGTCATTTTTTGTGTACACATGTCGTAAGTTAAACTTCGGCCTGATAAATGCATCTGAACGTGTCGTTTGGCTTTGTCGCATAAATGTTTTATCTTGGAGTTCTTCGCCTAATGTCGGAATTACATTATCCTGAGAAGGATTTTGCAAACATGAATTTGAAGACATCAGTGAAGGCAGTGATAGTCCAGTTTCCGGTTGATTGTCATTATTCCCTGTTGTTGATGTGAGAGCTGCAGCGGCCGTCACTGTTTGTTGATTACGAAGTAGCATTCGTTTTCTTCTACGTTTGACTTTATGACTCATAGCATTTCCATATATCAACAGAGCTCTTCTAGCTGACTTACTACAATTACGAACATATTGGACATTAGTGTTTTCGGACTTAGGCCACGTAGAACGCCCATTGAATAATGTATAAATAGCTTTTATATACTCATCGCCTTCTCCTCGCTCCTTGCATTCATTCACTATTTGGTCAATTTTTTGTTTTATTTCTTGTTTTCGATCAAGAGCTTTTTGATACATTTCACACCATTTTACTTCGTTCTTGGCTGAAACTGTGGACTTATGAGCAATTTGTCTCATCAATGATTTCCAATCAGGTGCAACGGAAATTTTATTCTTTTGCTTAGATTTCTTAATTACTTTTGGACGAGGAATGTACAGAGATTGAGTTCTACAACTGTTAGAGCCAGTCCGAAAGAGACCCAACTTTTGTTTCATCATCTTAGTTAATTTTTGGAGGTCTCGATACTCTTCAGCACTCTGTATTATTTCATCAGTGAACGGATCGCTACTTCCAGGAGTTTTCTCATCAGGCTTCATAGTGGAAGTGCTTTGTTGGCTTCCAAAAGGTTTTAGTCTAGTCGAGGGACTGGACTTGGTACGTGACACGGAGGTCGCTGGTGTAGATTGCTTGAAATTTGGGCGTATAGATTCAGGTTTCGGACGTTCAGAAATCGCTTGTTTCATCACTTTCGATGTCTTCATTCTGTTTGCTTGATAGAATACTGAAATTACATATAAATTTAAGTTATTTGCACATATGTAATGAAAATTGCGTAGAAGTGGTATTACAGTCAAGAATTTTATAGTTTCAACATATAGCATCTAAGAGAGACAGCAAACTGAATCACGTCACTTCATCCAACTGTAAACAGTATATTTGTAAACTATTGGCATAATAACCTTTGATATTGTAAAGTACTTGTGTATTCACTGTACGGAGTTATCGTGACATGAAAACACCTCCCATACAACTCGCACATTTTTCTCTCTTACATACTGTAAATACATAACTATTTGTCTCTAATTTAATATGTATTTGAACAGAAGAGGAAAGTGACAGCAGGGTAAGGGACGATGGCTGATTAATCTACACCAGAAAAAGAAGCTCTAGAAGATTGTTGATTTTAAATTATTAACTACTAGAGTACGAACCGAACAATAGATTTCTTTCGTACCTTTGATTTTTTAATAAAATTTCATGGGCAATTACTAGAACCATCCTGAATTGGCACAATTAGCTATGAAAGATGGAAAGATGACCAGGATACACATAATGTTGGGATGATTAGCAACATACACTTCTCAATTTAGCATCGTTAAATTGTCTGCTAGTATTGTTCGTCAAGAGTAATCTGTTCTACTGTTTATAGTCTGTCCGTTTTCCTCACTTAACTCCAACATGATAAGCAAACCAATAACATTACGCACTGGGAAGAATACCGAGACTATTTTCCAGGGAACAGGTAGGTGGTCAATCAAATTGGCTTTCTGTATTATACTGGGGGTTGGTTTATCTCTAATATACGTAGTTAGATGTCAGTTCTTCGTAAGTCAAAGCCCTAGCGTTATTGCGACCAAGCAAGGTAATAGATTTTATAACCAAACTTTAGCCTTCAAATACGTTTGTCTGGGGGAAGTGTACAAGATACTTTAGATAACTGTCTGCAGATATTTGACAGAGAGATGTCAATTAAAAGTGATAAGAGAACAATAACGCTTTCATTATGAGAAGCGCACTTCTTCAGACTTGCCAAATAAGTTTACTTTATGGACTCTTTCCTTCCGTATATAACTAATATAGGACTACATTTTTTTTTAAATATTCAATTTTGAAATACAGTTGGTTGGAAATTCTTATTTCAGAGCATGATTATACGCTGTTCCAAGTACCTCAGGAAAGGGACACAATTTGATGTTGCCAGGACTGTGTAATTTAAGATAGTGCAACTATACTATATTAACATATAGAAACATTTATCTACCTTTCTTGGAACTTACAATTTTTTTCTCTAAAGAAGATATCTATGTAGTTATTCCAATAGAATACTAATTTTGAGGGAAATGCAAAGAATAGGCAGTGTTATGCATTTAAGCAAGAATATAGGCAATATAGAGTCAAACAGGCAAAAATAAAATTTGTTGAAATTCAAACAAGGTCTCCTCAAAGGTACTTCAGCACGTTCTTTTATATCATTTCTCTATTATTAAGAATTAGACATATTGACTACCATCCGAACTCTAGTATCATATATATGAAGACAGAGGGTGGAGAAGATAGTTATTGCTGAAGTTAGAAACAATTAAGAAATCAAAACAACGATTCCTGTTCATTATCTATTACTAATAAGCATTTTTTAAACAAATACTCTACGTTAATGAAATAATAGTTAAAATATTTTAGATACATAAAACAAATTTAAAACATTATTTAACTTACGTGTAACTTCTAGTTGTAAAAAGCAAAAACAAAAATTGTTTCTAAGAAACAATAATCATTGTAGTTTGTTTTACTTTCTTAATTGTTTAGATATTGTTGGGATATAATTCATACAATTAAACATATTAAACACATTTAATATAGACATTTTAAATCTTACCATGAAATTGAAAGACGATTCTGTCACTTTTTTATAATTTGAGCTTTTTTCTCAAATCGAAAGCAAATAAAGAAAATAGTTATTTCTGGGTTATTGCTTACACTAAAAACAAGCATGAAGTCTAATTACCAAGTAATCTAAAAAATATTGAGCTCACGAGATGGAGTTAGTGTTCCAAATTTCAGGATATGTATGAGTCACAGCGGGTCACCATTAAAGCAGTACCGTGCCGGGGAAAATCAGCGCCCCAGGGCAAGAGTATACGACAGCTCACCTGTACATATGAGCGAGGTCGACAGCCCAGCAGCGAAGAAGCGCCATCATGTTTGGTGCGAAGCGTAAGAAAATTTTCAAAAATAAACTCTGCTTCTCTTAAATTTTGAACACTTTTTATTACATTTTCCTTCCATTTTATATATGTGGACATGCAATTTCCTAACACGAATAACATTATAGGACCACTTCCTAAAGCAGGAAGAGAATTTAAGTACATACTAGTAATATTCCAAGTAACTTTTCCTCTTTTTCTTTCCTTTTTTCCCTCCTAGATGTGGGAAAATGATGGAATTCTTATAATCATAGGTAAAGTATTGCGCCATGAAGATGTGCGAACTTTTTGCGAAACGGCGCTACATTTTATGATTTTATTTCGATAAAGCACAAACGCTGCGCAGGCTAGTGAAGCAATATGCACTGTTCATGCAGAAAAAGACGTTATCATAAGCATAAGCGAAGAGATGGTTTATTCATTTTCGTACTGGAAGTTTCGATGTCTAAGATGCTCTTCTAAGTAGGCGACGAATTACAACAAGTGGATAGTATTCTGGTAAAAGTCGAGCTAGACCAGCATATGAGGACTATCATGATGCATTTTAAACTTAAACATTCTCAAACGACTTTATTTTAATATTTTAATTGTTCCCTTTCCCTTATTCTTAACACATCCTCGTTGACTCTCTTTCATCCGACCAATTTTCTCCATTAAGGGACCCATACACGCAGACACATGCATGAAGAAACCTTCTAACATGCATGAAAAATGATAAAACCACGGGCAAGTTGATCGTGTATGGACTCGTTCATGCATGTTGAAAGTTTTCAAAATCTTCTGTAAACATGCATGATGATTTTTCCGTTCATCATGCATGTTTATCGTGTATGTGTTCGTTCATGCAAGTTGGTTGTTTTATATTTAAGTTCACCAATCACGACAATGGAAGAAATTACGTGACTCTTTCCTCCGATTCATTCTTCTAGTAAGTTGAACAGCAAATTGGTAAGTGTACAATGATGCATGCATGATGAAACAAATTTTTCATGCAAGGAGGTCACGGAAGTATGTGCGTCCATGGCACCCTTTACGGAAGCTCATTTGACGTTTATGGTTAGGAATTTGACCCCTTTACCCAGGGCCGGATCTAGGCGGGTTCAATTCGGGTCATTTGCCCCGGGGCGCAGCTGGTTGAGAATGTGTAAGGGGCGCCATTTCGATGCTAAATTGGGAGAAAGAAGGGCAAATATACGTCTTTGCCCCGGGCGAAATATTTCGTAGATGCGGCCCTGCCCTTACCATCTTAAGAAATACTGCGTCTCTATCAGCGGTTGTGCTTGATATACAAGCCCTGTCTCTTAGGTATCATCCTACATCTCAGTTTCCACTGTAGAAAACTGCATTAAAGCACAGTTGACCAAGTGTGTTCGATTCCTCTTGAGAGACTTTTCAGAGACTGTGGAGTGGGCGCGACTGCCGACGTTTGTTTAAACAATGGAAATCCAGAAAAAATCCCTGGAGGATGTACTAGAAGATTCCACATAAATGTCTGTAAAAGGGACTACGAATTCTTGTTTTGCGTGCCACCAGAACCGTGTATGTCACCGTTGACTTTGTCGGATGACTGGACGGTTTTTCCTGGTAAATGATAAGACGCATGGAGTCACTGCCATACAGGGATGGAATATAATGACGATATAGTGGCTCCAAAGTGTTTGTTTGGTAATAATCTGATTGATTTTAGTCTTTTTGTCCACTGTGTGTATAAGTTCGCTATTATAAGTTTAAGCACCGACAAACATAAAGTCGCGTGGAAAAAAAATTCCCGATATCCGTGTAACCAATCAAAACGAACTCTGAAGTTACAGAGGCAATAAAAGATGGCCATCTTTCCACAGACACACCCATACCTCGTCCATAGACTGGCGATTTTTTTTAAACTCTGAATTTAACGAGTTCAAGCTTAAGATTATCGATAAATTCAGAAGGTAGATTTGGAGGCAAGTTCCATCCAGGAGCTCCGAAACTACACCTCCCCGGGATCATATCTCCTATTTTGCTTAATGTTAATTACCTGTATTTTCACAGTAATACATTTCACCTCATACATTGAAATTGAACCTGGGAGAAATCTGAAATCATCGCTATACGGGATCCCGCCCATAGAGTAGGAATTTAAATTACGAGTTCCATACTCGGGTTCCCGGCTTTGAAGGGTTAATCCTATTTATAATACAAAATCGTCTTAGTCTGTGAGTAACGCTAATGCTCGCGCTTTAAAACATTTAATAGTAAGGGTTGCATAAACATGAAAGCAAGAATACTTGTTCTTAATCCTTATTATAAAAGCAAGTTGAGTAAGTCTTTGAGTTATGTTAATTGGTAATAGTTCATAGTTAGGCTAATAATTGTCGCTAGTTACGTTGCCTTCTACCTGTCACCAAGAGATGTCGCTAGAGTGCAGGCAATTTGCAGGCAAGCTTAAGGCTTGGGGAGTAGGGAAAACTAGTAAATATGAAACCGACATTTTGAATTATATATAGAAACTAGCCTTTGGTTAGCTAGGGGCTCCGCTCCCAGGCCCCACGTTTGCTCAGCCTGCGGCCTTGCATCTCTTTCGTATCAGCCTTTGCATCAACAGTGAATTTCGTGCATTTTCTGTTCATATTTTCTCAATTTGCACAGCTGGGGGCTTCGCCCCCACAACCCCTCCTTTGCTAGGCCTACGGCCTTGTACCTCTTAAACTCGTAATTCTATCAAATTTCAAGTTTATTTACCTATTTTAACTACATAAAAGATAAGATTTTGAATCTCAAGAAAACGTCCATTTAAATAACATGGAGAATTTGTTCATCTCCCCTTTAGACTCCCTAAAAATTAAAAATATTCACTTTTGGTAATTTTCCTGTCGGTTAATCCCGGCAAGTTACAATCATGCCAAATTTCAACTTTCCGTGTCAACCAGAAGTACCCCTGAAATTTATGCCAGTTTATGTAGTTTTATATATCGTTAGGATTGCTTCTATATTACAAAAAATCCTTTTTGCTTTTCCCCTTTAAGAGTGGAATTTTCGAAAACACTGAAACCACATATTTTTCTACTCTCTTGTTGCAAATTAAGAGTTTATATCCGATTCCATTCTTTGAACTTAAGCGAATACCCAAATGCTGCATTTTATGATTATAAAATACAAACTTTGAATATTATAGGCACTGTTTCCTTCCATTACTGAATTTTTGAAAACGTTGAAATACATCTTCAATTACTATTAGTGTGAAGTTCATTTCCGAGTTGCATTTACCTAACTTCACGGATTTGTGAGACACCCAATTGTCAAAAATATCTGGATCCACCATTAACTAGGATAGGAATCTCAGAAATGTGTACAAATGTCATATTTATATCTATAATAATATTGTCGGGGCGTTGAACAAGTAAGACACTTTTACTCTAGAACGGCGTTATTACGTTACTACCAGAAGTGTTCGGCTTCGCACAGTAAGAGCAATGTTTACCGACTGTTTGAAAATAAAAATGAAATGAAATCTTTGAGTTTTCCGGTTAGGCTAAAGGAGACGATGATGATGAGAAATGAATGAAATGGCGGAATGAAGAAAGTGGGAGGAAACGGGAGGACCCCGAGAAAACCCACGAGCACGGTGTTTGTCCACCACAAAGTCCACACGGCGCGAGCTGGGATTGAAACCAAGGACCCCAACCACCGGAGGTGAACGCTCTACCACTGAGCCACCGCGCCCCTTCTGTTTGAAAATACAGTAAAGAGCTGAGTTGAATACATTACGACGAGCAACGCTTTCTGATTTGCCCCTGTCAGAAATTAAAGAGCTGAATAAATAAAGGAACGCAACGTCTTCTGCATTGCATTTCTCAATCCCCGGGTGTTATTGAGGCGCACATGCAATCGAAATATCACCAATCAGCTTACCGACCCCGAAAACTAAAGATTGAGTATAATCTCGGTCATTCTTGACGTTTTATTTTCACCCCTTCACACCCCTATGCCGAAGGGGGTTGAACTTCGACTTATATGGCATCTGGAGTGTCATTATCCATCTCAGCGATCCCGAAAACTATGGATTTGGTACTAATATCGGTCGTTTTCGATTATTTTTACGTAACCTCATCTCACTCCGTAGAAGTGTCTTACTTCACAGCATTATTTTCCAGATTGCAATTCTTATCTGTAGGTCCACTTAATTTGAATAATGAGTTTTCATCTTCCTAACATGAATAGATTGTGAAATACCACCACCTCTTCCCATTCAAATTCCTCACGTCCTCCTTAAGATAAGTATTTTTTTTTTAAATAATATACAACGATCTTTTCTAGATTCCGTTCTCTTCTAGATTTTGGTCTCTTTGATACAGTTGCGTAAAATTTTGTTAATCCAACAGTATGGATTTGTACACCGCACAAACAAGCATAACCATTCACTTGTACGAGGTGTGTTCAAAAAGTATCGAATCTTTTTTTTCGCATGAATCATTGAAGCGCGGGGACTTTCTTCAGTGTAGATGTAGAAGGGACACTCATGCGCAGTCGTCAATTTTTTTTTTTACCGCCCGCACAGAGCGTCAGTTGCTGGGTGTCAACCAACGTGTGAAGACACGTAGTGACCGGTCGTCGGATTTCAGTGCTCAAGTGACAGAAAAATTTGAGCAGCGACATTGCATCAAAATTAAAAAAAAAAAAAAAAAAACTTGGCGATACCCAAGCGGAAAACATTCAATCGGATCGGTACATTCAATTTTGAACAAGAATTTAGGCATGAGGAGAGTGTCTGCGAAATTTGATTCAGGCTTTCATGGCCAAACATTCCTGCACATCGTCCGGCTCCCTACTCTTCCGACGTGGTTCCGTGTGACTTTTGTTTATTTCTCAAGCTGAAAATGCAACTAAAAGAAACCCGATTTTAGGCAAGAGAAGACATCATGTGGATTGCAAGGCGACGGTATTTCGAAAACTGGGTTTCAGAAGTGTTTCCAACAATGACGGGAGCGCTGGGAGAAGTGGGTGTGTTACCAAGGAGACTACTTTGAAGGAGATTAGTGTTTCGGATTTCGAAATCAATAAATGTATTTTTGCCAACCAAAACTTCGATATTTCTGAACACACCTCGTATATATAACTAGTAGAATTTCCGGCTTCACACAAGAAAAAATAAGTCTATGCAGAATATTTGAAAATTAAGAGGTGAGTAGAATAACTAACTAAAAGCAATGCCTTTGGCATTGCCCCAGTTAATAAATGAGGAACTGAATACAAAAGCCGACAAGCAATGCCTTCGGTGTTGCCCCTCTCAAAACCAAAGAGTTCAGTAAAATAAAGAACCACGAGCAATGCCTTTGTCATTGCGCCTGTCAATTCCTGGGTCAGCTGGCGTGCGCTTTCTTGACTAAGTTTGCACTTAAACGTAATCGAGACTATCATCAATCATCTTAGCGGCCCCTAACACTATAGATTCGAGTTGAGTTGAGTTGATTTTGAGTTTAACGTCCCGTTCAGTAGCGAGGCTATATGAGACGTGAACCTACTAAACGTGGAATCCGAACCACATGTGCTCCCGCCAGGAACAGAACTCGGTTCTCCCACGCCAAAGGCGCGTACGCTAACCGCTTAGCTACAAAGGAGCTCACTATGGATTCGACACTAATCTCGCTCATTTATGGTAATTTTTACGTACCACCCCTTCCCACTTCCCAGGAATGTCTGGCCTCTACACAGTATTTTTTTCAAGATATTAAGCCACATCTTTACGCCCACTTGTTTAAAAAAGTTAGTTTAGATACCGAGTTTTATAATCCTAATACGAGGAATACGTGAGGTATTATGTTTTTTTTTTTTTTAAGATAACTTTTAAACCACTTTCCTTTTCAAGCCTCCTCCCCTTCTTAAATCGTTGTTAGCTTTACTAATGTAATTATAAACACGGAAATTAGCCCACGCGTTGGTCAAACTCCTAATACAAATTTCGCGTTGCCTCAAACAAACAGCTAGCTAAGTGGGTGGAAATTGTTAGTTAATCGATGTGAGTGAAATTATCATGACGAATGGAAATTGAGTGAATTTATTATAATGGATCACATAGAAATATCGAAATTTATTTTTTTGCATTAAAGGAACACATAATGATACATCGTGGTTTCGGGGACAAAACATTTTAGAAGGAGCCAGGCCCCGTAGCTCCCCTCTAGTTGCGGGCATGGACTAAACTGATTATATTGTTTATGCTTTGGAACTCTAGATCGGTTTTCCACTACACATGTTCAGAAAGTGTGCAACTAACAGTATATAATTTGGCTTTAAAACTACAGAGATTTAGTAATAGCAGCTAGGTTATGGTGTTACTAAATACAAATAAAATTAAAGAAAGAAATTAATATTTCACTTCTATTTCTACTACAAGCACACAGAAATAAAACAAATTATATATACAATGATCTAATAAGTATGAAATGCACAAACAACTAAAAGTTATTTTTTGAAAGAGATTAACTTACATGAAACATCGCGATGCATAAAATAAAATAAAACAAAACGTAACTTAGAAACAATACACATTGTAATGTAACGTTTATTGTTGATCGTATTTTTTCTATTCATTAGAAATAATGTTGACAACAATCACACACTACTATAAATCATTTAAGTTTAGTTATGTTCCATTGTTAGTAAAAATTGATTCCGTCAAATTTTTCTTCTTCAATTTCTACGTGATCCATGCTTATAAAAGAGAAGAAGCGATTAACTCTTCATTACCTAGGTCATAGTCAGGGGCGTCATTTCAGACTTCGCTTGGAGGAGGCAAGAGTACCACCGACATAAGACTTCCACGTTTTGTACTAGTATATTAACATACAATCATTTAAAGTATATGTAGTCCTCAAACGCTTGGGGGGGCAATTGCCCCCTTCTGCCCTCCCTAAATGATGCCCCTGGTCATAGTAGGTAGACGTTTAGGTTTGTTTCTTCTTGGCACGCTTCCTACCTAAAGAACGGATCTGTCTGCAACGTCTTGTTGCCACGTCACGGTTAAGTTGTGAGTTACAATACGCTACGAAACATAGCAAAACGCCACAGTACTCACAAATCACTGTAACACAGGGCATTTTTAAGCTACCTTTTTGTATCCAAATGGATACCCAGACCCAGCAATTTGGATACTCAGTGCACTTCATAAATCTTTAAACTACTAGAAAAATGCTTAAACAATAAATTACTTGAATTACTTGGTTTGCTTTCCAGAGATGCCCAATTCTCATTATCGCCGAATTCCAGTCTTCCCAAAGATTTTTCTCTTTAACCTAACCTGTTTTATCCTGACCTAACATTTCTTGGCAATCAAACATTTCGTGTCAGTTATGGGCAATATCGGTAATTGAGATTTGTTCCAGCAAATTTTCTGATATAATTAATAGATGGCACAAACTTGTATGAAAAAGTGATGGATTGTCCATTAAGCAGAAAGCACAGGCGGGACAGGGGGGACGCGTTCCCCCAAATATTTTGAGTACGAGATAAATAGATCAATGCTGAAAGTATTTAGATCTATATTGAAGAAGTAAAAACATAGTCAGAACAAATTAAAGTTATGTCTGTTCTTAACCATTAAGTTAATGTGATTAGAATGTGCGCTTGACGTGCGTTACTTTCATGGAACGATTTTTTAAAAAGAAAGTTACGCTTCTTGGTTAGTCAAAGTAGTTCTGGCTGCAAGCACACAATTTTTTCATTGCTGAACCAGCAACAATTGGTTTCCATGACGAAGGGAGACTGAAGAAGGGAAGGATGTATAGAAAATTTATATGAAATTAAGAAGGGAAATCTACAAAGACAGGGAAATATACAATAGAACCGAAGGTGGTAATAGGAATTTAAAAAGATAGAGAAATTTGAATATTATATATGAGAGTAAATTTCGTGCGAATGCTCTAGAAGGGCAGCAAGGGACAACTACTATGACAATATAGAAACTAAAGATAGAAATGATTGTTTAATGAGCGAATTGAGTTTGTGGGAGATGGAAAGAATACAATGAGGAGCCGGATGACAGCAAGAATAAACGGCATTTTAGACATTAAAACGGAAAACGAAGCACACGGGATGGTTCATTGGACAAGTTCAAAAACATACAGAGAAATGAAGAACAAAACGATAGATAATATACTTTTTGAGTTTATTAAGAATATGGAAGAAGAATGAAAATAAAAATTCGAAATTCGCAATCAAATTGATTGTCATCGTAATACTTCTTTCAGAGTTAAAATTTTGTTACCTAAACAATCGAAATATAAGACGACTATAAACCTACACTTCTGCAAATGCGTTTAAGAACACTGAGCAAGAGTTCACCGAGGACTGTCAAGGTGAAGAAATTACCTAAGAACCATATTATACATAAACTTAATTTTTTCCCGGCAAGTAGTTTACCAGTGACGGAAGAAAATTATGACAAATTGTGTTGCTAAAGGTAGAAAGAGCGGATGCCATTGGTAAAGTAGATTCCAGTTTACTCACAATGTTGACGTAACTTTAGTTGGGGTCGAGTCGAGCCCTTCCCCCAATTTTAACATGCCAGGGACGCCCATAGCACAAAGCACTATTTTTAACTATTTTTGACGCTCGTTGTTGCACTGTTATCTTCAGTTTAGGATTTACGCTGGCGGCGAAGGGACTAAGCTCTTCCAAAATTTCAGAATTTCTATATAAAACAAATCAAATGTTACTCAACCTTCAAGTCCTTCCCCCTAAAATGTTGTGATTTCTAAACATGAAGTGTTCCTAAGAGAAGCCCCTAACAAAATATTTCTAAAATCTGACGCGGGTTACCTTTGTGCCCATCCCTTTTTTTCCTTATACTCAGATATTAGAATCTTTTATACTCAGATTGTCACTGGTATTTTTCTGTTTCTTCTTCAGCGCGAGTTTTCTTAAATATTGCCAGAATTTTTTTTTTCTTTTGTTTGGTAATTAGTCAGTGTCCTTTATTCGGTGGTAGCAGATCATGTATCAATTGCCGTGATAGTAATACAGGTGCTAAAACTGCTAATGATATTAACCCATTACCCGTCAAAACTCGTGTATGGTTGTTAATGTCATAAAATATGTTTATGCATAACTGTATGAGATATAAAGACGCAAAATTAGTGTTGAAATATAAATAGCCGATATAGTTCAAGAAATACAACCCGTCCCATTTTTGGGACAATGGCAGAATACGTAAGCATTTTGTATTTGTATTTCACAAAGTCCTTGGAATTGGGAAATTTATTAAATTGTTCCAAATGAATACACATTTGCACACTTATTTGTTTTACATACATGTAATTCTAAATTACTTTATTGTTATCCTAAAGGAGTTTGTACACTTATATTGCACTTATCTTTATGCAATTGTTAGTTCATCTTCGTTATGATTCAGCTTCACAATGAGAATTTCATTTTCTTTATCAAATCTATGGTCCATGAAACCACGTTTTGTTTCTTTCTCCATCTGATTGCTGTTCATCAAAGGGCAGGGGTCGATCTCATCACTATCTTACTTTTCTAATAAATTCACAATTTCACCCACTGTGAGGGCAAGCTTATACAATGTCAGTGTTCTACGAAATACAACCTTCGTTACTTACCACCAGCATCTAATAATATCTTTAGAATTACCAATATTGGATAAGACTAAACTATAACTCACATAGGAAACAATACTAACGTATTTTTTTTGTCCGTCATCCCGGTTTAAGGGTTGTGCCCTTTCTTCGGGTAAGTGCATTAATTTGACTGATTGAATTGAAGGAAATGTAGGTGGTCTAAGAGGTTTCTTATATAACATTTATTTATTCATCATATTAATATAATCATAGACATGCATACATATAAAAAAAACACATACATGAATGATAATATTTTAGGTGCTATAAGTTAATATGTTAAAATTGCCAGATATTACATGAACACAAAGCATGGAGGTTTCTGAGGACTCAAAAATAAAGGTGCAAATGTAATTAATGGAATGGATGAAATGAAGTGCTATGGACGTCACATCACTGGGTTATGTTAGTTCAGACGAACGAAGTTATCTTCTGTTCCTGGGGCGATTCAGGAACTGATGAGGACGAAGGAGGCCCTTGTTAATAGGTACTTACTGTGCGTATGATAGATAGATATGAGATGAAAGTTCATGCGGGCGATAAACTGCAAAGATTTCGGGGTCCAGCATATCGTTATCTAATTGTAAATGATAGAGTGTCATGAAGTGCTGAAGGGGAGTGTCAACGTAATGGGGCGGTGCATCATTATCATGGTCGTAGCGGAGAATTTCAAGCATCAGTGGATGGTGCTGAGCAATTCGTTTGCAGATATAACGTATACGAAGTTGTTCAAGATGATTTAGTAATGGCGGAAAGTCGATCATCTCATAAAGTAATCTCGTTGGATGCGGCAGACTTATACGATATGCTAGGCGTAGAGCATGGCGCTCGAGAATAGCAAGTTTTGGGTAGAATTTTAACGGTGCAGATATCTAAGCTGTATGTCCGTACGTTAACGTACTCCGCATGAATGTTTTATATGTATTGATTACGGTACGTGCTCGTAGTCCCCAAGTTGTGCCAACTAGCCGTTTCAGAAGATTAAGTCTGTTTTGTGCTTGGCTTATGAGTTTGGTAAGATGTGGAGTCCAGGTAAGATGAGTATCAAAAATGACACCGAGATATGTAATAGTAGTTGACACGGGAACAGGCGTAAGATCAACCTGAAGGCGAAGTAGATTCGGATTTCGATGGACTCGAGAGCGGCGTCTATGTGGCAAGAAAACTATGGCTTGTGTTTTGGAAGAGTTAATGTTCAACCTCCATATATGACACCAACGCACGAATGCATCAATAGCTGTTTGCATGGTTTTATTAAGAGATCAATATTAACGTTTTTTTCTTTTTTTGCTAGCCGTAGCTAGCACCCACCCAAAGGGTTACGCCCTTTATTTGGGATGTGAAGTTACTATTCACTATTGATTTGGGGGTATTTTACGAGGGGCAAGGAGGTTCTATATAATCTTTATTATTATTAAGTGCATTTAAGTACAGGTCATTATGGCCGTTAACCATAATCATCAGGAAAGGTTAGGAATACTGTCGTTCAATTCATTATGACATTAGTGATAGCAAAGCAGTGATGCATGATGAATCCATGAGGTGCACTTGACAACACAACACAACATAAACAGGATTAGAAAGACGAATGTAGGTTATCTTCTGTCCAGGGGCTACTCTGGACGCAATGAAGACGAGGGGGAGCCCTATTAGTATTGGAAGGTCACAGTGCAACATATGATGGAGTGATGTAGGGGGGTGGAGTAGGAACGAGAAAGTCGTCTAAAAGTAGTAAATCGGGACTATTTGGCGGAAGAACATGATGATACAAAGTAAAGAGCAGGGAGAGTGGAGAATGTCGGAGAGTAACAGAGGGTTTACGAAGAGTGGCTTCGTGGTGCATTGCATCAAAGAGTAGTGAATGGTGGTTCTGGAATCGCTTCACAACGTACCTGAGCCGGAGATCTTCGAGATGATAGAGTATGTGCCGAAAAGGCGTACTCTCGTATAAGTTTCTGGTGGGGCTTGGTAATTTAATGCGAAACGCAAGGCGTAGGGCGTGACGCTCAAGAATCCGGAGGCGGCGGTAAAATGACTCAGGTGCGGAGAGCCATGCTGTAAAACCATAAGTTAAAACGGGTCGTAGAAAAGTTTTGTATGTGTTTAGAAGAATGTGAGATTTCAAACCCCAGGTTGTTCCAGTGAGGCGACGGAGTAGGTTCAGGCCGTTAGTAGCTTTGAGAATGATACCTTTGAGATGAGGAGACCATTTGAGATGAGAGCCAAAGGTAATACCAAGATACGCCACCGTGGAACTAGCGGCAAGCGGCGTTCCGTCAATCGTGACTTGGAGGTTAGATGGATTTCGATGTACACGACTGCGTTTGCCTGGTGGCAGAAAGGCTATTGCTTGGGTCTTGCTTGCATTAAGTTTGAGACGCCACGTTTCACACCACTGAAGGAAATCATTTATGGCCTTTTGAAGGATGCGGTTAATATGTTGAGTAGTATTACCTATCGCCAAGAAAGCCGTATCGTCTGCATACTGAAATATACTGACATGTGGAGGAAGGGCAGGAAAGTCTGCAACATATAGTAAGTAAAGCAGCGGCGAGAGGGCAGAGCCTCGGGGAACACCAGAGTGGATAAACACAGGGTGTGAGAGAGTATCATTAATGGAAACATAAGTGAGACGGCTAGAGAGAAAATGGTACACGAAGCGAATATAGCAGAATGGAAGTCTGAAGGAAAATAGTTTGTATAGAAGGCCTAGATGCCAGACTTTATCAAAAGCCTTTTCTAAATCGAAAGGGACGAGACAGGAAGGTTTGGATTGGTTAAACTGAGCAGTGATGAATGTGGTAAGACGTAGGAGTTGATCATTAATGCTATAATTCGGTCGGAATCCTGCTTGATGTATGGGAATGAGGTTGTGATCGGCGAGATGTGTGTGGAGGCGTGAGACTAGAATTCGTTCAAGTATCTTACTGAAAACAAGGGTGAGTTGAATAGGTCGATAGGAGGACACAGGTGGAGCTGGTTTGTTCGGTTTCACGAACAATAAAGTTTTGGATGTTTTCCAATCATTAGGGATAAACCCAGTGCGAAGAATGAATGTGAAAATGAGAGATAAAAGATGGTGGAGAATGTACGGTCCCTCTTTGATATGGCGATATGTGATTGAGTCCAGTCCGGGAGCTGTATTACGTTTACGGGCGATGATAGTGGTAATATCTGTGACGGTGATAGGAACTGTCAACGACGAATCGTCTGGCAGAACATGTTGAACATTTGGTTGAAGTGAGGGAGAGTCAAGATTTAGTCGAGCCGTAGGATGAGTACGGAATGGGAAAGTAGGTCCAAGGGGCGTGAAGACGTCTTGGAGTTGGTTAGCAAAAGCATTGGCTTTTTCTTCGTCAGTGAGTAAGGGAGTATCGTTAACAATTAGTGGGTAAGATGTGCGGGTGGTTTTGCCGGTGAGCTGATGAAATCTTTTCCAGTATTGTGTGGGGTGTGCTGTATCAGATAGATTATTGCAAGCTTTTATCCAGTTTCTGGTCTTATATGCAATGATGTAATTATGGACTGCCCGTTGGTATTGGCGATGTTGCCGAAGCGATTCCAGGTTTCCTGTGTGAGTGAAATCTCTGTAGAACTGGCGGGAACGGCGTATTAAAGGGAGATATTGTGGAGGCAGCTTAGGTCTGTAAGAAGTAATTGGGGTCTGAGGAATAAATTTAGAGGATGCCTGCTGTATACTGTCGGTGATGGTATGCAGGGTATGATATAGTTCTGTTTCTGTGGTAGGAGCTGGTACAGATTCAAGCCTATTGGAAAGAAATTCTCTATATTGTGGCCAATTCGCACGATCGAAACGTGCTACTGAGCGGGGGTGAGTTGGTTGAGGTAATTGAGGAGGTCCTTTAAGTTGAAGAGTAAGTTTGACAGGGACATGATCGCTCCCCAAAGGATCAAGTACAGTCAGGGTTAGCTTAGTAAGAAGATTGGGCGAAGTTATGACTATATCTGGGGTTGTATTGGAGGATGGTCGTGTCGGTTTAGGGAGAGTGTGAAAGAATCCTGTCGTGTGGGTCTGAATATAATGGAGAAAAGTGAGCTTTTGGTGATCGGAACGGCTGTGGTAGTTGATGTCAGCCATGATAATGTAACTGTGAAAGTGGTCTGATATATATTGAAAAAAACTGAAAGGAATAGGTTGGCCGGGTCGGATATAGATGGTAGCAACAGTGATGTAGCATTGTTTGAAATATAAAGTGGAAATGATATGTTCAGGCAGCGTTCGGTCACCAGTAGTATGTAAGCGATGAGAAATAGATGGGGGAAAACCAATAGCCACCCCGCCATTGGCACGGCGAGCTGGGACGGCATTATCATGGCGAAGAAGATGATAGGATAGAACTTTACAGGAGAGTTTCGGCGTGAGGAATGTCTCATTAATATTAACGTAACCAGCCAATGTCCCAATTTTGGGACGCTTGAAATAAATATATGAGAAATTTAACTAAATGCGCTTATGTTGCAAAGCAGACGATCATATTGCTTTGAGATACATGTTGTCATAGAACAAACGTTATTTTATTGAATATGCGGTACAAATATTACGCTAAAACGAAAAAAAAAGTTTGCACAGCTGATAAATGCAAATTCGACATAACGTGGCTCCATACCTTGGCCATCGTATTATTAAAAGTCTGCAAGTAACTTCTGTATCATGCAGAAGATACTGTAAACAAATGAAAAGAAATGAAATATTTGAAGAATATCTTTCCAAACACTTTCAAAAAATAGTAAAAAAGAACCGTCCCAAAAAAGGGACAACGGCTGATAATGGGTTAATGGCTCCGTCAAATCTATGCTAACAAGACGAGAAACTTAGTTTAGTTCTAAACATGTAAGAAACCGAGCAATGCATTTCAAATGTAAAAATAATAGTAGAAATTAACTAGTTACAAGTGGAATAACACGCCTTAAAACAGAAGAGAAATCACACAGTGTGAAACAGATTCAGATATAAAGTGCAAAAATTATAGCAGAAATGGAACCATTAACAAATAGCTTACATGAAACACTGAGAGAAATCCGTTGTCCGGACAGCGGTATATTGTACAAATATACGGAATCCTCTTGCTCACTACAGAAAATCAGTATGGAGCATACGTTATCCATATGCTATATACGTACTGCCCTTAGATGCTATATCATGCCGTTGCAGGATGTCTGACATCTAACATTTGCCATATATCACACGCATATACTTATGTTACATTCCTCAGCTATATGTTATATACGTCCATTTGTATGTGAGGTCCTGACCGTTTATATTGTTTCATACGGAAAGTACGTATAGATGGAACACTTATACGGAAAGTATTATAAGACATGCGTTTTCAGTTATACGTCTGCTGTACGTTAAGTCCAAAAACTACAGGAATTACGCATGTAACCTACCTTTTTAAGTACGCCACCTACATTTTTTTCTCAGTGTATGATTTAAACCATTAATAAGATTTAAAATATAAAGATAAATTTTTGATTACATTGTTTCTTCGGAAAAAGGAATTGGTAGTAATATTTAGTATTGAATACATACGTATACACATAAAATGATTGCGTTAGTGAATTATTTACTCAAGTTCACGTATTGTTATTTCCTTGTTGAGTAGTTTGTGTTTTGTATCTTCTCCATCTGTATCAATCGCGTTTCTTTGTTCTTGTCCTGGCTATGTCCAACTTAAAACTATGGACATAAAAGTAAATAAATAAATAAATAAAGGATAATATCCAATTATGATAACACAGTACGGTTTTATCTTTAAGTACCGGTCTGAAGGCGGATCTGAGCCAAAATGTACAAAGAAACTGTACGCTCCTGTATTCATGGCGATGTGTTGAAAAGGAAATGAAATGGTTAGCAGAAGTCTGACAATTACGTCATTTGGTATGCTATTATTTCAAAAGTGTGCATTACACAAAAATGCACTTTAAAAATCTCCCATTTCACCCTATTTATGACATTTTACGATATTAATATCTTATTAGAAGATTTCCGGCAGCTTCCCCTTCTCTGTGGGTGGGAAGTGACCCCCACATTCTTTGAAGAACCTCCAACTTTCAAAATTCTCAATACCTAGATTCAAACTTTCGACTTTCAAGCTATCTTTACATCAAAATTCGATACAAACCATGCAAACCACTTACACCCTCCCAATTTTTACTTTACATTCGCAAACTAAAAATTCTGGCGTAATCCCTGCTTAATTGTCCCTGTTAATTTAGAACTCACTGTAAAGCCACTAAAGTAACACAGTATGACAAATATAGAGCATTCGAGAGAAAACAAGAAATATCTTAAATTGGGCTTATTGAGAAAATTGAGTTTTAATTCCTTAATAGACTGCTATTTAAACAGACCACCAAATATGTAATATTGTTTACTGTGGTCATTTATTAGTTGGAGGAGACGACCAGACGGCAGCTATGTCTCACTTCCGCTCTTGTAAATACCACTGTTGAAAAAAAATAAAAAATAAAAACAGACAGAAAAAAGTTACCAGGAACAATGAAATTTTCGTACATTGTCAAATTTTCATGAGATTCCTTTTTCTCTCCCAAATGTATTTATGAGAAAAGAAGAGGAGGAAAAAAGTACTAGATTTGTTAGTGAACGTACTAGAACACTAAAATATTATAAAAGGTACTAGATCTAGTACGAAAGTACTAGCAGTGGCTACACTGCTACTGAGCACACGTGTGGCTCTCACATCTCGTACCATGTTGCATCTGCGCGCCATCCGTACGCGAATTTCAGTACTGTTTGTTTTGCCGCATACTGTAGTTCGAGTGTTAATTAAAGAAAAGAGGAATACGTGTTTCAGTGTTTTTTTTTTTCAAAAAAATGCACTCTTGAGGGAAAAATGGGGGACATTTCCGTAATACTTAAATTATGAGTAGACTTCGGATCGATATGCACTAAAAAACTGCAAAATATGCATGCAAATATGCAAATATGCACTAAAAATTGTAAATATGCAGCAATCAAAAGCTAAAGTTAAATGAGGAATTTTATCCTTAGAGAAAAAAGTTGTATTATTTGAATTACATATATTTGTTTATAACTATGATGCATTCATGCTACAATATACAACTATGTAGTTTTCGGTGTTTTGTGGTGAAAGCTTGCATTTATCAGTTAAAACATTACTGTACATCAAAAATGTTCCTTCCGTGTCACAGGTCGTTAAGGGACAGTATTTCAAAGAAGCAATGTTACTTGCTGTTAAATCTGAAGTTTGTGCGTCGTTGTTCCTAGGAACACTTTATTCACATTAGACAAGAATTTTATGCCAGAATTTTTCGCGTCTATTGAATGTGCCTTTCGAAGAAATGCTTGTCCGATTGGTCTTGGGAGCTTCTGCTTCGTTAATGAATCAAACAGCTCAAATGTACTGCAAAGTCCTAATCATCGCTCTTCTAATCTCGTTACGAACTGAAACGAATATTGATAAACGCAAAGTCGCTTTTAATGTTTTCAGCTCCGCAAGCGTCCAAGGCTTCTTAAATAAATTTGGTTTCTTCGGGTTCAAACAGCTCACAATCGGTATGTGAAATTAAAATGCATCTACTTATATACACAGGCGGGCCCCCTTGACGCTCACGTATAAACTGGATAAAATGTATTTCACTCCTGCTTTACACTGGATAAAGGTGCAAACCATGGTTTAGCCCCTCCCTTGATCATATCCTGGACCTGCCATTGTTTTACAAATAATGCGCCAAGTATCTCTCAATAAAGAATAAATATACTCAGAGAAGTAAATAAACATTTCTGGCATAAGCACATAATAAAACCTCCCTAGCGAAATTGAACAGGACTCGCAAATATTTCCGTTAAAGGTTTCAAAGTTAACCAAGATAGCTCTATGCTTAGCAAAATAAATAAGGTGCATACATATAGGATAATGGACATAGTGAGATAAAATGAAATGTTGTATATAGGCATAACGTATTCAGTTATATTATTTATTTATGTTACGAATTAATACACATAAAACTTACATTAAACAAAAAAAAAAAAAAAAACTACATACGGTTTCAAAGGCCAAGACAAATTTTTCAGTGCTCCTCCCTCTACTTTTGGCTTCATTTTGATCTATTGTGTATATTATGCTCCCTGTTCCTGTCTCTAGAGCAGCTAGAGAATGCATTATTGGTATTTGGAGATAATTATGTAAATCGAAGTTCGTTCAAAAACTCGCACGGTATCTAGGATCTTACATGGTGGTGGACTAAAGAGTAAATGTGTAGGGTAACAAGAAAACGACGACCTTTATAGACAACATAGTTCATATGCCTAACCTCTCAAGAATGTCTAAAACAATTTTAAACACTGCATTACGGAACTTGAAAATTTCCGTTAAAAATTGTATTTTAACATCCATTGTTCGCAACACAGGTTCCGCCTAGAATTTAACACATTTTATTTTACGTTTAAATTCATGGGATCGTGAAATATTTTCGTTTAAAATAAAGTTCCGTTTAATAAGGGGCCTGTTGAAGGCAATTTTTACTGTATTAAACCTATATTAAAAACCCTTATGTTCTTTTTTTTGAAAGAAAATAAATCCAGTTGAAATTACTTTTTGTATCCAATTTTCTTCTATCGTAACATTGACCGTCTCAAACAGCAATAATTTACAATGTATAATATTGATACTTTAAATTTAATAAAGTGATTTGAGCAAGGAATAAATAGGAAGAAGGTAAAGTTATCGAAAACATAACTGAAGACTTAGTAGGGAATTTACGTTTCGAGAGACAGAGGTGTGTATGAAAGCAACACAAGTTTATATTTAAATATTCTCATATTTAGAACTCAAAAGATTGTTCATATTTTTAAAAAGGTTGTTCATTTCTTCCCGAAATACATTTTTCAACGGTTTCTTTGGGATGAACTCTGTCAAGTATGCAAAAAGAAAGCTACATGTAGGCTGTTTCATAGTTGCATAAAGTTCTTACCAGACTTGAAACTGTTATGAAAATATACGAAGGCAAAAAAAAAAAAAAAAAAGAAAGAAAAAACCGTTGGTGAAGTTTGAGGTTTTGCTGTCGAACAAAATAGAAATGTCCTTTTCTGAACTTGTTTTGCATACACTTTGCAAAATATATTTTCATCTTGAATAGTTAACGTCTCTCAACTTCAATCCATTGCTTCACAAGATTTTTCGGGCCCATTTATCTGTAGTGCGACACCTTTATCTAATTTTTGTCAATTTTTGTCCATCCAAGAAAAAAATATACCATTCAAATTATTAAAGGAGGGCCATTTCCAAATTTCGACCACTTCGATCACGTGTACTGCAATATCATCAAATTAGAATTTTAACTAACTCAGAAATTTTGTCTACCCAAGAAAACAATTGTACCATTTAAATTAACAAAGGAAGGCAATTTAAAAGTTTCGACCACTTCGATCACCTGTAGTGAGATATGTTCAAAATTGAATTTTAACTAGCTAACAACGAACGGACATGAACGTGCCATCCGGACATCCGAATCACACCTAGTCTATTCGATAAACATAAAGATATGTTCATGCACAAGAAATTACGTGCCACGGACAACAGAGTAAGTTCCTGTGGCCCATTAACCCTGTTGGTTGAAAGAAAATCGCAGTGAAATAGCTATTGCATCAAAACTGTTCATTAGAAAACCATGGCTTATATAGTTCATTCTCTTCGGCATGAAACAAGCTTTCCAGAGGTGTTGTGTATTGGGGCCCATAATGCATTTGAACAGGTGAAAGAATGTTAGAAAAATTCCCTCCAGAAATCTCTCCCATCAACTTTGGACCCCTCTGGAGTGTCCCCAGGTAAAAGTAGACAATCTAAATGTATCTCGAAAAATAGTATAGGGGATAAGAAATGTGTGTACCAAGTTTTGTATTGATAGACAGAGGGAGAAGTGTGTATTGTTATACCTGTATACTTCGATCACATCTAGTGCGACATTTTCAAATTTGAATTTTAACTAGCTCAGAATTTTTTCCATTTTTGTCCACCCAAGAAAAACATTGTACCATTCAAATAAACGAGGGAGGTTCATTTAAATTTTCGGCCACTTCGATCACCCATAGTGCGACATTTTCAAATTTGAATTTTAATAAACTCAGAATTTTGCCCAGTTTCCTTACATTTTTGTACCATAAAAAATTGTACCATTCAAATTAACAAAAGAGGGCCACTTCAGAACTTTGACAACTTCTATCACCAGTAGTGTGACATCTTTAAATTCGAATTCTACCTAGTTTAGAACTTTCCCTTTTTTGTAGTTTTTTGTACCATCAAGATAGCTGAAATTCGAATTTGAAAATGTCTCACTACAGGTAATTTCAGTGGCCAAAATTTAAATGACCGGCCCTGGTTTATTTCAATGGTACAGAATTTATTCTTGGTGGTACAAAAATGTTTTAAAATTTGACTCAATTCTGAGCTAATTAAAATTCGAATTTTAAAATGTCGCACTCCAGGTGATTGAACTGGCTGAAATTTTGAAATGGTCCTCCCTCGTTTATTTGAATGGTACATTTTTTTTCTTGGGTGGACAAAAAATTCGACAAAATTCTGAGGTAGTTAAAATTGGACTTTGAAGATGTCATACTACAACTAAATGGAGCCAGATTTTTCTTTTGGCATTCTTATACTGCCACAAGACCACACAATTTCAAATCCACACACACACACAACAGTAGCAACTTTAACTTCTGAGATGGATAACGTGGAAATTTTGTTGTAGGTGATTTGACACAGTTATTTATATCTTCTTCCAAAAAGGTGACAATCACGCATCATTGCCGGGAGGATGAATCACTCATCCTTTTGTTATTCTCCTTTTACAACACATTGGAAGATATTCTAAACCGACAACAATCAACCATTTTTAAGATCTCGAGTCTAATTTATATTACAAAACTTGAAATTCCATTTATGAGGAAAGTTGTTGGACGTTAAAAATTATCAATTTAATCGTTCCTTTAGATATGCATTTATATGCAGTAACGACATAAACATGCACTAACCTCCTAAATATGCAAATATATACACTATAAAACTCTGCTATTTTACCCCAAAACACCTGAAACGGATTTCTGTTTAAAGAGCATATCAATATCACATCAGGAAAAAAACATGCAAATATGCAAAAATTCGAAGTCTAATTATGAGACATTTCCATAATATTGTTCTTTAGTCACGAAGTACCAAATGTGAAGATTCATTTAAGTTGAGGGTGATATCCAATAGATCAACTCTTAATTAAAAACAAGGAAAAGCATGGTATTTCAATATCTTCGAAAATTCTGCTCCTAAGGGAGAAGGGGGGACAATTTCTATGATAATCAATTTTCCCTATCTTTATTCAGAATGTGAGGATTCAGTTAAGTTGGAAGTATGAAATGTGGTACATAAACTCTAAATTAAGAGTAAGGGAATGCATGTTTCAGGGTTTTCGTAAATACCGCTCCTAAAGATAGAAAAGGAAGATCCATATACAAAAAAAAAAAAAAAAAAAAAAAAAAGAAATCTAGAAATATTTGACGGTTGACTCCTCCTACACCACTGTACCAATTTTAATGAATTTTGCTACATAAGTGAACTTTGGCCTAACATGAGTTTCTACCATATTCGATTTCCGAAGAGCGTATCCGAAGGGAACAGAGTTCTCAAACTTTTCGTTAGCGCGGGCCCCCTGTTCATTCGGGAAGTGATTTGTGGGCCCCATTGCAATGCTATCTGAAATTTCACATGGTATTAAAAATATACTAATTTGAATTACCACTGACAAGGAAAGATTCACGAAATATAATGCAATAATTAATTTATTTCAAAGATACATAATTGTTTCCTAGTGAACGAAATTTCAATTGAAAATACAGTAACTTTCGAGACTGAAAATATTTTTTTCTTTTTTTTTTAAAAAAAGGAAATCCACTTGATAGAAAACATTCTCAAATGCGGGGTCACTAATGTGAGGAATGAAATTCTTTTGTGTTTTTCCATAATTGCATTGAAATATGGAATAAGTTTTGTCACCATCAATCTTAGGTCCGATTACACATTAAGACGATTTCGCTTTAAAGTTTTAATACTGCAAAGAGCAGAAAAGGTCTGCTCTCATAAGTAAGTGATAGGGAAAGATATCAAATGTTGTGATGCCTTTTTAAACAATTCTTCACACTCACAGCGCACAGGCAAACCAATTTGAGTCAAAAGTTACTCGCAGTGGCGGATCTAGAAACATATTTTCGGAGGAGTTTTTCATCGTTCCTTTTTAGAAATTCCAGAATTGGGGGAGGCTTGAGGTTTAAAAATACATGAATGACTAACATGTACTTCTTTTTTATTTAAAAAAAGATCTGGAATTGGCATTTGTTTACAATTCACATTTTGTGTAGCAAATTGCGATACAAATTTCAATTTGCATCGCATTTTATGTACTATAATGAATAATTATATATTCATAAAACAAGTAAGTCCAATAAATACGGAAGTAATTCATAATTCCACTCATAATTCGACTTTCTTATTTATTGGATTTCTTTTATGAATCTATTATTATTATTATTATTATTATTATTATTATTATTATTATTATTATTATTATTATTATTTGGTCGGGATGTTTTTTGAGTTAGGTTTTTGGTGTTTCGCGAGTAGAAATATTGCAAATACTGTATGTTGTTTTTACAAGGGGTGTGAATGGGCATCCCGAATATCAATCTGTATATACGTATATCAGTACTTCAAATGAAAAGCGAAAAGAAAAGAGAGAGAAAGGAGAGTTTATTTTTCTATATTTTCGGCGCTGAAGAATGCCGTTACTGTTTCAGTGATCTACTATACACATTTCTGCGTTTTAATAACAATGTTGAAGACCCATTCATGCTACACCATATATCGACTGGGTCCAATATAGTTTAAGCTTGTTTTCTCTCCTGTTAATGCGCTTTTTTTCTAGGAACATTTTTTAAAATTACTCACTTAGTAACAATGATAGGATGACCTGAAACCTGAGAAGGTCTATTGGATGACCCACTTGCAGCAAACCGACAAAGGGAAGGAAAGACAGAATGAAAAACTGTTTTGTGACGCAAAGTCGAGGCGTTTTCTTCTTGCAGCAAGCGACCCTTCAAAGTAAAGTTCCTTGAACTAACAGTAACATTTTCAGCTGGTTTCTTATTTTTAGCTTTCGTGGTAACAATGAGACATACAAAGATGAATCGCTATTTGCGATACATTTTTCAATTTGTATCGCATTTCTATGTTTGTGCATTGCAACCCGCGATGCGATACCATTTTTTAAAAAACGCTAATATAATTGGGAAATGGAATGCAACATTCTTTATATATTCTTTTTAAGTAACAGGTATATTGGACGGCACAGGAGAAGTGTCAGGTATGTTTGACGGTACAGAAATGTCGGATCTTTGCTGGTAATTTGTAAGAAATGATAACAAAACGGAAAGATTCTTGTGTGATAGGAACAAAATGATAATTAAACGTTTAATTAATAGCAAATTTAACTTTGAATTTTGAACTTAAATCTTGCAAACAGGTCTAAACGATTTTTTCTACCAGAAACCAAAAAAATTATGAGCACTAGGGATGGTACCGAGACCGAGACTAGTCTCGGTCTCGTCTCGAATTATCGAGACGGAGACCGAGACCGAGACGGACTTTCAGACACCGAGACGAGACCGAGACCGAGACGGACTTTCAAACACCGAGACGAGACCGAGACCGAGACAGACCTCTATAAATCGAGACGAGACCGAGACGAGACTTAGGTCAGTCTCGAAAGTCTCGGTCTCGTCTCGAATATTGATATTGATAGATACTAAAATTACCTTCACTCAAAATTTGTTTCGTTGCTGTGTTTGATAATATGAGAACGGTTGACTCATGTACAGTGGCGTATTTAGGGGGTGGTTATCGGGCTCAAACCCCTCCCGAAAAAAAAATGTGATAATTTTTTTGCATTGCACGTACAACGCAAATGTTTCTTACTCGTTCCTCAAGCCTCTCCCGAAACAAAATCCACTGCTGATGCAACTAGAATTCATCTCTCTCTCTCTCTCTTTCTCTCTCTCTCTCTCTCTCTCTCTCTCTCTCTCTCTCTCTATATATATATATATATATATATATATATATATATATATAGGTAGATAGATAGATAGATAGATATAGATATAGATATATATATATATAGATATAGATAGATAGATAGATAAATAGATAGATAGATAGATAGATAGATAGATAGAAAGATAGATAGATAGATAGATAGATCTGGTCGCGTTGCCACCGAGGTCCGCCCTGCGTGAGTTCCCGGGGACCCAACTTTAATTTTAAATGGAAGCAAGGGGTGAGTGGTACCTCTTTCGATAAATCTTGAAAAACTAAAAAGCGTTGTGGCAAAAGATCTTTTATATCGGGCACTGTATTCAAAATGGCCGCCAAGACCTGTTGCCTCTATCGGATACAGTAAAACGTGCAGTACCACTAATATGAAAACGGTTGAACATAAATGAATCGAACAAAAATTCAAACAGAAAATGTCATGTGGCACATCGATTGATATTGTCGCGGAGACTCCCAGGGCCACACTTCATGGGGCCCAGGGCGCAACTTCAAAATTGTAAATGGAAACATGGGGTGAGTGATACCTCGTTCGACATATCTTTAAAAACTAAAGAGTGCTGTTGCAAACGATTGTTCATATGGGTCACCGTTTTCAAAATGACCACCAAGATATGGTATCTGCATCAGGTAAAACGTCCAGTATCACTAATATGAAAACACCGGAATAAATATTCGAATGGGAAATCACAGAGGGTATTTATCATTCTATAGCTCGGGAATGTTGCAACAGTAGAAAAGATGATTAGAGTGAAAGTGCCATAATGGAAAGGAAGAAATTTAACTTCTAGAAAATTATCGCTCCAACCTCACTCCGTAAGTGAGTGAAGCGGGAAGGATCGGTGAAATTGCAAATGAGAGCCTTAGTTTTTTGCAAATTGTATCTACGAAACAAAATTATTTGAAATATGTTTTTAAAAGAGATAAATGTCTTTGTAATGGGATAAAGTATATAAAATTCTTGTTAAAAGGTACCTTCCATTTTGATTGCGCGCAATGGTTTGATGCGGAAATGAATCAACTGAAATGCAAAACAAATTTGTCGAACAATGCAATTTTAGAACAATGTTTACGAACCTTGGTTTTCTTCAACAGTCCTCTGCATGATATTATGATATTGGTTCGATTCTTTTCCTTCTGTCTTCTGTTCCTTCCATGTGATGAGTTTCACTGAAATGTCCACAGCTACATTCCGAATAACTTTCAGCGGTAATTTCAGTTTTGATCCTTGGTAACGAAACGGTACATACTGATGCAGATATGTCCCAAAAATCTTGCACGCAATGCGTTAAATTATCAGGGCGAAGAGGCGGGTAAAATGTTGTTAAACTTGAATTTCACCTTATTTTTATTCACCTTATTTCACTTTATTTTTATTCATTATAGTACCAGTCATTTGTACACACAAGTGTTTCAGACAAACCACATCTATTGCAAATAAAAGTGAGGTTCTCGTTTGAGATTTTACCATTCATTCCCGCTTCACCTACTTACGGACAGAGACCGGAAAGATAATGTTCTATCATTTCCTCTTTTGCATCATGTCAATTATATTTTAATAATCTTTTTCTCCGTTACATTATACTCGAGCCGTGGAATGATAAATACCCTCTGTGCTTTCTTATACGAGTTTTATTCTGTTCATTTATCTCCAACTATTTTTCATATTAGGAGTCTAGTGGTACTGGACGTTTTATCTTATACAGGCACCATGTCTTGGCGGCCATTTTGTAAACGGTGACCAATATGAAAAATCTTTTGCCACAATACTGTTTACTGTTTCAAGATTTATTCAACGACGTATCACTTGACCCATATTTCGGTTTAAAATTTCTAAGTTTGGCTACCTCGAAAGGCAGCCCTGGGAGTACCGCGAGAACATTATTCGACGCGCCCCATCCTTTCCTGTTTCACTTTCTGACTGTTCGTTTATCTCCAACTGTTTTCGTATTAGTAGTACTGGACGTTTTATCAGATACAGGCATCATGTCTTGGCGGCCATCTTGAATACGGTGACCGATATGAAAAATCTTTTGCCACAACGCTTTTTGCTTTTTAAAGATCTATGGAACGAGGTATTACTCGCCCCATGTTTCCATTTAAAATTTTAAAGTTTGGCCCTGGTATCCCATGAAAGGCGGCCCCGGGAGGCACCGCGACAACACCATTCAGTGTCCCCCATGGCATTTCCTATTTGAGTTTTTGTTTGGTTCATTTATGATCAACCGTTTTCGAGATATCTCTGTGGAAAGATTAAAATGGGCCATCCTGGATATATATAGCCATCCTGGATATACTCTGCAATATCACTAGATAAAAAAGCAATGTTACTAAAGCAAAATAAAGTTGTATTTTCTCAAATTGCGCTACGTAAAGTATTACATATTTCTAATTTAGTTATTTAACAAAACCACAATAGTCCTCACATTATTTAGTGTAGCTTGGAAATCTCTAATAACTCAAATGACATGGATAGTGCAATGCGCATCAACTGTACCTTAGCGTCAAATACTATGATCATGGTATAATATATTTCGAATGAATGAAGGAACAAAGCTACAAGAAACGGAAAATTTAAATGTTTCTAAAGACTTTACTTCGAAAACGCGCTGACATATCACGTCTCATCATGCAGATGCTTCCAAAAGACTTATATGCTTATAACGCTATTTACAACAATTGTTATTTCAAATCGTTTCAGAGATACCAAACACATTGGTAGTGATTGTTATACGGCTTATGACGTATTTGTATTAAATTTTTATAATGATTATTGCTTTTCTTTGCTTCTATAACATTACAACAATAGTTTCTGGTGGTTTTAATTACAAGTCGCAGTTACATTATTTTAAGCAGTGTTGCTCACTTAAATAAATTTCTAAATATTATTCTAAATATGTGCAAATAGATAAACTGAAAAATATTTTAAAATTACTCGTAATTTGTTTCATGGTGCAAGAATGCTTTCAAGAGACGACGTTTTTCATAGTCTTTGGGCTACTTATAACGTTAATGTTTAAGTCTTCGTTCCAGCAATACATGTAAATGCAAATTGTAACTGAAATTAAATGTAACTGATATATTTTCACTAACACTAGTTGTTCCCGCTAAGCCTTATGCCTGGTGTACACTTTAGATTAAGAGCGTACTTAATTAAAAGTTCTAATTACATTCTAATTACATTTCACTTGCTTTAGTTTGACCACCGACCACCTCAAACTCGATCTATACCATATAGCTATATGCAATTATTCAAGGACTTACAGTTAGTAATACACAGTGTTCACTTTTGTTTTGTTCTGTTTTAGTTTAACGTCCCACAGTTATGCTAGGGCTGCTAAAGGAGACGTGGAGCTAATGATTATAGTGGAATCGGAACCACTTCGGTCGTTCAACTTTACCCCTACCGGAAATCGAACTCCAGACCACGGGAACCGAAATCAAAAGTGCTAGTCGCCAGACCAAATGGCGGTCCTCACATTGTGTTGATTTAAATCATTCCGTCAGTGTTTCCAGATCTGAAGATTAAAAAGTAGCGTGTCTGTACTCCGAAAGTAGCGAATTCGAACTGTTTGCAGCTCAAATATATAGAAACGAATACTGATGGTGCTAATGAAATAATTTAATATGAGCTGGAAAGTGTGCTGGACGTATTGCAAGAAGAAATTATGATTGACGGACGAAAACAATTCTAGACTGGATACCACGAGACAAAACCAGCCTAGGAAACCTCCCCAAACAAGAAGGTGTGACGAAATCAAGAGCCACTGAGGAGTAACCTGGAAAAGAATTGCCCAAGTTAGATAGTTGTGGAGAAGAATTGGAAAGACCTTCATCTAGCAATGGATTGATAATTGTTGATTATGATGATGATGATGATTTTATTATATCTGGACCTCGGAGGTAAACTAAACCAAGTCATAATTTCGTAATTTTACAGATGCAAAAAACCGGTTCCTCAACTAAGACTAAATATATTACTTTTACTAGGTAAGGTAGGGTAAAAATGGATCCAAAATTTAATGAAAATCATAGAGCGAAAAAAATATTTTTGACTATTCAATTCATCATGTTGCAGCAAATCTAGGAAAATTAATACAAAAGAAAACTAGAAAGTTAAGAATGATTTGTTTTGGAGATAGCTCGAATTACCTATATACTTATATAATATGTATGTCCATGTTTCGCAAGTAATTTTTAATCAATATAAAATTTCTAGGTAATGAAGCAAGATTAGTTTTCTCGAATAAAGATTGCATGCACCGTTGAGAGCTCAGGAATAAGATTAATCTATGTTATGGCACTGGATATGTGCTTACGTAATGCATTACGACCTTATGAACTTGTATAAGACACAGAATGCACTTAAAATGAGACGCGAACTATATGAAACAGTGGACTTTGAATCTAACTTGTTTTGTGATCCAACTTGAGACCTCAGATAGCAAAGATGAGTGTAGTAGCTCCCACCACAAGGTTCAGGACGTTCGTGTTATAAAGTGTCAATTAAACACGGAGATGTGAAACGGTAATATAACATTTCATCAATTTCAAACAAAATACGTATATTGTAGTAATAATTTAACCTATTTGTTAAGATAGTGAACGTTATTTTTGGATTTTAAAATGACAGTCAAAGCAGAATGTATTGAATAATAAATGAGAAATTGTAAAGTTTCAATTTCGGTACGATTAAATACATTCGTGTTGCTATGTGTTGCGTTATCCGTTAGGAGGTATTGAACAATTCTAATTCAAAGGAAGGAAATAAACTACTGTAGAGTACTGGAGTTAATTTAATAGAGTTTAAATGTATCCGCAGTTCTGAGGCTATATGAGACAAAGTCTATTGCTGAGAGTCAATCATGAGTTCTATTAGGGTTTTAGCGTGATATATCCACTGATCATTGAACCTGGAATACGCGCATGGAAAGCATTACCACTAGCAAATTAGCTACGAAGAGGTACACAATACCATAATTCTAAGTCAAAATGAAAGGAAAAAATAAGCGGAAACGACAGACTGTACGAGAATGATAGTTTAACTATTTTAATTTCACACTATATATTTCGAGACTTTCGAGACGAGACCGAGATTTGGTACTCGAGACCGAGACCGAGATCGAGACAAGCATTTGTTGACCGAGACGAGACCGAGACCGAGATGGTGATTTTTTACTCGAGACGAGACCGAGACCATTATTTATCAACCGAGACGAGACCGAGACTGTGCAAAGTCTCGTCTCGTCTCGTCTCGATACCATCCCTAATGAGCACCTCTTCCTAACAGTGTAATGCATTTAGATGGAACTCTGAAACTCTAAGGAGAAAAAAAGTAATATCGTAGTTGACGTTATCAAATTAAAAGAGTGGAAAAAATATTTGGAATATATGGTACAGAGATAATTTCAAGACAGTACTAGTACATGCTGCTCTTATAAGAACTTTCATCAGAGACGGATTACACATCTATTATAACTTAGTTCTTTAATAAAATTTATTTTTAAAAAAGGTTCATTGATCTTACATACTTTCATTTGCTCATGGACAAGTTTTACAGACACATCATATACCACGCATAGAGTGTAGGACTTAGACACCAATATGTAAATTAGCTATAGGTGTTAATTTTTTTTTTTTTGTGATCAACTTTAGATCCTTTTTGTTTTACAAAATAATAAAATGGGAACTAGTCTACTATGAAGAAGCGTGAGAGACAGTGAGATGAGGAATTTATTTAAAGAACTATTTTTTGCTTTTTATTTTATTTTATTTTATTTTTTGTATTTCTGGAAAAGGTGATGGCGAAATTGAAGCTCTCCAGTGATGGAAACAATTTGAAAATTAAATTTTATTTTTTCTCAGTGTTTATTATTATATCATCCAATGTTCTTTGTTCAAATTTGTAAGATTTGAATTGAAGAAATACAGAATGAATTAAGTCTAGGAGAATAGATGACAGCAGATACTTAAAATTTTCTATGTCTCTTGGTGCAAATGTCCGCCTTCATTTCTTTGATATCTTCTAATGATCACATTTCAACTATATAAAAAATAAAAAAAATACCTTTAACGTCATTTAATCAATCTTCATACTATTTGGTTAAATCAATGATGATTTGAACGTGAAATGCAAAATTTGAATTTTTTCAATATCCTCATTTACAACTAAATTGAGAAAATAAAGAAAGCGTTTAATTATAGTGTAAAAGTTTTATTGTTACAAATTTTTAGAAAAAAATATCTCGTATAGAGATCGGGAGAGGGTTGTTCGTCATTTACAAACTTTTAAGGGAACCAAATTGTTGAGAAATAGCATCAGATTTCCATAATTTATTAATAATATGAATACGTTGGCGTTCATCCGAACTTCATAGTAATAGATCATTATTCGCGTTAATTTTCCACCTTCAAAATTATACGGCACAAGTAAAAAAATAGACACACAACTCAAGACTAAGATTTGCAAAATCTCACAAAATACATAAACACTAGAACAACAATTAGATTAATCTATACATGAATTTTGGTAGTTCCAATTATCTTACTTATTTTGCTTAAATGATGCATTATCCTCGGTTGGTGGGATGGAGTCGCTTTCAGTCTTTACATCTGCTGAAGGATTAGCAGTTTCTGTAGCATCTGACGGATCTTGAGTTGAAGGAAGATTTTCAGTTTCTTGATTCGACGACTTTTGCAAACGTTCAGCTACTACATGTGCAATTACCTTCAAAACACAAGTCTTTATGGCTTCTTGTTCTGCTGTCAGACGACGTGTGGACTTGGTTGTTTTTGCTGGTGTCTTCTCATAAATGTTGGTGCAACTAATCTCTTGATTATTACCACTAGTAAATGTAGTATATTTGCTGGATATTTGATTGTCACTTGGTAACGGAAAATTTTTCAGTGACTCAAGGTAAGTATTGAGCTCATGCTGTGCCAATGCTGGTGAGGTAGTTGAATACTCTGTATCACTTGGTGATGATGATCGATAAGCACCAGAGTACTTACAAGCTATAGTATATGTCGCAGAAGTACTAGCGTCACTCAAACTTTGAACTTCAGACGAGTTGTTTGTTTTTACGGACCGTAGTTTCTTCGCGGTTCTATTATGCCGAATTCCAAAAAGACGACGAACACTCCGGTTCTCTTGTGAAACTGTGTTTATTTCCTCTAATTCATTGGAAGATATTTCGTTGTTATGGTAATCCTGGAAAGAACTCTTGTCATTTGGTTCATTTAAGAGTGATTTTGGTTGTCTGCATTTATCTTTACGTGTTGTGTTCTTTACATATTGCTTTCTGTTACTTTTCCTTATCAATTCTTTCTCTCCCCATTTCTTCTTGTTTGCCATAGTCAGTTTTGTGTGGTTTTTACGTTTAATTGTTTCATTCTCTCCAGCATGCAGTTTTGAGGGATCTGTATTATTACTATCGGAAGTTACTGTAAAGGTTTTGGATGGATGAATATTAGAGATTGTAGTTGGTCCTTCATATGAAGTTGTGATATTACTGTCACTTTCGTCATCTGTGACACGTTTTTTATCCTTCCTATTCTCTCCAACGACTTTGATTTCCTCTTTTGAGGACAATGCATAAGGAACTTTGCCTTGAAGCCATCTCTGGCATATACTTCGATAACAGTGTTCTCGGGATAGATCACTTATCTCTAAAACTAACCTCTCTTTCTTGTCTTCACTGTTAGTGTCTTTGTTCTTCATTTGAGGTTTTTTGGAATTCAAGTTCTTTAAATCAGAAGCAAACTTTTTCTCTACAGGCGATGGCTTAAAAGGTTTCTTTGTGACTTTCGTGCGACATTGAACTGGAGTTGTCTCTAGAGGTCTTGATGAAGATGAAAGCAAACGATTTAGTCTGGTGCAACGTGGTTTGATTTCTTCCGTTGTTTTCTTTGGTTGATTTTTCTGTACCTTTCCTTTTTGGTTCTTGGAAATAGGAGGAGAAACTTTAGGAGATTGAATTTTTGGAGTTGCTCGTTTCTGTTGAACCTTTTTCTTCTGATGAGCAGTTTGAAATGGTTTATTTTGGACAGAATCCTTTGGTTTAACATTTCTGTTGAAATTACTTGCTTTTTCTTGATGAACAGGTTTATTTTTATTTTTCGTTTGCTCTGACGCTTTTTGTGAATAATTTCCTTCTTTAACTTTGTTTCCAGAATATGTATCTTTAGCATCTACCTTTTGAAGGGCTTTTATGCCATCTGCAGTCTTCACTCTTTTAGTATTATTTTCTTCTGTTTTCTTATCACGTTTCTGTTGGCACGATACCATTTGTTTCTTGATACCAGGATGGATTTTACCTTTCTTCTTGAGTCCTTTCTTCAGACGTGACGGACGTTGTTTTTTAATTCCATATATCCTCTTTAGTCGTTCGGCCATTTTCTGCTTCCTTGATTTTGAACCTGGAAGAGTGCCTTTTATAATTTTTGATACTACGTCGCTTGGCAAATAATACGAACGTGATGTATCAGTTGGAGATTCTAACGTAGGGTCACTTGGGAACGTTTCAAGACTTAGATAGTTTCTAATCGATGTATACTTAGCGTCATTTTTTGTGTACACATGTCGTGAGTTAAACTTCGGCCTGATAAATGCATCTGAACGTGTCGTTTGGCTTTGTCTCATAAATGTTTTATCTTGGAGTTCTTCGCCTAATGTCGGAATTACATTATCCTGAGAAGGATTTTGCAAACATGAATTTGAAGACATCAGTGAAGGCAGTGATAGTCCAGTTTCCGGTTGATTGTCATTATTCCCTATTGTTGATGTGAGAGGTGCAGCGGCCGTCACAGTTTGTTGATTACGAAGTAGCGTTCGTTTTCTTCTACGTTTGACTTTATGGCTCATAGCATTTCCATATATCAACAGAGCTCTTCTAGCTGACTTACTACAATTACGAACATATTCTACATTAGTGTTTTCGGACTTAACCACGTAGAACGCCCATTGAATAATGTATAAATAGCTTTTATATACTCATCGCCTTCTCCTCGCTCCTTGCATTCATTCACTATTTGGTCAATTTTTTCTTTTATTTCTTGTTTTCGATCAAGAGCTTTTTGATACATTTCACACCATTTTACTTCGTTCTTGGCTGAAACTGTGGACTTATGAGCAATTTGTCTCATCAATGATTTCCAATCAGGTGCAACGGAAATTTTATTCTTTTGCTTAGACTTCTTAATTACTTTTGGACGAGGAATGTACAGAGATTGAGTTCTACAACTGTTAGAACCAGTCCGAAAGAGACCCAACTTTTGTTTCATCATCTTAGTTAATTTTTGGAGGTCTCGATACTCTTCAGCACTCTGTATTATTTCATCAGTGAACGGATCGCTACTTCCAGGAGTTTTCTCATCAGGCTTCATAGTGGAAGTGCTTTGTTGGCTTCCAACAGGTTTTAGTCTAGTCGAGGGACTGGACTTGGTACGTGACACGGAGGTCGCTGGTGTAGATTGCTTGAAATTTGGGCGTATAGATTCAGGTTTCGGACGCTCAGAAATTGCTTGTTTCATCACTGTCGATGTCTTCATTCTGTTTGCTTGATAGAATACTGAAATTACATATAAATTTAAGTTACTTACACATATGTAATGAAAGTTGCGTAGAAGTGGTATTACAGTCTAGGATTTTACAGTTTCAACAAATAGCATCTAAGAGAGACAACAAACTGAAACACGTGCACTTCATCCAACTGTAAGCAGTATATTTGTAAACTATTGGCATAATAATCTTTGATATTATAAAGTACTTATGCATTCACTGTACTGAGTTATTGTGACATGAAAACACGTCCCATACAACTCGCACATTTTTTCTCTCTTACATACTGTAAATACATAACTATTTGTCTCTAATTTAATATGTATTTGAACAGAAGAGGAAAGTGACAGCAGGGTAAGGGACGATGGCTGATTAATCTACACCAGAAAAAGAAGCTCTAGAAGATTGTTGATTTTACATTATTAACTACTAAAGACGAACCGAACAATAGATTTCTTGCGTACCTTTGATTTTTTAATAAAATTTCATGGGCAATTACTAGAACCATCCTGAATTGGCACAATTAGCTATGAAAGATGGAAAGATGGCCAGGATACACATAATGTTGGAATGATTAGCAACATACACTTCTTAATTAAGCATTGTTAAATTGTCTGCTAGTATTGTTCGTCAAGAGTAATCTGTTCTACTGTTTATAGTCTGTCCGTTTTCCTCACTTAACTCCAACATGATAAGCAAACCAATAACATTACGCACTGGGAAGAATACCGAGACTATTTTCCAGGGAACAGGTAGGTGGTCAATCAAATTGGCTTTCTGTATTATACTGGGGGTTGGCTTATCTCTAATATACGTTGTTAGATGTCAGTGCTTCGTAAGTCAAAGCACTAGCGTTATTGCGACCAAGCAAGGTAATAGATTTTATAACCAAACTTTAGCCTTCAAATACGTTTGTCTGGGGGAAGTGTACAAGATACTTTAGATAACTGTCTGCAGATATTTGACAGACAGAGAGATGTCAATTAAAAGTGATAAGAGAACAATAACGCTTTCATTATGAGAAGCGCACTTCTTCAGACTTGCCAAATAAGTTTACTTTATGGACTCTTTCCTTCCGTATATAACTAATATAGGACTACATTTTTTTTTAATATTCAATTTTGAAATACAGTTGGTTGGAAATTCTTATTTCAGAGCATGAGTATACGCTGTTCCAAGTACCTCAGGAAAGGGACACAATTTGATGTTGCCAGGACTGTGTAATTTAAGATAGTGCAACCTTCCTATATTAACATATAGATATTTATCTACCTTTCTTGGAACTTACAAATTTTTCTCTAAAGAAGATATCTATGTAGTTATTCCAATAGAATACTAATTTTGAGGGAAATGCAAAGAATAGGCAGTGTTATCCATTTAAGCAAGAATATAGGCAATATAGAGTCAAACAGGCAAAAATAAAATTTGTTGAAATTCAAACAAGGTCTCCTCAAAGGTACTTCAGCACGTTCTTTTATATCATTTCTCTATTATTAAGAATTAGACATATTGACTAACATCCGAACTCTGGTATCATATATCAATGGAGACAGAGGGTGGAGAAGATAGTTATTGCTGAAGTTAGAAACAATTAAGAAATCAAAACAACGATTCCTGTTTATTATATATTATTAATAAGCATTTTTTAAACAAATACTCTACGTTAATGAAATAATAGTTAAAATATTTTAGATACATAAAACAAATTGAAAACATTATTTAACTTACGTGTAACTTCTAGTTGTAAAAATCAAAAACAAAAATTGTTTCTAAGAAACAATAATCATTGCAGTTTGTTTTACTTTCTTAATTGTTTAGATATTGTTGGGATGCAATTCATACAATTAAACATATTATACACATTTAATATAGACATTTTAAATCTTAACATGAAATTGAAAGACGATTCTATCACTTTTTTTATAATTTGAGCATTTTTTCTCAAATCGAGAGTAAATAAAGAAAATGGTTATTGCTGGGTTATTTCTTACACTAAACACCATGAAGTCTAATTATCAAGTAATGAAAAAAAAAAATAAATAAAATAAATAAATAAAATAAAATAAAATAAAACGAGATGTAGTTAGTGTTTCAAATTTCAGTATATATGAGTCACAGCGTGTCACCGTTAAACCAGTACAGTGCCGGGGAAAATCAGCACCCCAGGGCGAGAGTATATGACAGCTCACCTGTGCATATGAGCGAGGTCGACAGACCAGCAGCGACGCGCCACCATGTTTGACAGAAGTGTAAGAAAATTTTCAAAAATAAACCCTGCTTCTCATAAATTTTGAACACTTCTTATTACTTTTTTCCTTCCATTTTATATATGTGCACATGCATTTTCCTAACATGAGTAACAATATAGGACCATTTCCTAAAGCAGGAAGAGGATTTAAGTACATACTAGTAATATTCCGAGTAACTTTTCCTCTCACTTTTTCTTTCCTTTTTTTCCCTCCTGAATTTTGCGCCTCCTTACTTCGGCGCCCGGTGACGTTGCCCCGCTAGACCCCTTCCCCCACAGCACGGCACTGTCCTAAAGTAATTTGACAATTGAAACTAGTAGATGTGGGAAAATGATGGAATTCTTATAATCATAGGTAAAGTATTGCGCCATGAAGATGTGCGAACGTTTTGCGAAACTGCGCTACATTTTATGATTTTATTTCGATAAAGCACAAGTGCTGCACAGGCTAGTGAAGCAATGTGCACTGTTCATGGAGAAAATGACGTTATCATAAGCATAAGCGAACAGATGGTTAAGTCACTTTCGTACTGGAAATTTCGATGTCTAGGCGACGAATTACAACAAGTGGATGGTATTCTGGTAAAAGTCGAACTAGACCAGCATGTAAGCAGTCATGACACCACGAGTCACTTGATCAGTTTTAAATCATTTGGAGAGAGCAGGATACAAAAAAAAAAAAAAAAAAAAAAAAACTTGACATTTGGGTACCACGTGATATAATTCAAAAAATACTCGATTGAAATTCTATCTGCAAATCTCTAATGAAACGTAACAAATCCGAGTCTTATCATCTATATATTAAAATCCTAGATTCATATATTTCTAGTTAAGAAAAGTTTATATGTTTGTGGCCAGTTCTTTTGGCAATGATATCTCGGAAACCACAATCTCTAGAAAGATGCCGTTTCCACTGATCGATTGCAAATTTTGTGTAGATTGTTCAGTTCTAATTAAATATATATTTTTAAATGACCCTTATTTGTTTATTATATTTTATAGAGGTACACTGGAAGTATTGAAATTTTAAAAAAAGTATCATATCCTAGGAAATGAAAATGAAATGAAATCTTTGAGTTTTATGCCTCCCGATTATGCCGGCTAGGCTAAAGGAGATGATAAAAACTGAAGGAAATGATGGAATGAGGAAAGTGGGAGGAAACGGGAGAACCCCGAGGAAACCCACGCACACGGTTTTTGTCCACCACAAAGTTCACTTGGTTCGAGCTGGGATCGAACCAAGAACCCCATGGACCAGAGATGAACGCTCTACCACTGAGGCATCGCGGCCCCATCATATCCTATGAGTTACATTTTTCAACACCACACATTTGTATACGGGTTAGTACATCTCTCTGGCGTTTGTTTCATAGCGAAGTGATGAAAAACGAATTACAACCATTTCTCCTGTCTAACATCGTAAGATGAATCTTTCTTTGGAGTGTTTTTCCCAATGAACACCATATATCACTGACATTATAATTAATTGTGTGCAATGTATTTGCGTGTTACACACTGCAAGCAAGAAGAAAGAAAACACTGATCACATATGAATTAGAAAGTTCAACCGGAAGTAGGCTCAAATCTTGCAAACAGTGCAAAATATTGAAAAAAAAAACTCTTCTTTATAGTACCCCTTGTTCATTTTTTTAAAAAAAATCAAGACGTCTTTTACTTGTGTCCGTTAATCGACATGTACACTCATGTCCAAAATTATTGTCGCATGTGTACAAATATGTTTTTGTAGGAATATAATTTGATAACGGATTCGCCCGGTATTTTTTATAATGTTATTATGTGTATAATCGGCAAAAACAGGTATGTGGAAAATTCCATGTCAAAAGAGCAGTAAATAAGAACAATAAAATGAAAATAAAACTTTCTTGTCCATTTAGCAACATTTTGTTTTACTCATTATAATTTTCGTATTTATTGTTCTTTTCCTATGAAAGTTACCACAAACGTATATTTTCCGATTATAAACATTGTATCAATATTAAAAGTACCCTGCATAATCATTATCGAATTATATTCTTACAAGAAGACAGTAATAGATATGCGACAATCATTTTGGACATGAGTGTACATGTGTTGTGAGGAATGACAAAGAGACTCATGCTCATATGTGAATGATGCGCTCTGTAGAGAGCGCAGGTTCAGCTAGTGAGTCATGAAAAGTGAATAATTGACAACAATGTGCGAAAATTATCGTGATCGAGGCGAGGAGAAGCGATACAATATGTAGCAAAGCCCACACTAACTCTCAGGAAGGTTATAGTGTGCGTTTGACGAGATTATAGGGGCATCGTGCATGACAAGCTGCTAATGCGGGCAGAACAATACACTCAAGATTATACTGTTGACAATTACTGCGAGTGGACCTTTCGATTCAAAAGAAATTGCTAGAGCTGATCAAGAGAAATGATGTTGCCAGACCATATACATCTTTAACGACCCGTCAGAAATTGAGAAAACATGTTGAAAAATGTTATTGCATTCACCGTATAGCCCGGATCTGCTACCGTCACAGTATTACTTGTTTCCGCCTCTGCAGAACCATGAACGGAGTCAAATTAGTTTTGAAAGAGGTATATGAAAACTACGTGTCACAATTTTTTGGCTATAAACCACAGAAGTTCTATAGCGACGGAATAATGGGGTTGCCAAAACAAATGGTGAAAGGTCATTGAACATAATGGTGTATACGTGGCCTCATAATGTTATTTTCAAATCATAATAAATGTGTTATCAATTTTGTACCCCAAATACTCAATACATTTTAGACACCTTGACTTAAACAAGATACGGTATTTCAATTGGGAAAATAAAATTGTTGCTTTTAGGAAACCCACAAAATATGCACTAGTAATTGGATCGCCTAGATGTCACGTGGCCTAGCTCCAAAACTGAAATCTTGTAGGAGTGAAATTTGACGTTCAATATGTCATGAACATTTCATATTTCTGTTATGTTGGCTACAAAGAACATAGCTTCGGAGTTTATACTGGGTGGTGCACGAATAGTTGACACATTTAAATATTAGAAATTACCTTTATTAATGGAATTAAAAATGATGACATTAGTACTTACTGGTTACTACATTTCTAGAAAAGTGTCTCAGTGCAGCACATATTCAATGTGGGCGCTTTTACACCGAATAACCTCTTCAAGGCACATTTTTTTTTTACCACTCTGCGACACATCTCACTACACAACTGCTCTATGGGAGTTAGAATTTCCAAAACAATTTGAGGGGAGGGGTTAACCGGCAGAGTCTTTCCTTTAAATATCTTAACAGAAAAAAAGTGACAGACATTTAGGTTTAAAAAAACATAAAAGCAATAACTTTCGTTCGCCACAATCCTGACAAACGTGCGTATTCAGCCATTTTTTCCCTCCAATACAGGATTGCGATAACCTTAATTGCCACGCCTAACGACAACTTTCCGTGACCTTGACCTCCGGATTTCCAGGGACTGTAAAATGTGTTTGTATGTTGTTTTAAATTTTACACAATATTTTTGTCATACTCTAACAACTACATGCAGTCTCGGACTCGGGGTATAGAGCCCCTTCAGGAGTCTCACTTCGGGGGCCACATTTTCCCTCCCGATATATATAGCGTGTAGGAGCCTCACAAAGTACTATACTAAGTTTCGTCTCCTGATTTTTTTAATACTGCTTACTATTTTTCCAATGGGATTTGATAAATTATTATTACTACTACTAGTAGTAGTACAAGTTTAACAGAGACTTGAAAAACTTTTGCGATGGGGGTGGGTGGCTTTTCTTCATGAAGCTTTTAGCTTTATTTACGCGTAGTAATGGGACCACTGGGTGGGGACCTGCTCTGTTTCTTCATGGTGTTACAATAACATGTCAACGACTAACATAGGGTCCCAGCAGGACTCAGCAGCAGTTAGATTCATTTCGGCATTCATGAGATCCCAATACACATTTAGACAATATGATACTGGGCCCCGTTCTTCATATTGTTGAAATATATTTCTATGAGGCCACAAATAAAGGGCCCCGAACAAGACTTTATAATACTGTTAGTTTCATTCCAATAATGGGACCCCAAGACTACATTCAATGCTGGGGGCCACAGAACTCTGGAAATGGAACAAACTACGAGTAACTATGCTCTAACATAGCAGATATATTTTATTTTACTGTCAGAAGGCCCCAGCAGGGATCCCTCCGGCCCTAGCCAGTCCGAGCGTGACTACATTTGTCAACTATTCGTGCGCCACCTGGTAATTAGATAGTTTACTGTTTTCGAAAGCCATGAAGGGAAGAAAAACAAGGCCACTTGATATCCAAGCAGTCCAAGAAGTTCCGAGCAGTAGAATGTTAGAAGTTACGTCGTTAGAGGGCAGCAAACATCGTCCAGCAGTTGACATCTACCGGACAAAATTGAAATTTCTAGGCGTCATTATTTTTTCTGTCTTTCGCATATTGAAAACTGATCAGGGAAGGGTCCGTATGGGGCACTCGAGTTGTCGAACGACATGTATCAGATATGAAAGAGGGTGTAAAATTATATACATATGCAAATATATAGCGGCTGAGGACAACATGGGAAAGCAGGAGAGCCGGAAGGAATATGGCCGACCGTAGGGCCCAGCAACACAGAAAGCTAAGGAATCACTCATTCCGGGCGTGAATGGCCACAGGAATAAAGCTAAATGTTTAGTAGTAGATGTATAAGAACTGCTATCTTGAATTTGGATTCACAGTATAAAAGATAAAGTGGGTATTGTGGCATATGAAATAGCACTGAAATTTTACCAGGAATACATTGGTGTTAACCATTCTGTAGTAACTATTGTGAATTGAGAAATAACATGCAAGAAGAACGCATATAAACTCTGTGATAGACTCACTAGTACCGTATGACGCAAAAGCTAGAGCTTGGAGAACCCTGGGTTGTATACAGTCCAAAGGAAAATAAATGAAAGGAAATCTCTAAGTCTTACGTCCCACGATTATGCCGGTGAGGCTAAAGGAGACGGTGATGATTAGAAATGAGTGAAATGTGGAATGAAGAAAATGGAGGAAACGGGAGAACACCGGGAAAACCTACGAGCACGGTGTTTGTTCAGCACAAAGTCCACATGACACGAACACACCAAAGGAAAAGTGTGTTTACATGGAGAATAGTTGCAAGTAAGGGAAAGACAGTCATTGACGACAGAGAAAGAAGAGATCAAAGGTGAGTCCGTGCTACCTGCTGTGTGTCCTGTTTGCAGACAGAAAATACGCGAGAAAGCTCATCAGGTAATATTTGTGTTATCAGTGAAGTAGTCAAGTAAGATAGAGTGGTTATAGCAAGGTTAAAGTGCCCTTGGTCAGTGAGCCACTGTTGAAGAAGTGGTAGAAAATGACAATTTATAATCTAATTCATTATTTGGAAAAGTTATTTCTTCTTGTGGGCATGAATATGAATCCCCAGGTTGTTGTATCATTATTAGTGCTTGAGTTTGGGATGTGCGACAATAATTCCTGTACAGAAGATCAGAAATGTCATTCTTAGCGAATATTGATACAGTGGTATAAGAATATCAAACGTTAGAGATAAATGATAGCGTGTCAGGTGAAAACATCTCTTGTGTTTTCATCACACTCTTATAGATACTCTTCACATTAACTGTCTTTCATAGATTGGTATGTACCTTTATCAGGATACTTGCTTATGCGATGATATATGTAATAATTTCTTTTCTTTGAGGAGAACCACGTCGTAATTGTACCTGTAATCCCCAGCCTACCTTTGTGCCGGGTATTTTAACGTTACGACAACTGTCCATCTTTAACACTGAAATATTACAAGATCTTTGGATGTGCAAATCCTCTTTGTACTCTTTTTCTAGATGTGCATCCTGTACCAACATTATTCTGACAGGTTATTCTGACGTTTGTTCAAATATCCCCTCACGACTTGCTTGCATGTTACTTCTCAACTCATAATAAAGTTACTACAAAATGACTAATACGAATGAATTCTTTGTAAAATTTCAGTGCTATTTCATATGCCACATGACCCACTTTCTCTTTTACATTGTGAATCCGAATTCAAGATGGCCACTCAACATGGCCACACATAATGTTAATTACAGGTATAGCAGATCGTATCATGCATCTACTACTAAACATTTGACCTTAATTTTTGTGGCCATTCACGCGTAGAATGAGTGATTCCTTAGCTTTCTCTGTTGCTGGGTCCTACGGACGGCCATATTTCTTCCGGCTCTCCTGCTTTTCCATGTTGCCCTTAGCCTCTATAAATTTGCATATGTACATAGTTTTACACCCTATTTCACATCTGATACATGTCGTCCGGCAACTCGAGTGCCCCATTCGGACCCTCCCTGGTAAGTGTGCTCCTAAATGTATGTATACATTATTATTATCACAAATCATTCTACCCCCTTTGGCTGGACACTTACTGGAGCTTAAGAAGTTTCCACATACTATTGCTCTCATCTAAATTTTTCGTTTTAAACGTGAATTATCTGTTTTAAAATCTTCCCATTTCCAGCATTTGCAATCTCCCGTGCTTCATCGTTTTTGTTCAGCCATACCTTCTATGAGGACTATCATGATGCATTTTAATTTTAAACATTCTCCAACGACTTTATTTTCATATTTTAATTGTTACCTTTTCCTTGTTAACTCTCTTTCATCCGACCAATTTTCTCCATTAAGGGACCCATACAGGCAGACACATGCATGAAGAAACCTTCCGACATGCATGAAAAATGATAAAACCACAGGCAAGTTGATCGTGTATGGACTCGTTCATGCATGTTGAAAATTTTCAAAATCTTCTGTAAACACGCATGACGGTTTTTCCGTTCTACATGCATGTTTATCGTGTATGTGCTCGTTCATGCAAGTTGGTTGTTTTATATTTAAGTTCACCAATCACGACAATGGAAGAAATTGCGTGACTCTTTCCTCCGATTCATTCTTCTAGTAAGTTGGACAGCAAATTGGTATGTGTATGGGCAAAAAAAAAAAAAAAGCAACATGCATGATGAAACAAATTTTTCATGCAAGTTGGTCACGGAAGTGTGTGCGTCTATGGCCCCCTTTAAGTGAGGTCATTTCACGTTTATGGTTAAGAATTTGATACCCTTACCATCTTAAGATATACTGGGTCTCCATCAGCGGTTGTGCTTGATATACAAGCCCTGTCTATTAGGTATCGTTCTACATCTCAGTTCTCAGTTTCCACTGTAGAAAACTGCATTGAAGCACAGTTGACCAAGTCTGTTCGATTCCTCTTGAGAGACTTTTCAGAAACTGTGGAGTGGGCGCGACTGCCGACGTTCGTTTCAATAATGGAAATCTAGAAATATCCCTGGAGGATGTACCAGGAGATTTCACATAATGTCTGTAAAAGGGACTACGAATTCTTGTTTTGCGTGCCACCAGAACTGTGTATGACACCGTTGACTTTGTCGGATGACTAGACGTTTTTTCCTGGTAAATGATAAGACGCCTGGAGTCACTGCCATACAGGGATGGAATATCATGACGATATAGTGCCTCCAAAGTGTTTGTTTGGTAATAATCTGATTGATTTTATCCTTTTTGTCCACTGTGCGTATAAGTTCGCTATTATAAGTTTAACCACCGACAAACAATGTCGCGTGGAAAAAAATTTCCGATATCCGTGTAACCAATCAAAACGACCTCTAAAGTTACAGAGGCAATAAATAAATGGCCTTCTTTTATGATATTTCCACAGATACACCCATGCCTCGTCCATAGACTGGCGATTTTTTTTTAAACTCTGACTTTAGCGAGTGCAAGTTTAATATTATTGATAAATTCAGAAGGTAGCTTTGAAGGGAAGTTCCACCCCGGAGCTCCGAAACTCCGCCTTCCCGAGACCATATCTCCTTTTCGCTTAATGTTAATCACCTGTATTTTCACAGTAATACATTTCACCCCATACATTGAAATTGAACCTGGAAGAAATCTGAAATCATCGCTATGCGGGATCCCGCCCATATAGTAGGAATTTACATTACGAGTTCTATACTCGGGTCCCCGGCTTTGAAGGGTTAATCCCGTTTTTAATATAAAATCGTCTTAGTCTGTGAGTAACGCTGATGCTCGCGCTGCAAAACATTTAATAGTAAGGGTTGCATAAACATGAAGGCAAAAATACTTATTCTTAATCCTTGTTATAAAAGCAAGTTGCGTAAGTCTTTGAGTTATGTTAATTGGTAATAGTTCACAGTTAGAGTAATAGTTGTCGCTAGTTACGTTGCCTTCTACCTGTCACCAAGAGATGTCCCTAGAGTGCAGGCAATTTGCAGGCAAGCTTAAGGCTTGGGGAGTAATGAGAAACTAGTAAATATGAAACTGACATTTTGAATTATATATAGAAACTAGCCTTTGGTTAGCTAGGGGCTCCGCCTCCAAACCCCCACATTTGCTCAGCCTACTGCCTTGCATCTCTTTCGTATCAGCCTTTGCATCAACAGTGATTTCGTGCATTTTGTCTTTATATTTTCTCAATTTGCACAGCTGGGGGCTTCACCCCCACACCCCCGCTTTTGCTAGGCCTATGGCCTTGCACCTCTTAAACTTGCAATTCTATCAAATTTCAAGTTTATTTTCCTATTTCAACTACATAAAAGATACTATTTTGTATCCGAAGAAAACGTCCATTTAAATAACATGGAGAATTTGTTCGTCTCCCCTTTAGACTCCCTAAAAATTAAAAATATTCACTTTTGGTAATTTTCCTGTTGGTTAGTCCCGGCAAGCTACAATCATGCCAAATTTTAACTTTCCATGTCAATTAGAAGTACCCCTGAAATTTATGTCAGTTTATGTAGTTTTATATATCGTTAGGATTGCTTCTATATTACAAAAATTCCTGTTGCTTTTCCCCTTTAAGAGTGGAATTTTCGAAAACACTGAAACCACATATTTTTCTACTCTCTTGTAAATTAAGAGTTTATATCCGATTCCATTCCTTGAACTTAAGCGAATACCCGAATTCTGCATTTTATGATTATAAAATACAAACTTTGAATATTATAGACACTGTTCCCTTCATTGCTGAATTTTTGAAAACGTTGAAATACATCTTCAATTTCTATTATTCATTTCCGAGTTGCATTTGCCTAACTTCACGGATTTGTGTGACACCCTATTGTCGAAAATATCTGGATCCACCATTAACTAGGATAGGAATCTCAGAAATGTGTACAAATGTCATATTTATATCTATAATAGTATTGTCTGGGCGTTGAACAAGTAAGACACTTTTACTCTAGAACGGCGTTATTACGTTACTACCAAAAGTGTTCGGGCTTCGTACAGTAAGAGCAATGTTTACCGACTGTTTGAAAATAAAAATGAAATGAAATCTTTGAGTTTTACGTCCCACAGTTATGCCTATTAGGCTAAAGGAGAAATGAATGAAATGGTGGAATGAAAAAAGTGGGAGGAAACTGGGGAACCCCGAGAAAACCCACGCACACGGTGTTTGTCCACCACTAACTCCACACAGCGTGAGCTGGGATAGAACCAAGGACCCCAAGCACCGGAGGTGAACGCTCTACCACTGAGCCACCGCGCCCCCACTATTTGAAAATAAAGAGCTGAGTTGAATACATTACGACGAGCAACGCCTTCTGATTTGCCCCTGTCAGAAATTAAAGAACTGATTAAATAAAGGAACGCAACGTCCTCTGCATTGCATTTCTCAATCCCCGGGTGTTATTGAGGCACACATGCAATCGGAATATCACCAATCAGCTTAGCGACCTCGAAAACTAAAGTTTGAGTATAATCTCGGTCATTCTTGACGTTTTATTTTCACCCCTTCTTACCCCTATGCCGAAGGGGGTTGAACTTCGACTTATATGGCATCTGGAGTGTCATTATCCATCTCAGCGATCCCGAAAACTATGAATTTGGTACTAATATCGGTAGTTTTCGATTATTTTTACGTAACCTCATCTCTCTCCGTAGAAGTGTCTTACTTCACAGTATTATTTTCCAGATTGCAATTCTTTTCTGTAGGTCCACTTAATTTTAATAATGAGTTTTCATACTGAGTTTCATCTTCATAACATGAATATATCGTGAAATACCAACATCTCTTCCCATTTAAATTCTTCACGTCCTCCTTACAATAAGTATTTTAAAAAAATAATAAACAACAATCTTTTCTAGATTCCGTTCTCTTCTAGATTTTGGTCTCTTTGATACAGTTGCATAAAATTTTGTTAATCCAACACTATGGATTTGTACACCGCACAAACAAACATAACCATTCTTTTGTACGAGGTGTGTTCAAAAAGTATCGAATCTTTTTTTTCGCGTTAACCATTGAAGCACGGGGACTTTCTTCAGTGTAGATGTAGAAGGGACACTCATGCGCAGTCGTAAATTTTTTTACCGCCAGCACAAAGCGTCAGTAGCTAGGTGTTGACCAACGTGTGAAGACACGTAGTGACCGGTCGTCGGATTTCAGTGTTTTGTAAAATGACAGAAAAATTTGAGCAGCGACATTGCATCAAAATTTGCCAAAAAAAAAAAAACAAAAAAAAAAAACTTGGCGATACCCAAGCGGAAAACATTCAATCGGATCGGTACATTCAATTTTGAACAAGAATTTAGGCATAAGGAGAGTCTCCGCAAAATTTGATCCAAGCTTTCATGGCCAAACATTCCTGCACATCGTCCGGCTCCCTACTCATCCGACGTGGTTCCGTGTGACTTTTGGTTATTTCCCAAGCTGAAAATGCCACTAAAAGGAACCCGATTTTAGTCAAGAGAAGACATCGTATGGATTGCGAGGCGACGGTATTTCGAAAACTGGGTTCCAGAAGTGTTTCCAACAATGACGGGAGCGCTGGGAGAAGTGGGTTTATTACCACGGAGACTATTACTTTGAAGGGGATTAGTGTTTCGGATTTCGAAATCAATAAATGTATTTTTGCCAACCAAAACTTCGATATTTTTGAAGACACCTCGTATATATAACTAGTAGAATTTCCGGCTTCACACAAGAAAAAATAAGTCTATGCAGAATATTTGAAAATTAAGAGGTGAGTGGAATAACTAACTAAAAGCAACGCCTTTGGCATTGCCCCAGTCAATAAATGAGGAACTGAATAGAAAAGCCGACAAGCAATGCCTTCGGTGTTGCCCCTCTCAAAACCGAAGAGTTCAGTAAAATAAAGCACTACGAGCAATGCCTTTGTCATTGCGCCTGTCAATTCCTGGGTCAGCTGGCGTGCGCGTTCCTGACTAAGTTTGCCCTTAAACGTCATCGAGACTATCATCAATCATCTTAGCGGCCCCTAACACTATGGATTCGAGTTGAGTTGAGTTGATTTTGAGTTTAACGTCCCGTTCAGCAGTGAGGCTATATGAGACGTTGACCTACTGATTAACGTGGAATCCGAACCACATGAGCTCCCGCCGGGAATCGAACCCGTTTCTCCCACGCCAAAGGCGCGTACGCTAACCGCTTAGCCACGAAGGAGCTCACTATGGATTCGACACTAATCTCGGTCATTTATGGTTATTTTTACGTACCACTCCTTCCCACTTCCCAGGAATGTCTAACCCTACACAGTACTTTTTTTTTAAAGATATTAAGCCATATCTTTACGCCCACTTGTTTAAAAAAATTAGTTTAGATACCGAGTTTTATAATCCTAATACGAGGAATACGTGAGGTACTAAGTTTTTTTAAAGTTAAATTTTAAACCACTTTCCTATTCAAGCCTCCTCCCCTTCTTAAATCGTTGTTAACTTTACTAATGTAATTATAAACACGGAAATTAGCCCACGCGTTGGTCAAACTCCTAATGCAACACAAATTTCGCGTTACCTCAACACAAGCAGCTAGCTAAGTGGGTGGAAATTGTTAGTGAATCGATGTGAGTGAAATTATCATGACGGATTGAAATTGAGTGAATTTATTATAATGGATCACATAGAAATATCGAAATTTTATTTTTTGCATTAAAGGGACACAATGATACATTGTGGTTTCGGGGAAAAAAGATTTTAGAAGGAGCCAGGCCCCCTAGCCCCCATCTAGTTGCGGACATGGACCAAACTGATTATATTGTTTATGCTTTGGAACTCTAGATCGGTTTTCCAGTACACATGCTCAGAAAGTGTGCAACTAACAGTATATAATTTGGCTTTAAAACTACAGAGATTTAGTAATAGCAGCTAGGTTATGGTGTTACTAAAAACAAATAAAATTAAAGAAAGAAATTAATATTTCACTTCTATTTCTACTACAAGCACACAGAAATAAAACAAATTATATATACACAATGATCTAATAAGTATGAAATGCACAAACAACTAAAAGTTATTTTTTGAAAGAGATTAACTTACATGAAACATCGCGATGCGTAAAATAAAATAAAACAAAACGTAACTTAGAAACAATACACATTGTAATGTAACGTTTATTGTTGATCGTATTTTTTCTATTCATTAGAAATAATGTTGACAACAATCACACACTACTATAAATCGTTTAAGTTCAGTCATGTTCCATTGTTAGTAAAAATTGATTCCGTCAAATTTTTCGCCTTCAATTTCTATGTGATCCATGCTTAAAAGAGAAGAAGCGATTAAATCTTCATTACCTAGGTCATAGTAGGTAGACGTTTACGTTTGTTTCTTCTTGGCACGCTTCCTACCTAAAGAACGGATCTATCTGCAACGTCTTGTTGCCACGTCACGGTTAAGTTGTGAGTTACAATAGCAAAACATAGCAAAACGCCACAGTACTCACAAATCACTGTAACACAGGGCATTTTTAAGCTACCTTTTTGTATCCAAATGGATACCCAGGCCCAGCAATTTGGATACCCAGTGCACTTCATAAATCTTTAAACTACTAGAAAAATGCTTGAACAATAAATTACTTGAATTACTTAGTTTGCTTTCCAGTAATTCCCAATTCTCATTATCGCCGAATTCCAGTCTTCTCAAAGATTGTTCTCTTTAACCTAACCTGTTTTATCCTGATCTAACATTTCCTGGCAATCAAACATTTCGTGTCAGTTATGGGCAATATCGGTAATTGAGATTTGTTCAGGCAAATTTTCTGATATAATTAATAGATGGCACAAACTTGTATGAAAAAGTGATGGATTGTCCATTAAGCAGAAAGCACAGGCATCTCTGGAGGCGGGACAGGGGGGACGCGTTCCCCCAAATATTTTGAGTACGAGATAAATAGATCAATGCTGAAAGTATTTAGATCTATATTGAAGAAGTAAAAACATAGTCAGAACAAATTAAAGTTATATCTGTTCTTAAACATTAAGTTAATGTGATTAGAATGTGCGCTTGACGTGCGTTACTTTCATGGAACGATTTTTCAAAAAAAAGAAAGTTACGCTTCTTGGTTAGTCAAAGTAGTTTTGGCTGCAGGCACACAATTTTTTCATTGCTGAACCAGCAACAATTGGTTTCCATGACGAAGGGAGACTGAAGAAGGGAAGGATGTATAGAAAATTTATCTGCAAATTAAGAAGGGAAATCTACAAAGACAGGGAAATATACAATAGAAGCGAAGGTGGCAATAGGAATTTAAAAAGATAGAGAAATTTGAATATTATATATGAGAGTAAATTTCGTGCGAATACTCTAGAAGGGCAGCAAGGGACCACTACTATGACAATATAGAAACTAAAGATAGAAATGAGTATTTAATGAGCGAATTGAGCTTGTGGAGGATGGAAAGAATACAGTGAGGAGCCGGATGACAACAAGAATAAACGGCATTTTAGACATTAAAACGGAAAACGAAGCATACGGGATGGTTGATTGGACAAGTTCAAAAACATACAGAGAAATGAAGAACAAAAAGGTAGATAATATACTTTTTGAGTTTATTAAGAATACGGAAGAAGAATGAAAATAAAAAAAATTCGAAATTCGCAATCAAATTGAGTGGCATCTTAATACTTCTGTCAGAGTTAAAATTTTGTTAGCTAAGCAAACGAAATATATGACGACTATAAAACTACACTTCTGCAAATGCGTTTAAGAACACTGAGTAAGAGTTCACCGGTAGGACTGTCAAGGTGAAGAAGTTACCTAAGAACCATATTATACATAAACTTAATTTTTTTCCGGCAAGTAGTTTACCAGTGACGGAAGAAAATTGTGACGAATTGTGTTGCTAAAGGTAGAAAGAGCGGATGCCGTTAGTAAAGTAGATTCCAGTTTACTCATAATTTTGACGTAACTTTAGTTGGGGTCTAGTCGAGCCCTTCCCTCCAATTTCAACATACCAGAGACTAGGGATGGTACCGAGACCGAGACGGACTTTTATATACCGAGACGAGACCGAGACCGAGACGGACTTTTACATACCGAGACGAGACCGAGACCGAGACAGACCTCTATAAATCGAGACGAGACCGAGACGAGACCTTGGTCAGTCTCGAAAGTCTCGGTCTCGTCTCGAATATTGACAGCTATTTTTCCTTTACTCAAAATTTGTTTCGCTGCTGTGTGATATAATATGGGAACGGTTGACTCATGTACAGTGGCGTATTTAGGGGGTACATCTTGGGCTCAAGCCCCTCCCGAAATAAATTTGTGATCATTTTTTCGCATTGCACGTACAAGATAAATGTTTCTTACCCGTTCCTCAAGCTTCTCCCGAAACAAAATTCACTGCTGTTGTATATAATCTTCTCTCTATTTGTCTCTTTCTCTCTCTCTCTCTCTCTCTCTCTCTCTCTCTCTATATATATATATATATATATATATATATATATATATAGGTGCGGATCCAGGATATGATAAAGGGAGGGGCTAAACCATACTTTTCCTCTTTATCTAGCGTAAAGTAGGATTGAAGTTCATTTTATTCAGTATTTACATGAGCGTTAAGGGGGGATAAGGCCCCTATAGCCCTTCCCTTGGATCCACGCCTATATATATATATATATATATATATATATATATATATTAAAATGCTGAAAATTTGTACCATGTTGTGTGAAATATTAAAGGGAAAATTCTTCTAGATACTCTACAGTACCACTAGTTAAACAAGCAGTGTTGCCAACGCAAAAAAAATGTATTTTCTCAAATTGCACTATGTAAATTATAACCAATTTCTAATTTAGATATTAAATAAAACCACAATACCACATACATTATTCAGTCTAACAAGGGATAATACAGTATCACCAACATCAACATTTTGGAGATCTCTAATACCTCAAATGGCATAGACGGTGCAATGCGCATCATTTCTATCATAGCGTCAAATACTATGATCATGGTATAATATATTTCGAATGAATGAAGGATCAAAGTTACAAGAAATGAAAAATTTAACTTTTTCTAAAGACTTCACTTTGAAAGCGTGCTGACATATCACGTCTCATCATGTAGATGCTTCCAAAAGACTTAAGTGATCATAATGTCATTTACAACAATTGTTATTTCAAACCGTTTTAGAGATACCAAACACATGGATAGTGATTGTTATACTGCTTAAAATAACGTATTTGTGTTAAATTTTTATAATGATTATTGCTTTAGTTTGCTTCTATAACATTAAAACAATATTTTTTAGTGGTTTTAATTACTAGTCGGAGTTACATTATTCTAAGTAGTGTTGCCAACTCAAATAAATTGCTAAATATTTTTCTAAATATAGTGCAAATAACGTAGCTAAATTGCAAAATATTTTAAAATTACTCGTAATTAGTTTTATGGTGCAAGAATGTTTTCAAAAGACGATGTTTTTCATAGTCTTTATAATGTTAATGTTAATGTCAAAGTTTTGGTTCCAGCAAAACATGTAAATGCAAATTGTAACTGAAATTAAATGTAACTGATAACTTTTCAGTAACCCTAGTTGTTCCCCTAAGCCTTAATCGTGATGTACACAAAACCATGGTTAATTAAAAGTTCTAATTACACCCTAGTTACATTTCACTTGTTTTAGTTTGACCACCGACCACCTCAAACTCGATCCATACCATAGCTGTATGCAGTTATTCAAGGACTTACAGTTAGTAATACACATTGTGTTGATTTTTGCTTTGTTTTGTTTTATTTTAATGTCCCACGATTATGCTAGGGTGTCTAAAGGAGACTGGAGCTAATGATTATAATGGAATCCGTACCACTTCGGTCGTTCAACTGTACTTCCACCGAGAATCGAAGTCGAGACCACGCGAACCGAAGTCAAGCGTGCTAGCCACTAGACCAAATGGAGTCCTCATATTGTGTTGATTTAAATCATTGAGTCAGTGTTGTCAGATTCGAAGATCAAAAAATATCGTGTCTGTGCTCTAAAAGTAGCGGATTCGAACTATTTGTAGGAGAAATATACACAGTAGAAATGAATTATTTGGCAACTAATGACTGGTACTAAAGAAATTATTTTTAATATGGACTGGAAAATGTGCTGGACATGCCGGTATTGCAAGAAATTATGATCGATGAACAAAAACAATTCTAGGCAGGAAACCACGAGATAAAAACAGCCTAGAAAACTTTCTTGTACAAGAAGGTTTGACGAAATCAATAACAACTGGGGAGTAACCTGAGAAAGAATTGCTCAAGATAAATAGTTGTAGAGAAGACTTGGAAAGACCTTCATCTAGCAATGGGTTGATAATGGTTGATTATGATTCTGGTTATGATTTTCCAGCTCCTTAAGTAAGACCTATAGTACTGTTTTTCAAACTATACTAATTAGTTACAAAGTAATAGGATGCTTTTAGACACATTGTTACACCACTAGTAAAAAAGTATTGTTAAATCAATTTCGACCAAAAAGCGACTTAGCATAGTCTACCTCTAAAGTTCATATATATATATATATATATATATATATATATATATATATATATATATATATATATATATATATATATATATATATATATATCGGGTATTGCAAAATAAGTGTTACAACTCTTGGGAGGTGACTCCTGCCACTGAGACAAGAAAAAAGTTCTCTAGAACTTTCGGCTATCGGACATAGTTTCAGATCTACAAGGTGCCGAAAGCGTGGGAAAATGACTTTCGGACGCCAATAGTTCGGAAACTATCCAACGTAAAGGGGGCGGATAAAAAATTTACTGAAGGAGTTATACCTGCTGTATTAAATTTTGCATGTTTTGCAATCCTACAATGCACGCGCAAGGGATTCCCCAAAGGAACGTAGGGAGTCCCGGTTAATCTGCCAAATGAAAATTGGTCTAAATGGATATGAATTGATAAGGTTTCTACCAGGTAACAATAATTCGTTTGTATTAAGTCGATATCTGGAACAAATACAAAATGGCGGATACCTTCATGCCTGTTGTGTGTGGTTGCATAATCGCCAGGTACGGATGCTGGCCAACAGTGACGTTCTGAGTATTAAGTGTAGCGAATTTTTACTCAAATGCTCTAGAAAGACATCTGGAATGTCGGTAGAGCACAACAGATGAAGCAGGGTGATTTACATTTGTGCAAACACTTAACAAAAAATGCTCAGAAATACACTCATACTAAGTAAACGTGAGTTCAAAGCGTCGGAAATGTAAGGAATAGCATCAAGAACATGAAAGCCATTGCTAATTCACCATTTAATATTCCCTCAAACCGATGCAATATGATGTGCACGGTTGCATACCAATAAGGATGCAACAATTGAGGCCTTCCCGGCGGGAGCTCATGTGGTTCGGATTCCACGTTAATCAGTAGGTCCACGTCTCATATAGCCTCGCTGCTGAAAGGGACGCTAAACTAAACTCAACTCAACAATTGAGGCCAGGTTGAAATTGTGCGAGGGGATTCACTAAGAAACTGGGTAAGCTAAAGGGATGTCACTAGTGGGATCGCATGATCGATAGTGAAATGTGGCCAATGTGTGTGTGGATATCAACATGTAGCTAATGGACAAATGTCAACGTGTCGCGTTACTGCTGGGACACCGCCCCACGTGCGAAAAATAGGAAAATAACTACTCGGATCTTGAATCTGAGGCTGTGGGTTCTCAGTAAGATTGGAAACTGCGACTACGCGAGCGAAAGCGAGCGCTCTAGCCATGAGGCATCAAGGGAGCCTCACTTTCACTGTATTCATTTCTTTGAGGAGTACCCACTTTGTTTGGCAAGCGCTCTTGTACAGCCTCCCGACATGCTTGTATGTTTCCTTTTGTTACTTCTACTGCACAGTTGTAAACAATCAGAGCTTTAAGACGTTTCTTCCTATCTCTCATGTCGTTTTATTTTCCATATGTATGGTGTTCCAGCAGTAGTGTTACATGTGTCAAATTGGTTCATTTTCCTGTTTGTCTTGGCATGTGCTTTGTGTGTAAGATACGAATTTCTGGAGGTATTTTCCTATATTTCGTGTATATTATATGTCCCAGAGGACGTGGGACATGATACAAGTTTGTTATTTTCACGCTCTATCATAATTTGAAACATTGATTAAGAGATTTCTTTTCATATGTGTCGCATGTGGGACAATGTCCCAAACAAAGAGGGACATTAATACAATCGTGTTCTAGTTACGTTCTACCAAAAAGTGCACCAGATGTAATAGCAGAATGTACAACGTTATTTTCCTATTTTTCGCACCTGGGGCGGTGTTCCAGCAGTAATGAGATATGTCATTTGTCCATTAGCTACATGTTGATATCCACACACCAGAGTTGGCATGGGTCAATGAAAACTTGACCCACGACCCACTGACCTACCACCCACCGTGACCCACTTTGACCTACGACCCATCATGACCCACTGTGACCCACCATGACCCACCACCCACCGTGACCCACCGTGACCCACCACCCAACATGAAACACTCTCATCCACTGTGACCTACTCTGAGTCACCAAAATACATCGTCATCAACTCTGAACACGATCCACGGCCCCTTCTGTACTGACTAAAGAGTTTACACTTGTAATAAAACAAGACTGTGAAATTGTCACTAATCGGAGTTTGAATTTCTAGTCAATCGCTCAAGCACTGTTACAATAACTGTGAATCTGACTTTTACGATATAAAATGGTAAAGTGTTTGTTAGTGAGGAAATTGAAATAGTTCGAGGTGGGGGGAAATTAGTGTGTGCCTAAAATATACTTGTACTAAAAGAGTATTCTTGCAAGTGTTAATTTCTGAACGCATTCCAAAAGAAACTTCTATTCGCAGGAAAATATCCCTGTACAATATGGAAAAGGTTATGGTTTCTCAGTTCACAGTATTTTTCTCACAAAAGACTTGAAAAATCAGTTGTTCATAGGGTATAAGGGTGCTCGGGTACCCTATGTGAGAGCATCTCCATAATGTATGCTCATAATTGTAATTTGTGTAATTACTAAAACACCATGTTAAATTTAAGTTACAAATATGCATAATTACAATTATTATGAGTATTTATTCAAAGTAGCTTACCTAACGCAAAGGAGAGACTTAGTAAAAATTAGGTACAAAGTTGAATAACACAAATAAGCCATTAATAATCAAGTATACATTTTCCATAACTCGTAATTTTCCACCTTAAAATAAATCTGAAATCGGGTTTATTTTCTGTTGGTAACTTTTTCGTGGTAAATCATCCGCAGCGGAATGATGTCTATCCTTCAACCAAGAAATAAAGAGCTCGTCTACTTTGAGCTTGTCTAACAGTGGGCCTTTAACATTGATGAACAACAAGTTAGATCATCTTTGAGCACTTAGTCTATTTCTAACATCAGTAATCTGTAAATTCATAAGGGAAAATCCCCGTTCGCACTCTGTCGTGGAAATTGATAATACTTCTACCCGATTGTCTCATCGACAATCTGCTTGTTAGACTTAAGTCTGATAACGATTTTTCTTTGGTCAGTTTTGAAATATTCAGCAAGAAGTATCATCTTTCTATCACCATACAACGTCTTTTCCATATCGACCATGTTAGTTGGTAATGTCGACTCATGGAGAACAGAAACTTCATCTACCACGCCTTCGATAGGGAATCTTGTGAATAAATGATCAATTAAAGCCTGATAAATTGATGATTTCTTATTTGTTTATAAATTTAATTTTTGTAATTACACACAAAGGTTTGGTGCCATTACCAAGTTCCCTCCCCCGTCTAGAAAGCGAAAGGAAACGAGGTTCCTGGAAAGTGTTCAGAGGTGAATGGAAATTTGTCAATTTCCCTCCTTCTTCCCCTTCAATTACCACATTGCTGTTTGCCATGTGCCAAATTACGATGAATTTCAATTAAATTATCATAGTATAGTTATTTCCTTGTTGAATTATTGATACTTTTCAGTGGAAAAAGGATGAAATTTGAAAATTCCAAATCAAGGTAAGTAGACCAACGTAAAAGGGGGAAAAAGTGTAAAATTTTCTATATAATTATGCGTACAATCCAAACTTAAAATTCCCGTGCAATTAAGCTTACAGTACAAATTTTATGCCTATTTTTCTCACAACTTTATGGTTTGATTGCCCTGTGCTGTAACCGCCCCATATAATAAATATAAGCTTCAGCAATTATTATAGTAGAAAGCAATGGATATATGAAGCCAAGCACTGTATTTTTTGTTTCTGATTTTTTTTTCTTTTATATAACATCGATCGTTTTCGATCATTTTTACAAACCAACTCACTACAAATTCTCCATACATAGAAAGTGTCCCCCCCATTAAGAAGAATTTTTTAAAAAATGCTAGGATGTTTATTTTCAATAAAGAGTTAATACACTGAATTTCAGCTCCGTAAGTTTCACGGCTTGCGGGATACTCATTTTTTTCCCGCGAAAATTCGGATTCTCACTACCTCCTTAGGATATTATGCATTATAATGAAAGCAATATAACATCCCAGTTTGGATTAAGGCCTAACTATATACCAAAAATAATTTAATTTGACTTTGCAATTTGACCGTGATGATCAGGCACACATAGTTACATTCATTTTTTAAAAAATAATTTATATATTACAGTGATTCAAAAATGCATATTTTCCAGTAGTTAGCTTCTCTAAAATCTCACAGGTCTCGAAAGCCAAGTAGTAGTATAAGTCCTATTGCTATTATTACAATTAAAAATATCAATATCCAAAAGTGCCTGAAGTTCTTTTTTCACTTGGTTAGATTTACTCATCTCAGGTAAGTAGACAGGAACAAATGGAAAAGGAAGGGAAATGAAGGTCTTGAAAGTAAAACGAAGACAAATTTACCAGTCTTCAGAAGATACTGTCTACAATGCAGTGAACAGAGTGGGTAGGTAGATCATACTGAGTCGGTGGGTCGCAGTGGCTCATGGTGGGTGGTGGGTCACGGTGGGTCATGGTGGATGGTGGGTCGCAGTGGGTCACGTTGGTAGTGGGTCACAGTGGGTCATGGTGGGTGGTGGGTCACAGTGGGTCACATGCTGTTGACCCACGACCCACTGACCCACTCAGAAAACTTCATCCACTTGACCCACTGACCCACCGACCCACTGACCCACTCCATCTCTGCCACACACACATTGGCCACATTTCAATATCGATCATGCGATCCCACTAGTGACATTCCTTTAGTTTACCTAGTTTCTTAGTGAATACCCTCGCACAATTTCAACTTGGCCTCAGTTGTTGCATCCTTTTTGGTATGCAACCGTGCACATCATATTGCATCGGTTTGAGGGAATATTAAATGGTGAATTGGCGCTGGCTTTCATGTTCTTGATGCTATTCCTTACATTTCCGACGCTTTGAACTCACGTTTACTTAGTACGAGTGCATTTCTGAGCATTTTTTGTTAAGTGTCTCCACATATGTGAATCACCCTGCTTCATCTGTTGTGCTCTACCGACATTCCAGATGTCTTTCTAGAGCATTTGAGCACAAATTCGCTACACTTAATACTCAGAACGTCACTGTACCTGGAGATTATGCAACCACATACTACAGGCATGAAAGTATCCGCTATTTTGTGTTTGTTCCAGATATCGACTTAATACAAACGAATTATTGTTACCTGGTAGAAACCTTATCAATTCATATCCATTTAGACCAATTTTTATTTGGCAGACTAACCGGGACTCCCTACGTTCCTTTGGGAAATCCCTTGCGCGTGCATGGTAGAATTGTGAAACATGCAAAATTCAATACAGCAGGTATGACTTCAGTGATTTTTTAACCCGCCCCCTTTACGTTGGTTAGTTTCCGAACTATTGGCGTCCGAAAGTCATTTTCCCACGCTTTTGGCACCTTGTAGATCTGAAACTATGTCCGATAGCCGAAAGTTCAAGAGAAGTTTTTTTTTCTTGTCTCAGTGGCAGGAGTCACCTCCCAAGAGTTGTAGCACTTATTTTGCAACATCCGATATATATACTGTATTTATTTATTTATTTATTTATTGGACACCTATTACAGGAAAAGAATATTCCCATTTACAATAGGCTTACATAATTACAAGCTTTATAAATATTGAAACACACAACAAAAAGAAAAAATAAAATAAACATGCAATTAACATCACGAACATGAGAAAATACAAGTAAGAGATATATTTGTATTAATTCCTTCAATAAGAAATGCAAATATAGAAATAGAACCTAGTAAAGACTATGAAATCAGCCCTTCGTGACAAAAAATGAATGAAATACAAACAGAACATAACAAAAATATAAATATCCAAAATATAAATGTTGAAATAAGATTTCTGTCAAAAAGCAGAAATGTTTTCATTTAATAGAAATACTCTTTTAATTTCAAAATACCATAACCAATGTCAGGTTCGAATTGAAAAATCTCTCTTAATCAAAACATATATTTAAGAGTTTTTACATAAACTGAAAAAGGCATAGCAAAATCTAAGTCGACATTCTCCTGTATCAGCTTGTTGTATAATCGACAAATTCTCGTAATAGGTGAGTTTAAATGTGCCATAGTTTGAGACCTGTTGCAGATAAAAGGTAATCGATTTCTTAATTTTTTAGATTTTATATTAAAATTCAGTAGCTTTAGGCACTCTGAACTGTCGACAATTCCGTTCACTAATTTGTAGAGGAAAATTAGCTGCGAGCGCTCATGTCTAGTTGCCAATGAGCTACAACCAAAAATACTCAGAAGAGATTTGTACGATACCTTTGCTTCGTAAGAATTAATATTAAAAACCTTATAATACAGATATCTCAAAAATTTATTTTGGATACGTTCAACCTTGTTAATATAGTTTTTGTAATAAGGAGCCCAGACTATAGAAGCGTAATCAAGTCTACTTCTAACAAGGGTATTAAATATAGTTATTAAAGCATCCACATTGTGGAAGTCTCTGGTGTTCCTCATTACAAATCCCAAAAGCTTAAAAGTCTCATTACATACTTTCTCGATATGTACATTAAAAGACATCCTATTATTGATAATAAGTCCCAAATCATTTACCTCTTGGCATCTTTTGATATTTAAGTTATTAATCTTATAATCAAAATAAGTGGAATTATTTTTTCTTGAAAAGGTTATTGCAGTACATTTATTGATATTGAAATGCAGTTTATTTTTAAGACTCCAGTTATAACAGCTATTTAAATCATCTTGAAGCTTCCAAACATCATTAGGTTCTCTTATTTGTCTATACAGTTTCATATCATCTGCGTACAATAAGCAATTTGAATTTTTGAGAACAAACGGCAAATCATTGATAAATAATACAAAAAATAAAGGTCCTAAGTTAGATCCTTGTGGCACTCCTGAGTAAACATCAAATAAAGTTGATCTTTGATTATTGAACACCACATATTGTTTTCTGTCTTTTAGGTAAGATGAAATCAATAGAAGCAATTGTTCTGAAAATCCAAAACTAGACAACTTCATAATTAATATATCGTGATCCAATTTGTCGAAAGCTTTTGAAAAATCTGTATAAATTGTATCAACTGAATGATTATTATTGAGGGAATCTGATATATACTGAACGAAAGTAACAAGATTTGTAACTGTTGATCTCCTGGGATAAAAACCATGTTGATAAATTGATATATATGGTTTAACATGATTAAAAAGTTTGTTATAAAGGATGTGTTCAAAAACTTTAGCTATTGTAGAAATTAATGAGATTGGTCTATAATTTTCTATTGCTGTAGGATTACCCTTCTTTAATATAGGACGGACTTTGCTAATTTTCCAAACATCAGGATAGAGAGAAGTTTTTAATATGAGATTATAGATGTGACATAGAGGTATCTTCAGAACTTCCCCACATCCCTTAACAATGTACGAAGGAATTAAGTCAGGACCAGAGGATTTAGACGATTTTAACTTTTTAATGGCATTCACATAATCTTGTTCAGTAATGGAATTGATCACAAGACAGTTATTAACATTTAGGATGGGAGAATAATACCCATTATAATTTGGACGACATGAAGAGTAAACGCTTTTGAAATATTGAGCAAAATTATTGGCAATGGCAGAATCAGAAGTAAGTATTTGATTGTTATATACCATATGACTGACTTCTAAATTATTACTCTTTTTGCTCTTAAGGTAATTCCAAAAGCATTTAGGGTTTCTCCTTAAGTCATTTTCTGATTTCCTTATATAAAGTTCGTAAGCCCTATTAATAAGAGTTTTAGCTTGTTTTCGTAGCTCCTTAAATTTATTCAAATTATAAACTGAAACATGCATATGTTTTCTATAGTAATTTTTTTCTTTAAGTATACTAACAATTTCCTGAGTAAACCAGCAGGGGTGACGGTGCCTTTTGAATATTTTCTTCTTGGGCACATTACTATCGATAATAACATTTAAAATATTATAAAAGTAATTCACTGCTAGATTAACATCTTTTATAGCAAGTAACTCTGACCAGTTTTGTTGCCTTAAAGAACTATATAAATTAAGGAAATTAGCTTTACTAAAATTATATGCAATACTAGTAGTATGTTTGATACGCGAAATAGTGTTATTAAGGTACAGTTGACAATGTAATGAGGGATGATGTTTATCTTCTTCTAATAAGGGATACATATTTCTAGATACGTTAACTTCCAACTCAACACTAGAGAGAACTAAGTCAAGAGATTTACCATACGCATTCTTTACTGAGTTCATTGATCTTAAATTATGAAATGAGATAAAGTTTGCCAAGGACTTACAGATAACGTCACCATCTAACAAATCAAACGAGCAGTCTATAATTGAAGGAATATTAAAATCACCAACTATAACTATATTATGAAATTGTATATCAACTATTTGTTCAATTTTTTCAAAGAATTCAAGATATTTTTCCACTTTAGTATTCGGTGGAAAGTATACAACAATGACATAAATATATTTAGTTGTTATTTTAACTTTTATACATGATGCTTCAACATAATTTATAAGAATTGGAATTTCAGTAACACTATAGTTCTTTAAAATTGCTATAAGTGCACCTCCTCCATCTTTGTGAATTCTATCATATCTAAATACATTATACCTTTCATCAATAAATTCATTATTATATATACCGTCACACAACCAAGTTTCAGTCAAAAGTATTATGTCGAAATTAGTGGCTGCAATACCCGTGTACAGTTTATGTAATTTGGTTCGAATACCCCTAACATTTTGATAATTTAAAAATAACGTCTGATCATTGCTGTTCATATTTTACGTTAAACTTCTGACTTCATCAATAGTAGTGAGGGTATATACAAAGGAGTCATCAGCCTTTTTCCTTAATTTGATATTACCCGCATAGTCAACCCAGAGGAAAGCAAAGTTTTTCTCTCTCTTAACTTTCCTGGCCTCACTAAAGATTATTCTACGGTGCAATGTTAAACTCTGGTTGACATAAATAGTCCCACCCACTGACAGACCCAGATCTTTACAACTGAGATTTCTTTTCACTTTTCTTTTTGCAATAAATTTATCCTTATCTAATCTCCTAACAAATCTAACAATAATACCTGGTTCTGGTTGGCTGGGAGATTTCTTCAACCTATGACATACATCTATCATATCATTAGTAACACTTATGTCCAATGCTGTACCTACTCTCTTAATTATATTATTAACATCTTCATTTGGTAAGACAGGTATACCTTGTATTTCAATTGTGTTCCTTCTACTATACTGGTCCAATTCATCTACATGAACTTTTAATTTGTCAATTTGTTTTTTTAACGATAGATTTTGATTCTTTAATTCGTCAATTATATTCATGCATTTATTCAATTCCTCAGTTTGATATTTGATGAGGTTACAATTCTCGTCTAGTTTTTCATGGATGGTGTTTAACGAAGCACCTAACTCATCCTCCAGTCTTTTATTAGAGCCTTTAATTTCGTCGACTTCCTTTTTGATTGATAGTAACAAATTGTGTACTTCAGACAAAGTGGGGAGTTTTTCAGCCTTATCCACAGAACTGTCACCAGACATGGATTTCCGTCGGGCCTTCTCACAATCTTTACATCGCCATACATTGTCTGAGGATTTAAGAAATTTCACATCATCTTCCTTCAAGTCAACACAAGCACTGTGATAAATATTGCTGCACTCCTTACACTGAATTTTTGAATTTACATCTAGTCTAGACACTGATTTCGAACATTTACCGCAGATTCCCATGATGTACCACTCAAGAGAAAAAGAAGAAAAAGAAGAAAAAAAACAAAAACGATGTGCACCCGAATAATGTGCTCCCAAATTCTTCTATTATTTAAATGATTGGTTTTCTGACAAGTAAGAAACTAACTTTTTTAATATTTGTAAATATGCCAATTATGTGATACGTATTTTTCACCAGCTTTTAATGTCACTACTTGAATTCAAAGTTTTTGCTTACATATGATCTGGTACTACGCACTTGTGAAAATTACCAAGAGTGAGTTAGCAATGCTGAATAGTTTGTTTACATTCGATGCTAGAGTATCACGCAAACTAATAAGTGGATTTTATAATGACCAGTGAAATAAAATGACTGTATACCATATTTGTCGATGGCACTGGTACTTACTTGTCAATGCAGATACAACAGCTGCCTCTCACATGCAGAAAAACCACTGAATCACATCATTTAAACTGGAGCACATTTACAGTCACATACTCACAAGGGTTGCAAACTGCAACATATACTCTATATATATAAAACGTTTACTGGGTAAGGGGTAGGGTAAAAACGGATCCAAAATTTCACGAAATTCGTACAGCGAAAAAAATATTTTTGACTTCATATTGCAGCAAAACTACAAAAATTAATAGAAAAGAAAACTATAAAGTTAAGAATCACTCGTATTGCCGGGACAGAGAAAATAGATACATATAGCTCAAATTACCTGTATACTTACATAATATGTATATCCAATGTTTCGCAAGTAATTTTCAATCAATATAAAAGTTGAACATTAAACGTACGATTAGTTTTCTCGAATAAAGATCACATGCACCGCTGAGAGCTCAGGAATAAGCTTAATCTATGTTACGGCACTGGATATATGCTTATGTAATACATTACGACCTTATGAAATTGTATAAGAAACAGAATGTACTTAAATTGAAACGCGAACTATACGAAACATCGGACTTTCAATCTAACTTGTTTGGTGACCCAACCCAAGACCACACACAGCAAAGATGAGTGTCGTAGCTCCCACCACAAGGTTAAGGAAGTTCCTGTTTAAAGTGTCAACACTGAGATGTGAAACTGTAATAAAGCATTTGATCAATTTGAAACAAAATATATTGTAGTAATAATTTACTCTATTTCTTAAGATAATGAATATTATATTCTGTTTTTAAAAATGACAGTCAAAGCAGAATGTTTTGGATAATAACTGAGAAATTGTAAAATTTCAATTTCGGTACGATTAAATACATTCGTGCTGCTATGTATTGCGTTATCCGTTAGGAGGTCTTGAACAATTCTTATTCAAAGGAAGGAAATAAACTACTGTATAGTACTGGGGATAATTTAATAGAGTTTAATTGTATATGCAGTACTGAAGCTATTTGAGACAAAGTCTATTGCTGAAAGTGAAATATGAGTTACTATTAGGGTTTTATCCCGGGTATGTTATACCCACTGATGATTGAACCTGGAACACACACATGGAAAGCATTAGCGCTAGCAAATTAGCTACGAAGAGTTATATCATACCATAATTCTAAGTCAAGAATGAAGGCAAAAAATAAGAAGCGGAACGACAGACTGTACGATAATAATACTTTAACAATTTTAATTTCACACTATATATTTCGAGACTTTCGAGACGAGACCCGAGACGAGACCGAGACTTGGCCTTCGAGACCGAGACCGAGATCCAGACAGGCATCTGTTGACCGAGACGAGACCGAGACCGAGACGGCGATTTTTGACTCGAGACGAGGTCGAGACCGAGACTGCTACTTATCAACCGAGACGAGACCGAGACTGTATAAAGTCTCGTCTCGTCTCGTCTCGATACCATCCCTACCAGAGACGCCCATGGCACAAAGCACTATTTTTAACTATTTTTGACCCTCGTTGTTGCACTGTTACCTTCAGTGGAGGATTTACGCAGGCGGCAAAGGGGCTAAGCTCGTCCAAAATTTTAGAATTTCTATATAAAACAAATCAAATGTTACTCAACCTTCAAGTCCTCCCCCCTAAAATTTTGTGATTTCTAAACATGAAGTGTTCCTAAAAGAAGCCCCTAACAAAATATTTCTAAAATCTGTCGCGGGTTACCTTTGTGCCCATCCCCTTTTTTCCTTATACTCAGATATTAGAATCTTTTATACTCAGATTGTCACTGGTATTTTTCTGTTTCTTCTTCAGCGCGAGTTTTCTTAAATATTGCCAGAAAATTTTTCTTTTGTTTGGTAATTAGTCAGTGTCCTTTATTCGGTGGTAGCAGATCATGTATCAATTGCCGTGATAGTAATACAGGTGCTAAGACTGCTAATGATTTTAATGGCTCCGTCAAACCTATGGTAACTAGACGAGAAACTTAGTTTAGTTCTAAACATGTAAGAAACCGAGCAATGCATTTCAAATGTAAAAATAATAGTAGTAATTAACTAGTTACAAGTGGAATAACGCGCCTTAAAACAGAAGAGAAATCAAACAGTGTGAAACAGATTGAGATATAAAGTGCAAAAATTATAGCAGAAATGGAACCATTAACAAATAGCTTACATGCTATGATTTAAACCATTGATAATATTTAAACCATGAAGATAAATTTTTGATTACATTGTTTCTTCGGAAAAAAGGTATTGGTAGTAATATTTAGTATTGAATACATACGTATACACATAAAATGATTGTGTTAGGGAATTATTTACTCAAGTTCACGTATTGTTATTTCCTTGTCGAGTAGTTTGTGTTTTGTATTGTGTGTTTTGTATCTTTTCCATCTGTAACATTCGCGTTTCTTTGTTCTTGTCCTGGCTATGTCCAACTTAAAACTATGGACATAAAAGTAAATAAATAAAGGAAAATATCCAATGATGATAACACAGTACGGTTTTATCTTTAAGTACCGGTCTGAAGGCGGATCTGAGCCAAAATGTACAAAGAAACTGTACGCTCCTGTATTCATGGCGATGTGTTAAACAGGAAATGAAATGGTTAGCAGAAGTCTGACAATTACGTCACTTGGTATGCTATTATTTCAAAAGTGTACGTTACACAAAAATTCACTTTAAAAATCTCCCATTTCACTCTATTTATGACATTTTACGATATTAATACAGTAGTAGGACATGGTTACTTCTAGCGCATTTCCCCCCTCCCAATATTTTTAACCAGCGCAGAAGGAACCAACTAATTATACAAACTTACACAGCGCAAAGTATTCCCATAACTACAATGTTAAAGTGAGATCGCATAGGCTTTTATGACATTTAAAATCATAAAAACTTACATCTAAAAACTTATAACTTATAGTGCTGACTTTGATTGAAAAAATAGTTTTTGTTTGGTCCAAATCGGTTCAGAAATAGCTGAATTAGAAGAAGATAAAGTTTAGTATGCTGCATAGGCTTTTATAACATTTAAAATCATAAAAACTCTATAACATAAATAAATTTTCAAAGTAAAAAGCAGCAAAACCTGTGCACAAGTGGACCTGAGAGGACTTACGCCTTTCTCTTATTTGTTTGTTTGGTTTGCTTTTGGCTGCCTCTCAGGCTCCTTTTTCTGTTTGTTTCTCTTTTTGTTACTGCTTCTCTTGTGCCTCCGTTTTCTTTCTGTTGCTGCTTCTCTTGTGCCTCCGTTTTCTTTTTCCGACTAGCGCTAGTCTCCATTCACGTCAACTCAATCTGATTTGCTTGGCTTATAGATGAGAGAGTGAAAATCCTTCTTCTGGCTTGGAGGCGACTCGAACCTGCGACGACCACGCCGATAACTACTCATAGCTGGCCAGACCATGAGCGAGCACACTCGATTAACATGTACTCAAAGAAATCAAGTGAAAATCGGTCCTTATATATGAACAAATACTTCTACAAGTAACGCCATCTATTAGCAAAGTGATAAACTACACGATATGCAGCACTATCTACTGAGTAAATGAGTAACTTCTTAAAATTAGGGATGGCCACATTTTTTCGAAAAATACTTTTTCGAAAAATGGCTTTTTCGAAAACGAAAAACGAAAAACGAAAAATTTTTTGAGAAACGAAAAACGAAAAATTATTCGAAAAACGAAAAACGAAAAATTTTTCGAAAAACGAAAAACGAAAAATTTTTCGAAAAACGAAAAACGAAAAATTTTTCGAAAAGCGAAAAACGAAAAATTTTTTGAAAAGCGAAAAACGAAAAATTTTTCGAAAAACGAAAAACGAATTTTTTTTCGGAAAACGAAAAACGAAAAACAATCGAAACAGAAGGACAAAGTTTGGAGATGGAACACGAAGGGACGAAACGAAACTGAAGAGAAATTTGTAGTTGCGAAAGAGCAACATTTCTTTCCCTGCCTGGTTTGATTGCAGTTGTAAACAAAAGAAAATAAACGCATCATTACATACAGATAAGCTTTACTCCTGGACTGAAATTGAATAGTATCTTATTTCGCTGATGCGGCGGGTTCTAATCGTAATAGCTATTTGAGACTGCTTTTATCTAGTACTCGCCTTTGCTGATACGGTACGTGGTTTCATATTGGCTGTGACTGCATATTTTGGTAACAATAAAAGATTGTTGTTTGGAGAAAGGACACGTGTCCTACGATATCAACACTTCTGATATGTTTATTGGCCTAGTGGGAGAAGCATTAGTTCGTTACGAGGAATACCCAACCGACGTTCATTATATCAGTTACCAACGCAGAGCTTGTTTCGAACTAACTGCAAGAAGATATTTTCGGGAAGTATTTACAATGGGAAAGTCGAATATATGGGAACATTTCACTCGTGAAAATGGTGGTGTTTCTTCAAAATGCAATTACTGTCAAAGTATTATCCACAATCGAAATTCAACAACTGGCTTGTGGTACCATTTAAGATCACGACACGTTGGTGTTATACAGGAAACATCAAGACAGCAGTCACTGGAAGAGATTATTGAGGCCGAGGGTGATCCAGAGATGAAGCCACAAAAGAAACAGAGGTAAGTGGTTGTATATAGGGTCTACATATCTATTGGTGTCATTTGAAGCTTCTACCTTCCTCCCCGAGTGAAGTAGATAAGATTTATTTAGGGGACACTCGTGTTTAACACTCTTAGGGTAAAAATGAAAAATAGCGTGACACGAACACACTTAGTGGACTATTTATCTTTACACTCTTGTAACTTTTAGAATAATATAAAAAAAAGGCTGAAATTTTGTTACAAACTAAGGATGCTACAGTATCACGAACATCCACAAAGATCCAAATGGTTTAGGCTTCTATAACAGTAATTAATAACATGGACGGGCATGCACATCCACAGTACATTAGTGTTACATACTATGATCATGATATGATTTATTTCAAATAAATAGGTACAAAAAGTTGTCATCATAGGTATTCTGCCATTATTGGCAAGTTACTTACCGCAACTGAGAAGCTTCCATGCTCCTTAGTCTTCATGTAAGGGGTTGCAATTTGACTTTTTTTCCCGAAAGATTTTATTTCGATAACTGCTTGGATGAGTATCATATCCAACAACATAGAAGGTTTTCAACGGACGTAAAGATAATAATGCAGTTTACAGCAATTTGATATCTCAAACTGATCTGGAGATATGATACACATTGGTAAAGTTTGCAACACTGGTTAAAATTATGTAATTGCAAGAATTTATTGTAATTACAAGTACCAAAATCTGTTTCTGTAATGTTATAAAAGCAAAAAGGATCAAGATAATTACAAACAATCCCCAAATACGTCATTTTTAGGAGTATCGCTATCAGTATTCACGTTTTTCATACCCCCTGAACGATTTGAGATATCAAATTGTTGTAAAGGCTCTGAGAAGTTTACGTCTTTTGAGAATCACCTACGTGATTAGACGTTCTATTTATGTAAGAAATTTTTCGAAAAAGTCTAATTTTCAATTTCTTGTATTCATTCGAAATAAGCCATAGTCATAATATTCGACACTAAGGTACTTCGAGTTTGCATTTCACCGTCTGTCTCACTTGTATTCATAGACAGATCAAGGAGGGAAAGGTCATTCACCTCCCTGAGTTTCACAATCACCAGTGCTGCAAAAGTCGGTGAGAGAGAAAATAGAATCTTTCACTGCCTTCTTTCCTCACCGTTGAGTTCGTCCTGAATCCGCCTATGCTTTTATTAATACTATTATCAGGTTTCTGAAGTTTAGATGCTTGTCATATTGCAGCGTCCTTAATATGAAACACTGGATAACAAATTTGTGTTGTAAGTTATCGTTTAATATTTAGATTTGAGATATGTAATAACATGGCATAGTGCCGTTAAAAATATAACTTTATATTATGTTGGCAACACTATTAATTTGTTGGTACTGCGGAGTTTATTAGACAGAGTTCCCTTGTTGTTATTTGCATTTTACAAAATTCCAGCCATTTTTATCAATTAGTTTTAAAATTACATGGGCGCAGTGGCGTATTTAGAGGGGTGGCTTCCGGGCTTAAGCCCCCCGAAATCTTACTTAGTATAGTAAAGTAAATGAAATATCTTGCAGAATTTTCACATTTCCAGGCAAAGCCCCTCCCGAAACAAAATCGTAAATACGTCACTGCATGGGCGTATCAAGATCAATGGTCCATCTCAAATTTTTGTACTATAAAGTGAAGAAGTTCCATTATATATAATATAAGCCTAAGTAATCATTTTTTTTCTTTCTTTAAATGTAAAATCTCAAATGATTGTTGCGTTTCCTTCGTTTAAAGAGACCGAAGATATTTTTCAAGTGAAAAGAAAACATATAAATAGAAGAATTGCAATCTAGTTTTTATTTTAAGCTTAACACCTTGCAAATGTGTTCCGATGATGATGAGGATATTGGTTCTGGTTTAGCGTCCTACTCAACTATAGAGACGTGAACTCAGCGTAACATGAGATACAAACCACTTGAGCTCCAGCCTGGAATCGAATCCGGTCTCCCGAGCCGAAGACGCATACGCTAAACATATAACCACGAGGGACCTCGAATGGGGCTGCGTAACTAAGGGAGATGCTAAATGAGCAAAAATAATGGAATTAAAAAATTTAAAGGAAAGGGAAGAACCCGGGAAAGCCCACATGCACTGTGTTTATCCAGCAAAAATCTATACAATTAGCGACGACGCCAAAGAGGGGAAGGGGTAGTTCTTTGATGCAACGCTACGCCCTGACTGCCGCCTACAGACCTATTGTAATAAAGGCTAAACAATATCAGGATTATTTGATAGTCCCAAATTCATCTGTGCCTGAGTGGTTGATGGAAGATAAGAGACTCCAAAACACAGTTTCAACATAAATAGAAATTGAAAGCTAATTATGAATATTTATTAACGTTTATTTGTGAATGAGTAAACGTTTAAAACATAACTTTGAACACTTCTGGTATAAGTTAAAAGCACTTTTTTAATTTTCTACTTTATTTTACAAAGGTAAACAAATATTTTTTCCTAATTCTGTACCGAAGCGAAAAACGAAAAAACGAAAAATAAAATTTCCGAAAATCGAAAAACAGATTTTTCGAAAAAGGCCATCCCTACTTAAAATGTCCACCTAGCTAGCAAATATAGCTAAAACATCAATGTTCAAAAAAGAAAAAATGTCAGTGTTGCCAACTCATTTTTTTCGGAACGTTCCAGGATTTTAATTTTTCAAGATATCGCTTTAAAACATATAGGGATGAATTCACCCCATTACTAATAAATATGATAATTGTTAAAAGTGAATTGGCAACACTGGCAGCCTTACCCCCAAATAAAGTTAAAATTCAATAGCTCGGCTCCTAATTAACCGATTTCAAAAATTCAAACGGCGAATGATTACTAATAACAACCAATTTTTTAAAATGCATAAATGGTTGCATAACCCTCAGGATATGTTTCCCTTTCTCAATATCTCACTAATTTTTATCAAATCGAAAAAATAAAAAATACTACCATAATCACAATAAAATTATAAGACTTTTTTAAAGAATAACATTTTCCCGAAAACTCAAAAATAAACCCGTAAAAAATTCCTGAAATTTCGAATTTGCTATAATCATCAAATATTAACCGATTTTCAAAATTCAAACGACAATCAATAGGCCAATAAATTTAATATCTATTGAATGTTTTATAAATTGCATAACTCTAAGGATATACTTACAAAAACTCAAATCAATCTCTTATTTATACATGTATCTTTAAAACTTAAAAGACATTATGTTCTGTATATCCAAAGGTCTTAGTTTTTATAGTCTTGATACTATAAAAACACTTATACACTTAAAACATACTTAAAATTACAAGTTCGGATATTGATAATGGAATCTTCTGCTAACCTCGTTCTCAATAGGAAACAATGACTTCTTAAACTCTGTCCACTGATCATAATTGAAGCTGAATAGACAGCCGTTAATATCAAAAACAACTTGAACTTCGGTCTGCACATTTTTCACAATTACATTGAAATTATTAGTAAGTATAAATTTCTTTTGAGGATCCATTCTATTCACTCCATTTTTTACTTCTGACGACATATTTTTGATCATTTTTATTATTCTTTGGATTCACAAAACCGATCATCATTTGAAATTCACATATAGAACTCAACAGTTGGATAATTATCTTTTAAACCAGTGTATTTGATTTTTATTCCATCTTTAACGATCTCATCAAGCATTTTATCTGTTAAGTGTTTTGTAAATCTAGGTGGAAGAAATACCTTAAACTCTTCACATTCAACTAAAATGCTCTTTCCAAACTTAGTTTTAATCTTTTCCAATTTCACAATCTTATATTCTTTATTTAATTCTAATTCTCTTAATCCAATAACTTGTTTTTGTTCAAGACTTCCAAGTTTACTTAAAAGCTCAATATGACTCGACATCGTATTTATTATATAGAAAATCAATTAACACTCTTCAATTTTTATCTTCACAAAAAATATTTAATCATTTGAAGACTGCAAACGCCATCCAAGATCATGTAGACGAAGAAGATAAGAAAAATTTTTCAGAAGTTAGGGGGCTACAGCGTAGCCCCTCGGTGGTTATAACAACTTTACACAAAAAATCAATGAAGACTTCAATTTTTATCTTCGCAAAATATATTTAATCATTTGAAGACCGCAAACGCCATTGAAAGACACGTAGATGAAGAAGACAAAGTTACATACAAACAAATACGGGTCCCGGAAAACGGGACCCACGTTAATCCGCTACCATCAATCAGACGAACAGGCCAATACAAACTAGCAAAGGTAAAGACGTTGCCACAATTTTAGAGTATTCACAACCCAGAAACGCCATCCAAGATCATGTAGACGAAGATGATAAGAAAAATTTTTCAGAAGTTAGGGGCATTGAATCAATGCCCCACGTTAATCCACAACAACATACAATCTTCATCATTTTTTATCAATTTCGTTTTATGGAAAAAACTTCCATAAAACAATACAAACATGCATTTAACTATCTAAAACTCTTCTACTACTTTCTCATTCTTGGGATCATATGTAAAGTTCTTTTGTCCAATTAAAATCGCATAACATATAGTATTAGCAGCCACAGCTTCTGCAAAGTCTACTACAATCTTTAAGTTTGTTCTCTCATTTGCCGATACATTCTTCCTCTTACTACAATTAATCACATACATTGGTCTGTTATCTATAAACTCTTTAGGGCCATAGTACATTTCGGTATTGCCACATGTTATTCTTTTAAATGCAGTATAATCTTCATACATCTTAAAATAATCCCTGTTAGCAATATCTAAGATTCTCGATTCTTTTGGAAATACCTCATTCCTTCCATTCTTAAGATAGATATTCTTTACCTTACAATGATCAAATTTACTTGCATCTGCTGTTTGTTTGCCACTTCTATCAGTTTGGAACATTACAACTACGAAGTCAGGCATATCAAATTATCTAGAATTAAATTGAGTAGTAACATCAAACTCCAAGAAAGAACCTACAACAGTCTTCTGAACACATTGATAAGTATGGAATGAAAACATGATTTTAGGTTCTTTAAGAATATTCAACTTTAACTTGTTTTCATAATTAGATTCGTATTCAACAATAGGCATTCTTATCTCCATACTTTTTATTGTTATTTTTCCATCATGAAGAGCTGCTGCACCTGCTCCTGATCCAGTCCATTTGTACAAGACATCGTTATTGTTGTTAGATTTTGTAAATGTTATTCTCAATCCGCCTTTCCACATAACCTCTTTATAATCACTTAAAAAGCCTGGAATTAATCTTAATGGGTACAAAACACTAAAGTCCTTTCTTAGACCAAGTTTATCATCTGTTTCAAATCCTGCTTGTTTTAAATATTCAACTTCTGGTTTGGAAATCTTTAATGTTCCAATAGCTGTAGATGTTATTCCTGGTAGTTCAATCTTATCTATAACAACTCCATGCTTTCTAACCTCAATTTGAGAAAAGAAGAATGGTAAGAAGTTATCTACAAGTTTTATAGTATCATTTGCACCAAAATGTTCCTCCAACTGATGCATCAACAACTTCAAAAGTCATATGACAATCTGCTTTGTTTGGATGTATGAAGCCATCCCCCACATCGAAATCAAACTCAATATCTTTGTTAGCTTCATTCAAATTATTAAATGTTCTTGTGTTAGCTTTAAAACTCTGTAACTCATAACTCTCAACACTATCCATTTATTATAAAGAAAATCTTGAAACAACGCTTTTATGGGATATACCCATAAAAGAATCATACATAATAACAATTAAAAACTTATAATCCCCATCCTAACTTAACCTTAGCATTCATAGCAGTACCAACTCCAAAAGCAGCTAATCATTCACCAATTAACGCATCACTACTAAATGCTCTTTTCCACGCTTTAGTTTCTAGTTCCTTATCTGCAATATGTCTTGACTCTGTATCTTTATTGTCTCTGTAGTATATATCGTGTTCTTTACAAGCCTCATCTAATGGGTTAATACCTTTATCACCTCTCTCTAACCTTTCTTGGAGCTTAGTTCCCGGACCACAATACGAAAATCCTGGAATATGTAATTCAAATGGAAGTTTATTAATCAAACCATTTACTAATCCTTTTCCAAGCTTCTCATAATTCCAGAATCGTGGTGGTAATGTATTTAAGATCTTAATCAAATAACCTATACCTTTTGGATCATTAGGAATAAATTGTGAAAGCTTATTATTAATCATAGTTACTATACCTACTTTTTCATTATAAAAGTTATAATTACCAGCCTTTTCTTCTCCATCTATAACTATTAACCGATCAATTAACTTTCTCACATCATCCATCCATATATATTCTTTAGGTATCTCTGTATATTGTTTAATTCCTTCACCAGTCCTTTTAGGTGTCGTGTTCTTTTTAGGAGTTGGAGGTAAAGATGGTTTAATATAATTATCCCAAATAGGCTTGATAATATTAATGTACTTAGAACCTCTACTAGATGCTACCTTTTTATCTCGATTATATTTTTGGAAGGCAGCATCTGACTATATTATTATTTCCTTGTACTGTTCAAAATTGTCATCATCATAATCTTCAATGGTTTTATTAGTATTCATCGTTATTAATTCCCATAGACCTTCTGTTCCTTTATAAGTTTTACCATTAATTATCAAATCATCACCATTCACTTTAACTTCAGAATTTCCCACCTTATTTATTATTTTTCCATCTTCTTCTACAGTTCTTATTCCAAATACACTATCATTTCTTTTACTATAATATTTCGTTGCAATCTTACCAAATGATTGGGCTGTTGTTAAAAGCTCTACTCCTTCCACTTTGTCTTTAATTTGTTTTCTCATTTGTTTTATTTCTCCCGTTATAGGCGTATCACTACTACTTGGAGAACTATCATAAGTTATCTTCTTAGGTGTTTCTAGTAGACTAGGATCTATTGAAGCCGACTTATGTACAACTGGAACAAGTACAGTTATTAGATTTTTATTTTGTTCTGCTACTTCTTTGATCTCACTTCCCAAGTTTTGAATAGCATCAATTACAGGTTGTTCTTGTGTCTTAAATTTATCATATATACCTGCTCTTTCTTTCTTCCAAGGTTTGAAGCCCTTTATCAAGAACTCCTTTAACTTGATATTCTTAATAATTTCTTTCTCATCCATTTATTATTTAGAAAACGAACAAACGTCAATAAACGTTAATAAACGTCAATAAACGTGAAAAAACGTCAATAAACGTCAAACGTTAAAACGAACAAACGTGAAAAAACATCAAACTTTTATAAAGTGTTTTATCTTGTTCCTATACTTACCATTGTTTACCTTCCTTGTCATATCAGTTACTATAAAACCATAATCTTCTTGCCAACATTTTGAACATATCTCTTTAAATTTATCATAAGACATATCTCCCCCAACAAACTCATTATACACATGTTTAAGATTAGTATCATCTTGTCTGAATATGCAGAGGAAGTTAACGTTATCTCTTATAAGCTGTTTAGGTACTTTCGAATATGTTTGTGCAAGATAGAAACAGTCTAAATGTCTATGCCTACCTCTTGTAAAGTAATTTCTAACAGTATCTTGATTCTCTAAAATGTAATCATCAAACACAACGACAGAGTATTTTTCACATTCGTCAATAGGTACAATAGAATCATTACTGCTTAAGAACGTTGCTATTTGTTTCTTAAACTTTAGTTCTGCTTTTTCAAATCGATCTTTTAACTGCTAATACTTTGACTGATTCATGCTTTTAGAATATATATAGAAGTAATTATTGTTTAACCAACCTGGCTGTAATAAAAAATTAAATAGCAAAAACCTCTTACCACACCCAGATGGACCCACTATAAGACATCGAATATCATCAGGTATAAGTTCTCCATTTCTTTTTTTAGCTGTTGTTTCTTTTATCATCTCTTTTACATCCCAATTAATAGTTTTCTTACTCATTTATTATAGAGAAAATCGTCTCTTTTATGATCTTATATCTTTAAGTTGTTCTCTGATCTTAAGCAACGTATCTTTTATATATTCATTATCCATTTCACCATTTAATGTTATTATCATCTCTAACTGTTCTTTAAATGAGTTAATACAAGTGACAATGGTTTTATATTCATCTTTTCTTTTGCTTATGTTTAACTTAGAAGACAAACCTGTTATTATAGCACTTCCAGTTGCAAGAGACGTTGTTAATATTGAGTAAATTGTTACAGGTATAAAAATATTAATAAATCCAGTTGCTGCAGAAAGTATAACTGATAACGTGATCAAAGTGTAGTATGCATATTTAACAATTCGTAGTTTTCTCTTTTTCTTCTTTAAACGGTATTCTAACTTTTGAATGATATCTTCTATTAACTTGATTACTTTCTCTCTTGGAATATCTCTAGGTATATCAAACTCATTCATTTATTATATAATAAATGGCTAAGGTATTTAAGTTAACGAGTGATACTTCTGTTTTAAAGAAGAAACTCCATTATGAATTAGACAACAGTAACAACTATTTAAGTATAGGACTAGTTGGGTTTTACAGTACATATCTAACTCCAAACATTACACATAATGCGTTGTTTAAGTATGGAGATGAAATTGTTCGTATACCAAATGGACAATACAGCTTAAACAGTCTTAATGATTATTTAAAATCTCGCTCCATAAACATAACGTTAAAAGATGATCATATAACAAATAGAGTAAAAATAGAAACAGGTGATATTGATATCACAATGGGAAATTTAGATACTGTTCTTGGATTTAGGTTTTATGAATTTTTAGGAAAGAACAAAACACATATTGGAAGTAAGTTGCCAAAGTTTCATCCGTTTGATACTATAAATGTTCACTGTAATATAGCAAATGGTATGTTTGTTAAAGATACAGAATACACACATAGAGAAACAGGGATTATAGCATCATTTAAAACAGATGCTGAGTTTAAACATAGTATTATTTATGAACCTACTTATCCATTATTTTTCCCTATATCTAAAGACAAATTTGACAATTTTGAGATAAGGATAACAGATGAGAATGACTCCTTAATTGATTTTGGTGGAGCTACAACAACTGTACTTTTACAAACTAAGATTTTTTCTTAAATAAATAGGAAGATGTGTTCTATTAAAGGTTGTATGTTTAGCGTTCCTTACAACGAACTAAAGGATTTAAATATCGATCATGTATTAACAAAGAAACAACTTAGTGATAAATCTAAGAAAATTAAAGAAGGTAAAGGAATGGATTTAACTTTAACTACTGCACAAATGAAAAAGATTAAGAAAGAGCATATGGGTGGTTTTATTTTTACAATTCCAGCCATTTTAGCAGTTTTAGGAGCAGTTGGTTCATTAGCAGGTGGTGCAGCAGCGATTATTAAAACTGTACTTGATGCTAAGAAGCATAAACAAGAACTTGAAGTACAAAAAAGACACAATATGGCTATGGAAGTAAAGCAGGGGGCAGGTAAACCAAAGAAGTCAAAAAACTAAAACCATTAACCAACTTCGATATAGAGAGGTTGGTTAAAGAATTAAAGATAAAACGATTTAGAGGTGTATTTGTGAGTGATGAACTTCCACAAAAACCCTATGTACACCTTGTCTCAAAAAGGTTGAGCGCATTCTTTACTGGTGTTTTGAGGCAATAATTTTCTAAGTCCAGCTTCGGGTATCTTCGGGAAAAAGTAAGCCAGGTTCGAACCTCCAAGCCAGCCTTTGCAATCGGGAAAAAGTTTGCAGATGTGTTTTTCTTCTTTTAAATATAATAAGACTTGTTACCAAGTGTTAAAAAAAAGCAACATTGATTGAAATACTTAATGATACAATATTTCGAAACCTTTTTTTTCAATCTCAGCACATGCTTGTTTGTCATTTAGCTCTCCATACGTAATGGAACATTTAAATACGTTAACGAATCTTTCCATATGCAAAAGAATGCTCAAAGTTAAGAAATAGAACATAATTATCGCCTGAGTACTAAAATAAAAGTCAAAGTAGAACAGAAACGGCGTTTGTAATGGATATGAATGTCATAATTATCTTGAGATCCGTTATACATCGCTAGAAGGTTGTGTTAGCTCATTGGTAAGCTGTCGGGTTTCAAATCATAAGGTTGAGGGTTCGAATCCCGTCTAGGCTAATCCTTTTTTTAAAATTATATTTTCCGCAATGCATGAAAAATTATATAAAATAATTACATTAGAATACATAAGTTGTGTATATATAACATAATCATTGCAGAACATAGTAATTATTATGTTTAAAATATAACATCTGAGATAATTTTCACAGTAGGTCGGTATTATATATGAGGATGTAAATACAAGTTAAGAAACTCGTTCAATAGCAATAAATAAATCATGTAGTGTATTTATTTGCAGCTATTTGTCATATAGAGGGTAATTCTCAACATTCATAATACAGAATGTCATTTATGTTTTTGAAAAGTTATTGGATGCATAAACAGAAGGTATAAACAGAGAATCCAAAGTCGGAACGCTCGCAAAAAAATTCATGAACCCCAAAGGTCACGTGAGCAGACTGGAATTGTCCTTATGAAGCATGCCACAGCAGAAAGTCTTTACATAGATTTTCAATTCAATTCCTGATATATGCTTTTGCAATGTGGAGGTGGTGATGCCTTGAGTCGCCCTCTCTCGCTCGCTCGCTCGCTCACTCTCTATTTATACAGAATATAAAAGTGGATTTATGTGTGTATTTCAACATAATTCTGATATATCTAGAGCAATTTTAACTATATTTCTTACAGTCTGGAAAAAGAGTACTGTCGGGATACATATCAAAAATGCTAGAAACGGGTCGATATTAGTATCGAATCTATAGTTTCGTGGTCGCTTAGGTGAATAGTTCTACTTTCAATTCAAGTCCAATTAAGCTTCCATTAGCACCCAGGGTGGTTACGTAGCGACATAAAGATATCGAAATCATTCGATATTAGAATCGAATCGTAAGTTTGCAGCGCCGCTAACAGTGCAGCATTTCCCATTAGTCCACATTAGTCCACATTTCACATTAGTCCCATTGCCTAGAGGGCAACATATTTGCAGAGTGCAAAGTTTAAAACTTGAATAATATTTTAATTTTTCCGTATGAAAAAGTTATAAATCAAGAGCAAATATACTATTTCACGAACAATCCTCTTTTACTATTTTAATATGTTTAATAATAGCATAAGAAATCTAATAGTAATTCAGAACATGTTTCACAGTTGTTATTTTTTGTTACATAGTTGTAGCTGTAGCATGTAGTGAGTGGAATTTAACTGTAATAAATTCACTAATTAACCATATTCGAATTAAGTTTTATTTTTAAGTTCGGGATGAAGGGGTGGAGAAATATGTAGTTATTGGGGGCACCGAGCTTTTCTACATTTTACTTTCAAGATCTCCATTTTTCTTTTGTCATTTGTTTCTAATAAAAAAAAGTTCAGTCACTTTTGGATTGTCATAGGATAGTAGGAGTTGGATTTTGGGATGCAGCCTGTGAGATTCTAGAGGAGCTAACTGCTTGAAAAAATATTTTTGAATCATCTGTAACATATGAAATAAGGATATGTATCATAAAAAATTGAAAGTAACTATGTCTGCGTAATCATCACGGTCAAATTGCAAAGTCAAATGAATTGACGTTTGGTATATAATCAGGCTCCATTCCCAACTGGGAAGTTACCATACGCGTGTCACTTTCATTATAATACATATCCTTAGGGGGAGTAGAAGTCCGAATTTTTGCGAAAAATTTAGTATCTTACAAGCCGTTCAACTGAGAGCTGAAATTCAACATATAACTCTTTATTAAAAATAAGGAAAATATGTCCTGGCATTTTTTAAAATTATCTTTTATGAGCGGGGGGACGGGGGTGCATTTTCTATATATTGGAAATTGGTAGTGGGTTGATTTGTAAAAATAATCGAAAACGATTGATATTAGTTGAGAAACAAATTGAGTAATGCAAACTAAAGTTCTTTTTGAATTTTATACCCACTGCTTTCTATTTATAATTGCTGAAGCTGGTGCCATAAAGTTAGAGAAAAATGGCCATAAAATTTGTATTCTAAACTTAATTACATTGGCATTTTCAATTAGTACGGCATGCTTAATTATATAGAAAATTAGTTTCTCTCTCTCTCTCTCTCTCTCTCTCTCTTTTTTTTTTTTTTTTTTTTTTACGTTGGTCTACTTTTCCTTGATTTGAAACTTTCAAATTTCACCCTATTTTCTACTGAAATGTGTCTGTAAGGCAACAAAGAAATATATATATATGATAAATTTAAATTCATTTTAATTTGGAAGATGAGAAACACTTTGCCATTATATATCGTAAAGGTCAGACCCACCAGTATTGTAACAGAGAGGTGCTTGAGCCATTGACGGTAGAAATTCAAACTCCGATAAGTGATAATTTCACAGTCTTGTTTTATTACAAGTGTAACCTCTTTAGTCAATGGAGAAGAGGACGTGGGCCATCGGTCAGAGTTGATGTCGATGGGTTTTGGTGGTTCGGAGTTGGTCGCAATGGTTCAGAGTGGTTCATAGTTGGTGGTGGGTCAGAGTGGATCACGATGGTTGATGGGTCAGAGTGGGCCAATGGGGCATTTGGGTGGTGGGTGATAGTGGGTCATGGTGGGTCGTGGATCAAATTTTCATTGACCCACACCATCTCTGGTTAAAATTGTACTAAAGATAAGAGGGACCGAAGATGTATGTCGGCTATTATGCTCAAATTTTGCTCATGGATAGTACTCCACCAGGAAGCAATAAATCTGAAACGGTTCACGGTATCACCTTCTAGAACTCGAGATGTAGGGGTTTGTCTGATTGGCTAAATTAAGACGTCAATGATTTATCCTTCAACAACCAAGCTTTTTATGATCGTTTCCGTGGAACACGTGCCTAGTAATCGTAATATTGATAGTTTGCGTCCACCCCGGGTATTTGTTTTGTGTTTTTTTGATTCAGCTAAATATAAACAAAACACACATATAGGCATTTTGACATATTTCGGGAGAGTAATTTTGTGGTTCGTTGGCGTTTCATCGCGTCTCTGCTGCTGGTGGTAAAGTTTTCAAAATGGAACTTGGGCCACCACGGATCGTCGCTGCGGGGCCACCAATTTCTGGCGAGAGGTCAATAGTTGACCATCTGTAGTCCACCGACGCTTACAGCTTAGAGTAATGAACGATGTCTTTGCCTTGTAGAGTTCATGACTACCGACGTCGGCAGTCAACTAGCTTTTAGTATTCCTTTACTAACCATCTATTGTTCATGTTTGTACACGGTGTTGTCATAATAATAATAATAATAATAATAATAATAATAATAATAATAATAATAATAATAATAATAATAATAATAATAATAATAATAATAATAATAATAATAATTATTATTATTATTATTATTATTATTATTATTATTATTATTATTATTATTATTATTATTATTTGTAGTAATAGTAGTATAATTGATGATAGAATAATTATTGTCTAGGTAGGACTACACACAGGATTTGGCTCGTTTTGGTTCGACTTGACTCTAATCCGAGTCGAGTTGGAAGATATTTTTCGCGCCGAGTCCAAGAGTAGACCTCAAAGATGTCTGTTTCGAGTCGAGTCGAGTTTCAAAGGAAAGTCGTTCGTGCCCATCCCTACTAATGAGAGCTTAATCGGAGTTAAGCGAAATTGAAAGTCTCACTATTTATCTAAGCGACCCCGAAAACTATGAATCTAATATCGATCATTTTCTAGCAATCTTTTATATGTATCCCCCTCCCATTCACCATAGGTAACCCGACAGCAATCTTTTTGAAACTATAAGAAATGTGGTTAAAATTACTCTAGACCAGTGGTTCTCAATCTAATTCCTATCACGATCCCCTTTTATCACACGCTCTTGCCAGCGACCCTTTTATAATTTGTTTTACCTATTTCTATAATGGTAGAATCCATTTTTTTGTTTATAGTGAACAGTGCCATGGAAAATCAGTGCCCGGGGCGAGAGTATAGTACGATGTCACCGTATATATGAGTGACGTCGACAGACTAGCTACGAAGCGCCACCATGGTTGGCACGAAGCTCAATAACATTTTCAAAATAAACCCTACCTTTCCTTAATTTTGAGCACATTTTATTACGTTTTTCCTTCTATTTTACACATGTGCACATGTACTTTCCTAACATGAGTAACACACTTCCTCCGAAATGTGTGGCCCCTTTTTTCGGCGCCCGGCACTGACAGTGGATACAGTAACTGTAATATCTATATTCCCAATGTCGAAGGTGCTGGTTCAAGATGGATGTTAAACTCCTTCATTGAAGAGGCCATTAACGTATCCGATCTAAGCCCACAACTTCTTGACCAAATAATAGAATGATCATGCGACAAGTCTTTGCAACTGTAACGAGGACTTGGACTTTTTTGTAACGAAGACTTGGACAAGTTCTGCCTGATGAGGAGAGAAGAATATCCTGGTCTGGGGATTGCTGCTTTAAAAGTAATAATTCCATTTGCTATATCGCACTTGTGTGAAAGTGTGTTTTTTTATGGTAAACATTAAAACAAAGATAAGAAATCGCTTATCAGTTGAAAATGGTTTGATAATGTTCGTCATGAAGATTGAACCGGACATTGCTGCACTAGTGAAATTACACCATGCTTAGGTATCTCATTAGGTTTTAATTTTAATTGTATTTCAATGTGCAGGTTTTGTTGCATGTGTATTTTTCTAGTATTTCTATATACAGTTCTCATTAGTTTTATATCATACCTCTTTGATTTAAATTCATTTTTAAACAACTCTACTAACTAACTAACTCTATGGCCTATGGAACCCGGAGGTTCAATGCCGCGTTCACAAAAGCTCTGCACTGACTTCCATCCTTAGCCAATTGGATCCAGTTTCTACTTTGTATTCTTATCTCAGCGAGATCCATCTTAATATTGTCCTCCCATCTGCGCCTAGGTCTTCCTAATGGTCGTTTTCCGATTGGTCTTCCAGTCAAGATTTTGAAAGCGTTTCTACTTTCTTCCATTCTAGCTACATGACCTGCCCACCTAAGCCTTCTAGACTTGACAATGTTGGGTAAACCGTATAAATTATGTAGTTCCTCGTTATGAAGTTTCCGCCATTCCCCATTCCCGTTCCTCTTGGGTCCGAATATTCGTCTAAGGATCTTGTTCTCAAATACTTTCAGTCTATGTTCTTCCCTCAGAGTAAGCGACCATGTTTCGCAACCATACAGAACAACAGGCATGATTATCGTTTTGTATATTTTAAGCTTCAAATTTCTCGACAGAATTCGCGACGACAAGAGACTTTGAACCGAATAGTAACACGAATTCTACACCCTTTGAAAATGTTCAGTAGACTTATTTTTTATTGTTCTTTACAGTGTGTATAAAAAATAAAAGTATGCTTATCAGAACAAAATTAAAAATAATATTTAAAAATAATATTTAAAAATAATTTCTGGTATTAGATTCTAACTACATTTATCTCTTCCGCCTATCTTCGCGATTCCCTAGGGGCCGCGACTCCCAGGTTGAGATACCCTGCTCTAGGCATACATGAGTTATGTTGGAACATACATACATACACTTTTATGTGTATAAATGCAGATAAGAGAGAGATGAGAGAGAGCGATTAAGGAATTGCCGCTTTACTTTTGCGATTCGCGAATTTCTTGCGTGACAGTTTGGGGCTAGCTAGTTTTTTGTCTTGGACCACGATCCGATTTTCGATATGCTCTACCTAAATGCTGTAATGCGAATATTGAGAAGTTATCTGCGATGAAAGTAGCTGCAAATAAATACATTACATAACTTATTTATTGCTATTACACGATTTTTTTAAATTTGTATTCAATATTCACACATAACACACCGACGTTCTGTCAATACCTCAGATGTTATATTTTAAAGATAAGAATTACTTATGTCGTGAAATGATATGAATATATATATTCAACTGATATATACAACTGATGATATGAATATATATATTCAACTGATATATACAACTGATGAATTGTAATGTAACTATTTTACATAATTTTCATGCATTGAGGAAAGTAGAATATCATAAAAGAATTTCACCTGAACGGGTATCGAACTCACGATTTTAGCGCTCGGTGGTGTACCACTGAGCTAACAGGACCGCTTTTCGGAAGCTGCTTCTGAAATATAACTGAGCTCATACGTAAATGCTCTTTTCCGTATGGAAATCACAATGACGAAACGAGAGTGTGAATACATAGTCTCGAAATATTGTATCATTAAGTATTTCAATGTTACTTTTTTCTACACTTAATACCATTTCAACATGTCTTATTATATTTAACAGAAGGAAAAACATATCTGTACATCGTTTCCCGATTACTAAGGTTGGCTTTGGAGGTTCGAACCAGCAGCTTTAGTTTACTGTTTTCCGAAGATACCCGAAGTTGGACTTCGAAAGTGTTTGTCTCAAAACAGCTATCATCATATTGCTCAATCTGTTTGGTATATGGTATATGTTTTTATACGTGTAAAGTCAGTATAACAATTCATTCTTTAAACAGCTTTTCGTATGTATTAATATTTCTTTATAAAAACTGTTTTTAATATTATTATTACGGCGCACCATTTTCAGATTTCTTTCGCGAGTCGTTGACCAAGTCGTTCCCCACCAGCGTTGCCAGACTCACAGCTCGGAATTATTCCAAAACCTGATCGAACTTATGCTAGATTCGGTCAAATTATGCTAGATCCTCATAATTACTAATTCAGGAGTTTGAAAAAACGAAGTTGAGATACGATAACGTAACTTAAAATACACAGAGAGCAAGAATGCATGGATAGAACTCAATACTTCACGCACCAAAATTTTAACTCAACTAAATTAATGCAGTCGTTGCCAGATTCAATGGCGTATATGTCGTATAAATGAATGCAAAGTTTTTGTTTACATATTTTGAAAGAAAATTACTTCGCAGCATAAGCGGAGTTGGGAATCGTCTGCTGGGGGGGGGGCAGATTTTTGGTCGGTTTTGGAGCTGTCATTTCAGGAATAAATATGATCATGAAGTCAGAAATAAAGATGAAGTTGTCAAAAAGTTGGGGGGAGAATGGCCCCCATAGCTCCGCCCACGCGTCGGAGTTAAAGGATTAGAAAACCCTGGGTGGAGCCACAAAAAAGCCCAAAGACGTTTCGAACTTACTTCGAAAAATAAGACTGCCTGTATGGTTTACCGACTGTATGAATCAATGGAAGAGGATACATTTCTGCCGTTCTTTTTCTTCCCACGACCAACTTCTTTCTCATCTCCAGATTTTACGGCTTTTCGATAAACTTGCTGAAATTGTGCTAGATTTGGGCAGGATGCTAAAAGCAAAATGCTAGATGCTAGAGACATGCAAATTATGCTAGATCTAGCATCATTATGCTAGATCTGGCAACGCTATTCCCCACAATAGGCGTGTCGTGCAAGTAACCAATCACACGTCAGGTACTAGCTTTTACCTATTGCTTCCTTCTCACAGCTCAGAACATTGGTAACTATGGATAGACGTACAGCAGTAATTACTTTATGGAGTTGGAAGGTTATTCTGCAACTGCAGCTAGCAAGCGAGTAGGTGTCCCGGCCTCTACAGGAAGGCGATGGATTCGGAAATATGGTGCTACAGGTCAGACTGATAATTTACGATCTCCTGGTCGTCCGCATGTGTCAACCGAAGCCCAAGATGCGAGATTAGTAAACGAAGCCCGGTTAGACCCACTAAGGACGTCTAGACAGCTAAGGGAAGTTTCTCTCTTTCCTGGTAGTAAGCATACAGCTCTGCGAAGGCTTCTTCATGCTGGGTTACGTGGCCGTGTTGCTGCCGTGTAGGAAAAACTCTCAGGCGACCACAAAATTTACCGTCTCGCGTTTGCACAGGCGAATGTGGGTCTCAATTGGGAAAACGTAGTTTTCTCAGATGAGTCCATATTCACAACATCAAAGGAGGGACGCCGTTTTGTGTATCGTCCGAGAGGCACCCGATATGACCATTTCTAGTCGCGGAGCAGGACAGCTTCATAGAATTGAAGGACATCTGGACAATGCTCAGTACTTAGACATTATCAGTAATATCATGGTGCTATCTGTACGAGTATTTCAGCCTGATGGTGTAATTCAGTTCCAGCAATACCAGTCGCCAATACATACTTCCCGTGTGATTCAGGAATGGTTCGCAGGGCACCCTGAGATTGATTTAATCGACTGGCCGCTCGTGGAGCAGACCTCAATCTCATGCAAAATATGTGGGCAGAAGTGAAGCGTACTCTAAGGGAAAGTTGGCCTGAGGCAGATCCACCAAGAACTCAGGATGACCTGTGGCATCTTGTTTCCGAAGCATGGCTGGAGGTAGGGGAAGGAGATAGATTTGTCACCCATGTAATAGATTCCATGCCCAGAAGAATGGAGCGTGTAATAAATTCAGAAGGGTCTTGGACACAATATTAATGTCCCCGCCTTAACTCCCGAAAACAGCCCTTTTCAGGGCTACTTAAACGCTTCTGAAAATATTTCTAGAAGTAAACCACTCCTAGTATCCGATTTCTGTGCAATCCTACCAACAAAAGAATGATAATTAGCTGTAGGCTTTGAACTCAAGACCTCTTTATTGGCAAGTCCGTACTCTACCAGTGAGCTAACATGAACACGCAAACCCAATCTGAAGAAACACGATTTTCAATTTCTGGTATTCGATGACAATGGGTGATATCAATAAAAATAAGTAACTACTCCTGAGAAGTCCTGCTCGAGAATCGGAGTAACTACAGCTGGAGTAATCTCCTCCCTCAATTTCGTATCAATAAAACAAGCCACTACTCAGGTCTAGTCTGCTCCAGATTTATGAACGTTTACTCGCGCTTCCTCTGCACGTAGCACTGAGTCGTATCAATAAAAGAAGTGATTACTCATTTCTCCCATTCATCGCGCAGTCATTTCGTTGTTTTTAATCTATGGCGTAGTATCTTAAAAGCCATGGAAGGGGCAAGTAGCAACGATAGCTTCAATCAAAGTGCATTTGTGGATATTGTAAAAGAGTTTCCAGTGGTACTTTCAAAGTCACAGCTACCAGAAAGTAAACGAAGGAAAGCCGAAACTTTGAATGTAATTACAGTGAAATGCACCGAAATATCAAATACATCTACGACTGAGACACAAATTCAAAAGAGAATCTTTAATATTCGAGCGAGAATAAAAGAAAAATAAAAAAGAAGAAAACAATTAAAAAAAAACGGGAAAGAAGAAAGTAATACTAAAACCATGGGAATGAACCTATTTGAGCTGATGGATGTTGATTGGAATCCAGCAATATCAAGATTAACACGACAAGCGCATATCACGTGTTATCCAAGGTCTTTGTAGATTGTTTGGCTTTAAGAACGAAATCAGACACTTGGCTCCTTTGTTTTCTTTTTTAAAAAGTCCAGCCACCCACGTCATAAATCACGTCCATCTGATTGCGTTTTCCACACCATACGTGTCCCCTTTCGCCTTGACATAAACTAAATACATTCTCATGTATACACCCTTATACACCCTTTCTATCAACGTTGAGTTGAGTTGATTATTAGTTTAACGTCCTTTTCAGTAGCGTGCCTATATGAGACAGAACCCACTGATTAACGTGGAATCCAAACCACATGAGCTCCTGCCGGGAATCGAACGCGGGTCTCCTATGCCAAAGGCATGTACGCTAACCGCTTAGCCACGAAATAGCTCTTCCTATTAACGTATTACTCTTCAAAATACTAGGTTTCTTTAATGCCACTTGTGTATAGTCAAGTGCTCCGATAGCACCCGGAAATGTATATTGTTCTTGCCACTCTGCCTTTCCTGTTTGTATATTACGCACACTTCCGGAAACAATCCATTTTCAGGTAGTCATAGACAGTACTTTGAGCCATACCAGAATCCCCTGACATTCCGACCTGGAATCCCGGATCACTCACGTAACGCAAGAAAACCCAGGGCACCGATTTCTCTGTAAATTTGGGGGGGGAGGGCATTCAGATGCAGAAGGTATATATATCAGGATTTTAAGACAAATTGCACTCTAATTATGTCAAATATTGTATATTCATAAATACAATAGGGAGCCCACATGAGTTTTGGGGAGCCCGGGCCCCCTCAGGATCGGCGCCCTTGAAGAAAACCCGCATCTTTTCATCATTACGTAGTCCATCACCCCGAATTTCGGTTGATTCTCCTTTAAAAATGGGTGATATCAATAAAAATAAGTAACTACTCCTGAGAAGTCCTGCTCGAGAATCGGAGTAACTACACCTGGAGTAATCTCCTCCCTCAATTTTGTATCAATAAAACAAGCCACTACTCAGGTCTAGTCTGCTCCAGATTTATGAACGTTTTCTCGCGCTTCCTCTGCACGTAGCACTGAGTCGCATCAATAAAAGAAGTAGTTATTCATTTCTCCCTTCCGTCGCGTGGTCATTTCGTTGTTTTTAACTTATGGCGTAATATCCTAAACGCCATGGGAGGGACAAGTAGCAACGACAGTTTCAATTAAAATGCATTTGTGGATATTATAAAAGTTCCAGTGGTACTTTCAAAGTCACAGTTACCAAAAAGTAAACGAAGGAAAGCCGAAGCTTTGAAGGCAATTACAGTGAAATGCAACGAAATATCAAATACATCTACAAATGAGACACAAATCCAAAAGAGAATCTTAATATCCGAGCGAGCATTAAGAAAAAAAAAAAAAAAACTAATTTGAAAAAGAAAACGGGAAATAAGAAAGTAATACTGAAACCACGGGAATGAACTTCTTGGAACTGATGGATGTTGATTGGAATCCAGCAATATCAAGATTAGCACGACAAGTGCATATCACGTGTTGTCCAAGGTCTTTGTAGATTGTTTGGCTTTAAGAACGAAATCAGACACTTGGTCCTTTTGTTTCCCTTTTTAAATAGTCCAGCCAGTCACGTCATAAAGCACATCCATCTGATTGCGTTTTCCACACCATACATGTCCCCTTTCACCTTGGCATAAAAAAAATATATATTCTCATGTATACACCCTTCCTATCAGCGTTGAGTTGAGTTGGTTTTGAGTTTAATGTCCTTTTCAGTAGCGAGGCTATATAAGACGAGACCCACTGAGTAACTTGGAATCCGAACCATATGAACTACAGCCGGGAATCGAACGCGGGTCTCTCATACCAAAGGCATGTACGCTATCCGCTTAGCCACGAAGGAGCTCTTCCTATTAGCGTATTCGTCTCCAAAATACTAGGTTTCTTTATTGCCACGTGTTTCTAGTCAAGTGCTCCGATAGCACCCGGAAATGTATATTGTTCTTGCCACTCTGCCTTTGCTGTTTGAATATTACACACACCTCCGGAAACAATCAATTTTCAGATTTCGCAATAATCGCATCCATTACACTTGTAGTAGTCATAGACACAGTACTTTGAGCCACAACAGAATCCCCTGACATTCAATTCAGACCTGGAATCCCGGATCACTCACGTAAAGCAAGAAAACCCGCATCTTTTCGTCATTACGTAGTGCACCACCCCAAATTTCCGTTGATTCTCCTAAAAAATGTTGTGCTAACTACTTTACATTTTCTTTAATGAACCTATGTTTTTTGTAATCTCCATTTGCAACATTTCTATGCAATTTATAAGTTTTACTACATAGCAAAACAATCATATACTCTGCCATATTTTGCACGGAGTCACCTATTTAGCTTGCTCCACAAATTTGGAGAAGTTACTAGCATCACAGAAGAGTCTTGATTTTTATTGATATCAAACGCGGAGTAGTTATTCGGCTCGAGAATAGAGGTGTGGTTACTTCAAAAGGGCGGGGCTTCTCCGAGGTCAGCCGAGACGACTAGTGCTCAGTTCTCTTTTTATTGATACCAATGCGAGTAACTACTTTAAAATTGGGCGTAATGAGTAACTTCTCCGTTTTATTGATATCACCCATATGATGCTGATATACTTGGCAAATGTTGTATTCAACTTGGGATATTCCGCAACACACACACACACACACACATAAACAAAGCGAAAGAGAGAGAGAGAGAGAGAGAGATGAATATACAAAAGCATATTCAACGTATTCGAATGAGACTCTAAGTAACGACATTCCGTTCTAAAGAGAATTTGTGTTTCTTCCCGTGACGTTAAGGGGATCGGGAAAAGTTATGTGTCTTGAAGCAGGATACGACTTTGGATACTCTGTTTATACACTTTCTATATCCGTAGGAATATATTGTATTTCACGAATGTAAATGACATGCTGTAATGAGAATATTGATATCATTCATGAGAATATTTGTCATACATCTGTATGACAAATAGATGCAAATAAATACACTACATAACTTATTTATTGCTATTAAATGATTTTCCTAACTTGTATTTACATCCTCATATATAATACCGACCTACTGTGAAAATTATCTCAGATGTTATATTTTAAACATAATAATTACTATGTTGTGCAATGATTATGTTATATATACACAACTTATGTATTCTAATGTAATTATTTTATATAATTTTTCATGCATTGCGGAAAATATAATTTTAAAAAAAGGATTAGCCTAGACGGGATTCGAACCCTCAACCTTGTGATTTGAAACCCGACAGCTTACCAATGAGCTAACACAACCTTCTAGCGATGTATAACGGATCTCAAGATAATTATGACATTCATATCCATTACAAACGCTGTTTCTGTTCTACTTTGACTTTTATTTTAGTACTCAGGCGATAATTATGTTCTATTTCTTAACTTTGAGCATTCTTTTACATATGGAAAGATTCGTTAACGTATTTAAATGTTCCATTACGTATGGAGAGCTAAATGACAAACAAGCATGTGCTGAGATTGAAAAAAAAGGTTTCGAAATATTGTATCATTAAGTATTTCAATCAATGTTGCTTTTTTAAACACTTGGTAACAAGTCTTATTATATTTAAAAGAAGAAAAACACATCTGCAAACTTTTTCCCGATTGCAAAGGCTGGCTTGGAGGTTCGAACCTGGCTTACTTTTTCCCGAAGATACCCGAAGCTGGACTTAGAAAATTTTTGCCTCAAAACACCAATAAAGAATGCGCTCAACCTTTTTGAGACAAGGTGTACCTGAGTGTGGTATAGTTAACCTCGATAAATCAGAAAACATTGGTACTCATTGGATATGCTATTGGAAAGATAACAACATAAAGTACGTGTTCGATTCTTATGGTGGTGTTCCTCCTAAACAACTGATACAATATCTTGGTACTGAAAACTTATTTTACAATGACGAACGAATACAAGACTTTAATTCAGTTATATGTGGTCATTTTTGTGTTAAGGTTTTAAATCTTCTAAATCAAGGGTATTCTTTTAGTGATTTTATGTATATGATTAAAAATGATTAAGTTTAAGTAATTTTATGGCTTATATCCATAAAAGTTTTGTTTTAAGATAAATATGGAAGCTATACACAATAGATTTTTAGATTATTTTGAGAAGCATGAGGATGAACTAGATCCACTAGTTTGTTATAATTTTTATCAGTATTTTGAACAAGTTAGTGAGATAGACTTAAAAGATAAAAACAACGTATATAATGTTACTGGTTTATGGAAAATGTTAATACCTAAATTTGTGTATACGGAAGAAGAGTTGAAAAAGTTACAACCAATAATTACCTTAGAGGAGTTGTTGTCAAATTATAGTTCTAGACTATTAGAATGCAGTAATTGTGCTAGTAAGTCATTAACAAAAGGTATGAGTAGGTACATTTGTGATGATTGTTCTGTAGAGAATGGTTGGGTTTACAGTACTAAGGAAGAAATGAAAGCTGCTTGCGTAAGAAAACCATGGTATGATACTACAAAAAGATTTAAGTTACAGTTATCTCGTTTACAAGCTTTACAGGATAGAATTATTTCCGAAGATGTGTTCAAGATGTTAAATGATGAATTTAGAGATATATCAAAAAATTTAATATCAACAAATGATGTTCTAGAAGTACTAAAGAAAAACAAATACACAAAATATTATGATGATGTCTATTTAATACACTATCACCTTACCGATCAAAAACCATTAAACTCACGTCATATGGAAGAAACACTTATAAACGAGTTTGAAAAGTTACATGAGATCTTTATAGAACTGTATCCGAAAAGAGTATTGTTTATTAACTTAAAATGTGTACTGTACTATCTGTTGAAAAAGCATGATGTTTATGTTGATATTGATTTTAAGCACTCACCTAAACAAATAGAGATGTTAAAGAAATGTTTTGAAAAATTAGGATGGACATTTTCTGTATAATAAATGAGTATGGATATATTTGGTAATGTTAAAGATAGAAAAGATAATGTTGATATTAGTGAAGAAAAATTAAAATTGTTGGAGAATTTAAATGATGTTGTTAGCGTAAGTCAACTTAGGTCAATAGAAACCCAATTAGAGAACGATAGAAAACGATTTGAAAATGTATTAGAAACGTTACAAGACACATACGTCAAGAAAGAAGATTTTCAAAAGCTTAGGATGGATACTACTAAATTGATTATGCAGAAAGAAACTATACCCTTTTTATGTCGATTGAGAACTAAGGATTTTAAGGAGCCAATCTTTAAAATATTCAATCTTTGTAATGGTTACACATTTCTTTATAATGGGAAAATAATGCACATGGAATTAAGTTTGGATAAATACTTTTTAGACATATATTTAGGTGATACTTTGATTGAAAATATAACTTTTGGTTTTAAGAAGAATGATATAATTACGATTAAACCAAATAAAAATTCAGCTATGGAAAAAGGTCAATTTTTGTTTGCTATAATGTACATAGAAAGAGAGCTTTCCTAAGGACGTTTGCTATATAATAAATATGGATATTTTTGGTAATGTTAAAAGTATAATGGACAGAATCACGTTGATATTGAAGACAGGCAAGAGTTATTAACACTATTAGACGTAGAAGGCAATATATGGTTCAAAGGTAAAGACGTTGTCACAATTTTAGAGTATTTACAACCTAGAAACGCCATCCAAGATCATGTAGACGAAGATGATAAGAAAAATTTCGGCCTAGATTATGAAGACAACAGAGAGCTCATTAAGGACTCGTTTGGTTGTTAATGCCGACTAACTATCAATGCTTGTGTAAAGTTTTTTAACCACCGGGGGCTACGCTGTAGCCCCCTCCCTTGGCTTATATTTGTCTGTTTTTAAGTGGGTTGTCGTCGTGTTCATTTTACTCAACTGCTATCTTAAGCTAGGAAAATAGGATCAAACACGGTATTGGACAAATTGAAACACATGTATGTAATGTGAAAATGTGAAAATGTGTCGCTTATAATTGTGATATTTGAAGACCTGGAAACAGACATACGCCGCACGGATAGCCTTCCAAATGAACAACCTCACACAACCTTCATCAACGAACCGGGTCGGTACCAGGAACTTTGAAGTTTGTTGATTTTCTATACAATAAATAATGATGATGTATTGTGTTAAGTGTAAGAAAGTGACAGATACGGAGAAAGATACCATTAGAATTGAACAAACAAAGAATGGAAGATATCTAAAGAAAGGTATTTGTTCTGTATGTGGTGTTACTAAAACTCAATTCGTTAAAAAGTTTGATTGACTAGAAGAAGGTAAAGGTGTTAGAGAAGACATTATAGAAGAAATTCACAAACCATCTAGAAAAAACTTTGACAGATTAAGTGTAGTTATAAAAGGTATTGATGATCTTTGGCAAGCTGATCTTGTTGAAATGGATAGTGGAGTATTAAAAGGTGTTTCCAAATTAAATAGAGGCTATAATTGATTGATTGATTTTTAGTTTTACGTCCCGTTCAGCAGCGAGGCTATATGAGACGTGGACCTACTGATTAACGTGGAATCCGAACCACATGAGCTCCCGCCGGGAATCGAACCCGGGTCTAAATAGAGGATATAAGTATCTGCTAACGATTATAGATGTGTTCTTTAAGTATGCGTTTGCTGTTCCTGTTAAAGATAAGAGTGGTAAAAATGTTACAGAAGCATTCGAATCCATATTAAGAACGAGAAAACCTAGTAACTTACAAACTGATCAAGGTAAAGAGTTTTACAATAAAGAGTTTAAGAAGTTAATGGATGAAAATAAGATTAATCATTACTCAACCTATAGTGGTAAGAAAGCTTCTGTTGTTGATAGATTCAATAGAACACTTAAACAAAACATGTGGAAAAGGTTCACAACACAAGGAAATAATAAATGGATAGAGATATTACCAACATTGGTTAGTGAGTATAGTAATAAAGTGCATAGAACAATTGGTTTAAAGCCTATAGAAGTTAATAAGAAGAATGAGCGAACAATATGGGAGAAAGTGTATGAGAAAGAATATAGACGTGTTAAACCCAAATACAAATTAGGTGATCATGTTCGTATAAGTAAATCGAAAGGGTTATTTGAAAAAGGATATACACCTAATTGGTCAACAGAAGTATTTGTTATTAGTGAAGTTATTCCATCCAATCCGCCTACATATAGAATTAAAGATTTAGAAGAAGAGGATGTACAAGGTAGATTTTACGAACCAGAACTATTAAAGACGAAACATAAAGATGAATACTTGGTGGAAAAGGTGTTAAGAAAGAAAGATGATAAAGTATATGTTAAGTGGCTAGGTTTTGATGATTCACATAATAGCTGGATAGATAAAAGTAATGTTGTAGTGTAAATATAAATGTTGTCTTTTATGGAATAATAACCATAAAAGGATAGTTTAAATGAGATAAGGGTAAGAAAACGTTACTCTCATAACATATATTTCCAGCGCTGGTATTCCAGCTGTGGAAATTATCAAAACAATTAGCATACAACAAAAAAGCACTGAAGAAGAAATACGCACCTGCTCTTCTACATATCTAATAACAGGAGGAGATAAAGAAAGAACGACGGGGAAATTTTATAAATGACTAGAAAATAAACAATCTAAAGAGTGAATTTCTTATATAAAGTCATTGCACGAATTCGTGGGGATGACTTTAAAATTAGTAAGAAGTAAAAAACTACTTGAATATTATGATAAAAATTAACTGGAGCAGATATGCTCCGATAAGAATCAACATTTTTTATATAATAAATATGAGTACTATGGATAATTCTCTTAGTTTAAACGATATTTGCTATGAACAGATTAAAGACAATTATTGGTATGGTGTTTTTGGTGATTTCAAGTTGATTATAGATAAGAGTACAGGATACTTCAATGCTACTAAACTGTATCATGATGGTGGGAAAAGATTTGATAATTGGCTGAAAAATAAAGAATCAAAAGTGTTATTAGATTACTACAACAAACTTCGAAGTTCCTCGGATTCTAGGAACTTCAGAAACTCGTCTTACACAGTAAAACTAGCTCTTAACGAAATAAACAATCTAATCTCAGGAACATATATGTATAAAAAGATATTTCTCGCTATTGCTTTATGGGTATCACAAGACTTCTATGACAAATGCTATGATATTATCGAAGACTACTTCACACAAGATGCTAAACAATACCTTAACGACAAAGAACAACTAGAATCAAAGCTACAAGAGATAGAACAACAAATGAACGATTTAAGAATAGAAAACACAAGACTTAGAGATATAGCGGCTGAACATACAGAAGATCCTAGGAAAGTACACAAACTAGTTATTATTAAAAAGAATCTCTCCCCTATTCAACTACAAAAGATATTAGAAAAGTACGAAACAGACAAAAGAGAACAAGTAAAGAGCTATGAGAGTTACAGGTATTGTGTTGGAAGAATTCAAGAGTGTAACATAAAGACAAGATTACAATGCTTACAAGAAAAATATCCAGACATGACTATATTGTCTAAAACCAAAGACCCAAACCCGATTAACCTTCTAAATAAAGTAAAAGAAAAGTATGATTGTGTTATTTCGCATGGTTGTCATGTAGATCTAAAGAATGTTGATGGAGAAGAAGATGATGAGTTTGTTATTGATTTGTTTTTAAGTATAAGAGATTCGTAAAGTTAAGGATAATGAGTTTCAGACGTCCTTATAAGAAGAAGATTTGGTTAAAGAAATTGACTGTGTATGATAGGTTAATATTAGATAATTAAAGTTACAACTGGGGTCCACCAGCACTGGACCCCTTTCAAACATACAACCTCATACAATTTTCATCAACGAGTCCGGTCTCTACTCATTCTTATTACAACTTTTATGATATAACAGTCATAAAAGTTAATTAGTTAAACATTAAACAAACCATCTGTTATAACATCGAATGCTAAATTCAATATACTACCTAAATCGGGATTATTATGATATTTTCTTATTATAACTCTCCAATCTACGTAATGTCTAAATAAATATATAAACTCTACAGAGAGGTGTTGATAAATTGAGATGTTATGCCAATGAACTCTGTCTTTGAACTCTTCAATAAATCCTTCTGTTAAATTTTGAAATATTGAAATTGCTTCCCAATCTACTTTGTCAGCGTAATCTCTTATAAGGTTTTCTGATAATTGTTGAGTTCCAGATAAGCACCTCCAAGAAACTTTATCTGCATGTTCTCATATAAAGGCTTCAGAGAGTTTGTTTCCATAAGATATAGCATCAAAATCAACTTTATCTATAAACTCATTAATAAATTCTTCAGATAGGTTTTGATTATACGATACTTCTTCCCAATCAACTCTATCTGCAAATTCTCTTATAAAGTCTTCTGATAAGTCTTGGCTTCCTGAAATAATCTCCCAATCAACTCTGTCAGCAAATTCTCTTATAAACTCTTCCGATAACTTTTTCCATAAACATATTTCACTCAAATTAACTTTCTCCTGATATTTGCGTATGAAATCTTCCGTAATGTGATCATAGTTGTATTCCCCCTCATAATCATCATAACCTATAGATAACCATTGTTCATCAGTCAGTGAATCTAATATCTCATCAGACAAATTCATAACGTTTGCATAGAGAATGTTTTGTATAAGAAATGAGTTCTTTTCTTTATTGGCTTTCTTGAACAAATGATCTAACATACCTATGGACACGCTAAAATTTATTTTGTCTTCATCATTATAACCACCAATATCTAAATGTTTACATACACAATCAAATATAGGTTTGTAAGATAATATTTCCTTAGCACTAGTCATGTTCGTTTTTATTCTTAGATTTTTAAATTTATCTCATTTTTGTTGGCTTTCTATATAATAAATATGGAGAAAGATTTTGATTTATTACATGATAGACTTGAACTAATTCATCATGATCTTAAACTCTTAGCAGCACTACTAGAGAAGCAAATACTGTTAAAGGAAAAGGATTATTAATAATGCAACAAAAAACATCTGATTTGAGTAGTGATGATGAATATAAATATGGTAGTGATGATTATGATGATGATGATGAGTAAGTTTACAAAAATGATTTAATTTTAATATGTGTATATGTGACTTTAATGGGTTATTCCCATGAAAGTCGTGTTCTAATACAACGCGTAATATGTAGACAATGGCAGGAGTGTACAATGTTAAGAGTTGTATTAGGATATATGGAAGTAAAAATAGTACAAAAATGAATTGAAATAATCCGGCGAAGATAAAAATTGAGCATAGTAAGATTTGCTATATAATAAATAAGATGAGTTGTAGTAGAGTTAGACGACAATGTAAAGAGAGGGGGATCAGAAGATATTCCCGATTAAGAAAAGCAGAACTGATAGACCTTCTTAAACAATATGATGATGAACAAAGCAGAAGAGAGATTAGAGATATATTCCCATTTAAACAAGAAGTAATTGAAGAACCAAGAATCAAAGTTGAATCAATACCAATCGATGTAAAACGCCAGAACATTGCATTAAAATCAAGATTAGAAACATGGAGATTTACAACAGATTATAAGTCACAAGATCCACTTGAACAATATATTACTACATCTAAAGCCATATTAAACAGATTACAAATTAGGTTAAGTAAACATAGTTCATTGAAAGCTAATCTTTATATAAGTTGTACATATAAGAAAGGTGAAGAAACTCAAAACTTCTATTTTAACACTGAAAACCAAGAAATATATCAATCAAGTAATTTAAAAGAAGAAATAACTAAGATGAAACAAAGATTAAGAACAAGAATGGATGAGTTCCAAGCTAGAGGTTCTGGCTGGGCTCTTATAAACATTAACTTTTTACAACTAGCAATCGTCAAATATACACCATATAGAGGATCAACATACATAGAATTACCTAAACAAATTCAAAACAAAAAGGCAGTAATTAATATAAAGAATGAAGATGAAAAATGTTTCTTATACTCAATTTGTTCTGCACTATACCCAGTTAATAAAGATCCACAACGGCCTTCCAAGTACAAGCAAGCTGTCAAATACTTAGAAGAAAAATTAAAAAATATTCATTTTCCTGTAAAACTATGCGATATTCCAAGAGCTGAAAAATTACTTAATATTTCTATAAATATTTATGCATATGATAAAGACTATTCAATCTATATACTACATCACACACAAAACAAACAAGAAAATCATGTCAATTTATTATATATAAAAGAACAAAATGAAGACTAAGTTAAAACACATTATTGTTGGATTAAGGATTTAAGCAGACTAGTATGTACACAGTTAACTAAAAAGAGAGCTCGAAAATATTTATGTGATAGATGTTTGTTATACTTTTACTCACAAGACGCTTTAAATAAACATGAGCAAGATTGTTCGTTAAATGAGCCAGTAAAAATAATAATGCCTGAAGAAGGTAAATGTGTTGAATTTAAAAACTACCAATACATAATGAAAATGCCATTTGTGATTTATGCTGATTTTGAATGTTTGTTACATAAAGTTCTGGGTTGTAAAGAATGTTATCCAGATAACGAGCCATATACGAAAAAATATCAACAACATAAGCCATCTGGATTTTGTTATTATGTAGTAAAGAGCGATGGAAGTAAAAATAACTTGTTTTGTATAGAGGTAAGAACGCTGCTACTAAATTTATAAGGTTGTTAACAAAAGAAGCCAAACACATATCGAACATATACAAACAAAATAACGAATTACCATTAACAAAAAGTCAGAGAAAAGAATTCAATGAATCTAAATGTTGTTATTACTGTAAGCAGGAGTATACTAAAGAAAATCATAAAGTTAAGCATCACGAACATATAACAGGAAAATTTGTAGCACCTCTATGTAATAACTGCAATTTAAAAGTCAAAGTACCAAAGTTTGTACCAGTGATCATACATAACTTGACAGGATATGACTCACACTTGTTTATAAAAGAGCTTGGATGTGATAAAGAAGAAATAGATCTAATACCCAATAATGAAGAAAGATACATATCATTCAGTAAAAAGGTTGGAACTATTAAATTGAAATTTGTAGATTCATTTAGATTTATGGCTTCTAGTTTAGACAAATTGTCATCAAACTTGAATCCTGAGCAAATGATACATACTCAACCCTTTTATCCTAATCAAGAACAGTTTCAGCTTGTAATAAAAAAATGTGTTTACCCATATGATTATGTTAACAATTGGGATAGGTTTAGAGAAAGAAAATTACCGTTAAAGGAAGCATTCTTCAACAAGCTTATGAACACACATATAAGTGATGAAGATTATGAACATGCAAAGAAAGTGTGGAAAACATTTGACATTAAGAATCTCGGACAATACCATGATTTATATTTGAAAACAGATGTATTATTGTTAGCAGATGTGTTTGAGAACTTTAGAGAAACATGTCTTAAAGCTTATGATCTTGATCCTGCTTGGTATATGACGGCACCAGGTTTAGCTTGGGATGCAATGTTAAAGATGACAAATAAAAAGTTAGAATTGTTGTGGGATTATGATATGGTATTAATGGTAGAGAAAGGTATAAGAGGTGGAATTAGTCAATGCTCAAAAAGGTATGTAAAAGCAAACAATAAGTATATGGAAGATTATGATAAGAATAAAGAAGATTCTTGCTTAATGTATCTAGATGCCAATAACTTGTATGGGTGGGCAATGAGTCAATATTTACCGTATAAGGGATTTAGATGGTTAAGTGAAGATGAGATTGAAGAAATAGATTTCACAAATATACCTGATGATTCTGATACTGGTTATATATTAGAAGTTGATCTTGAATATCTTAAAAAATTACATGACTATCACAAAGACTATCCATTAGCTTCTCAAAACATATGTCCGCCTGGTTCAAAACAATCAAAGCTATTAACAACCCTATATGACAATGAAAAATATGTAATTCACTATCGAAACCTAAAACAATGTCTTTCACTTGGATTAAAACTTAACAAGACACATCGAGTAATAGAGTTCGAACAATCAGATTGGTTAAATAAATATATTGATTTAAACACACAAATGAGAACGAAAGCAACAAATGATTTTGAAAAAGACTTTTATAAGCTCATGAATAATTCAGTATTTGGGAAAACTATGGAAAATATTAGAAAGAGAGTTAATATTAAACTTGTAAGTGATGAGAAAAAATACGAGAAGCTTGTAGCAAAACCGAATTATAAGAGTACTACAGTTTTTATGGAAAATTTAGTAGCAGTTCACATGAACAAGGTTAAAGTGCAATTTAACAAACCAATTTATGTTGGTATGTCAATTCTAGATTTGTCAAAATATTTAATGTATGATTTCCATTATAATGTGATGAAACCAAAATATCAAGACAAAATAGAAGTATGTTATACAGATACCGATAATTATATATATAACCCTAAATATAATATATATAATACCCTAAAGATAACAAATATAAGATACCACAAATCAATAAGAAAATACTTGGTAAGATGAAGGATGAGATTAAAGGCACAATCATAGAAAAGTTTGTGGGTTTAAGAAGTAAGATGTACAGTATAAAAGCACCTCAAATAGATTTAACAGATAAAGACTTTAAAGGTAAGTTTGATAAAGAAAAGTGTTGTAAGAAAGCTAAAGGTGTTAAGAAGAGTGTCGTGTATAAAGAACTTACATTTAACAAATATAAGGACTGTTTGACTAGCCAAAGAGAATATTATAAGAAGATGAATTTGATTAGAAGTTATAAGCACGATTTGTACAGTATAGAAGTAAATAAGTTAGCTTTAAGTTGTGTGGATGATAAGAGATGTGTTTTAAAGGATGGGATCAATACCCTACCATGGGGACATTATAAGTTAGAAGAGTTGTAGATTTAGATGTAAGTTTTTAGATTGTAAGTTTTTAAATGTAAGTTTTTATGATTTTAAATGTCATAAAAGCCTATTCAATCTCACTTTAACATTGTAGTTATGGGAATACTTTGCGCCGCGTAACTTTGTATAATTAGTTGGTTCCTTCTGCGCTGGTTAAAAAAAATATTGGGAGGGGGGAAATGCGCTAGAAGTAACCATGTCCTACTACTTAATATCTTATTAGAAGATTTTCGGCAGCTCCCCCTTCTCTGTGGGTGGGAAGTGACCCCCACATTCTTTGAAGAACCTCCAATTTTCAAAATTCTCAATACCTAGATTCAAACTTTCGACTTTAAAACTATCTTTACATCAAAATTCGATACAAACCATGCAAACCACTTACACCCTCCCAATTTTTACTTTACATTCCCAAACTAAAAATTCTGGAGTAATCCCTACTTAATTGTCCCTGTTAATTAAGAACTCATTGTAAAGCCACTAAAGTAACACAGTATGACAAATATAGAGCATGTCGAGAGAAAACAAGAAATATCTTAAAATGGGCTTATTGAGAAAATTGAGTTTTAATTCCTTAATATACTGCTATTTAAACAGACCATCAAATATGTAATATTGTTTACTGTGGTCATTTATTAGTTGGAGGAGACGACCGGACGGCAGCTATGTCCCACTTCCACTCTTGTAAATACCACTGTTGAAAAAAAAATAAAAACAGGCAGAAAAAAGTTACCAGGAACAATGAAATTTTCGTACATTGTCAAATTTTCATGAGATTCCTTTTTCTCTCCCAAATGTATTTATGAGAAAAGAAGAGGAGGAGAAAAGTACTAGATTTGTTAGTGAACGTACTAGAACACTAAAATATTATAAAAGGTACTAGATCTAGTACGAAAGTACTAGCAGTGGCTACACTGCTACTGAGCACACGTGTAGCTCTCACAGCTCATACCATTTTGCATCTGCGCGCCATCCGTACGCGAATTTCAGTACTGTTTGTTTGCTGCATACTGTAGTTCGAGTGTTAATTAAAGAAAGGAGGAATACGTGTTTCAGTGTTTTTTTTTTTTTTTTAAAATCCACTCTTGAGGGAAAAAAAGGGGACATTTCCGTAATACTTAAATTATGAGTAGACTTCGGATCGATATGCACTAAAAAACGGCAAAATATGCATGCAAATATAAATAAAGTTAAATGAGGAATTTTATCCTTAGAGAAAAAAGTTGTATTATTTGAATTACATATATTTGTTTATAACTATGATGCATTCATGCTACAATATACAACTATGTAGTTTTCGGTGTTTTCTAGTGAAAGCTTGCATTTATCAGTTAAAACATTACTGTACATCAAAAATGTTCCTTCGGTGTCACAGGTCGTTAAGGGACAGTATTTCAAAGAAGCAATGTTACTTGCTGGTAAATCTGAAGTTCGTGCGTCGTTGTTCCCAGGAACACTTTATTAACATTAGACAAGAATTTTATGCCAAAATTTTTTGCGTCTATTGAATGTGCCTTTCGAAGAAATGCTTGTCCGATTGGTCTTGGGAGCATCTGCTTCGTTAATGAATCAAACAGCTCAAATGTACTGCAAAGTCCTAATCATCGCTCTTCTAATCTCGTTACGAACTGAAACGTATATTGATAAACGCAAGGTCGCTTTTAATGTTTTCAGCTCCGCAAGCGTCCAAGGCTTCTTAAATAAATTTGGTTTCTTCGGGTTCAAACAGCTCACAATCGGTATGTGAAATTAAAATGCATCTACTTATATACACAGGCGGGCCCCCTTGACGCTCACGTATAAACTGGATAAAATGTATTTCACTCCTGCTTTACACTGGATAAAGGTGCAAACCATGGTTTAGCCCCTCCCTTGATCATATCCTGGACCTGCCATTGTTTTACAAATAATGCGCCAAGTATCTCTCAATAAAGAATAAATATACTCAGAGAAGTAAATAAACATTTCTGGCATAAGCACATAATAAAACCTCCCTAGCGAAATTGAACAGGACTCGCAAATATTTCCGTTAAAGGTTTCAAAGTTAACCAAGATAGCTCTATGCTTAGCAAAATAAATAAGGTGCATACATATAGGATAATGGACATAGTGAGATAAAATGAAATGTTGTATATAGGCATAACGTATTCAGTTATATTATTTATTTATGTTACGAATTAATACACATAAAACTTACATTAAACAAAAAAAAAAAAAAAAACTACATACGGTTTCAAAGGCCAAGACAAATTTTTCAGTGCTCCTCCCTCTACTTTTGGCTTCATTTTGATCTATTGTGTATATTATGCTCCCTGTTCCTGTCTCTAGAGCAGCTAGAGAATGCATTATTGGTATTTGGAGATAATTATGTAAATCGAAGTTCGTTCAAAAACTCGCACGGTATCTAGGATCTTACATGGTGGTGGACTAAAGAGTAAATGTGTAGGGTAACAAGAAAACGACGACCTTTATAGACAACATAGTTCATATGCCTAACCTCTCAAGAATGTCTAAAACAATTTTAAACACTGCATTACGGAACTTGAAAATTTCCGTTAAAAATTGTATTTTAACATCCATTGTTCGCAACACAGGTTCCGCCTAGAATTTAACACATTTTATTTTACGTTTAAATTCATGGGATCGTGAAATATTTTCGTTTAAAATAAAGTTCCGTTTAATAAGGGGCCTGTTGAAGGCAATTTTTACTGTATTAAACCTATATTAAAAACCCTTATGTTCTTTTTTTTGAAAGAAAATAAATCCAGTTGAAATTACTTTTTGTATCCAATTTTCTTCTATCGTAACATTGACCGTCTCAAACAGCAATAATTTACAATGTATAATATTGATACTTTAAATTTAATAAAGTGATTTGAGCAAGGAATAAATAGGAAGAAGGTAAAGTTATCGAAAACATAACTGAAGACTTAGTAGGGAATTTACGTTTCGAGAGACAGAGGTGTGTATGAAAGCAACACAAGTTTATATTTAAATACTCTCATATTTAGAACTCAAAAGATTGTTCATATTTTTAAAAAGGTTGTTCATTTCTTCCCGAAATACATTTTTCAACGGTTTCTTTGGGATGAACTCTGTCAAGTATGCAAAAAGAAAGCTACATGTAGGCTGTTTCATAGTTGCATAAAGTTCTTACCAGACTTGAAACTGTTATGAAAATATACGAATGCAAAAAAAAAAAAAAAGCGTTGGTGAAGTTTGAGGTTTTGCTGTCGAACAAAATAGAAATGTCCTTTTCTGAACTTGTTTAGCATACACTTTGCAAAATATATTTTCATCTTGAATTGTTAACGTCTCTCAACTTCAATCCATTGCTTCACAAGATTTTTCGGGCCCATTTATCTGTAGTGCGACACCTTTATCCAATTTTTGTCAATTTTTGTCCATCCAAGAAAAAAATATACCATTCAAATTATTAAGGGAGGGCCATTTCCAAATTTCGACCACTTCGATCACGTGTACTGCAATATCATCAAATTTGAATTTTAACTAGCTCAGAAATTTTGTCTACCCAAGAAAACAATTGTACCATTTAAATTAACAAAGGAAGGCAATTTAAAAGTTTCGACCACTTCGATCACTTGTAGTGAGATATGTTCAAAATTGAATTTTAACTAGCTAACAACGAACGGACATGAACGTGCCATCCGGACATCCGAATCAAACCTAGTCTATTCGATAAACATAAAGATATGTTCATGCACAAGAAATTACGTGCCACGGACAACAGAGTAAGTTCCTGTGGCCCATTAACCCTGTTGGTTGAAAGAAAATCGCAGTGAAATAGCTATTGCATCAAAACTGTTCATTAGAAAACCATGGCTTATATAGTTCATTCTCTTCGGCATGAAACAAGCTTTCCAGAGGTGTTGTCTATTGGGGCCCATAATGCATTTGAACAGGTGAAAGAATGTTAGAAAAATTCCCTCCAGAAATCTCTCCCATCAACTTTGGACCCCTCTGGAGTGTCCCCAGGTAAAAGTAGACAATCTAAATGTATCTCGAAAAATAGTATAGGGGATAAGAAATGTGTGTACCAAGTTTTGTATTGATAGACAGAGGGAGAAGTGTGTATTGTTATACCTGTATACTTCGATCACATCTAGTGCGACATTTTCAAATTTGAATTTTAACTAGCTCAGAATTTTTTCCATTTTTGTCCACCCAAGAAAAACATTGTACCATTCAAATAAACGAGGGAGGTTCATTTAAATTTTCGGCCACTTCGATCACCCATAGTGCGACATTTTCAAATTTGAATTTTAATAAACTCAGAATTTTGCCCAGTTTCCTTACATTTTTGTACCATAAAAAATTGTACCATTCAAATTAACAAAAGAGGGCCACTTCAAAACTTTGGCAACTTCTATCACCAGTAGTGTGACATCTTTAAATTCGAATTCTACCTAGTTTAGAACTTTCCCTTTTTTGTAGTTTTTTGTACCATCAAGATAGCTGAAATTCGAATTTGAAAATGTCTCACTACAGGTAATTTCAGTGGCCAAATTTTAAATGACCGGCCCTGGTTTATTTCAATGGTACAGAATTTATTCTTGGTGGTACAAAAATGTTTTAAAATTTGACTCAATTCTGAGCTAATTAAAATTCGAATTTTAAGATGTCGCACTCCAGGTGATTGAACTGGCTGAAATTTTGAAATGGTCCTCCCTCGTTTATTTGAATGGTACATTTTTTTTCTTGGGTGGACAAAAAATTCGACAAAATTCTGAGGTAGTTAAAATTGGACTTTGAAGATGTCATACTACAACTAAATGGACCCAGATTTTTCTTTTGGCATTCTTATACTGCCACAAGACCACACAATTTCAAATCCACACACACACACAACAGTAGCAACTTTAACTTCTGAGATGGATAACGTGGAAATTTTGTTGTAGGTGATTTGACACAGTTATTTATATCTTCTTCCAAAGAGGTGACAGTCACGCATCATTGCCGGGAGGATGAATCACTCATCCTTTTGTTATTCTCCTTTCACAACACATTGGAAGATATTCTAAACCGACAACAATCAACCATTTTTAATATCTCGAGTCTAATTTATATTAGAAACTTGAAATTCCATTTATGAGGAAAGTTGTTGGACGTTAAAAATTATCAATTTAATCGTTCCTTTAGATATGCATTTATATGCAGTAACGACATAAACATGCACTAACCTCCTAAATATGCAAATATATACACTATAAAACTCTGCTATTTTACCCCAAAACACCTGAAACGGATTTCTGTTTAAAGAGCATATCAATATCACATCAGGAAAAAAACATGCAAATATGCAAAAATTCGAAGTCTAATTATGAGACATTTCCATAATATTGTTCTTTAGTCACGAAGTACCAAATGTGAAGATTCATTTAAGTTGAGGGTGATATTCAATAGATCAACTCTTAATTAAAAGCAAGGAAAAGCATGGTATTTCAATATCTTCGAAAATTCTGCTCCTAAGGGAGAAGGGGGGACAATTTCTATGATAATCAATTTTCCCTATGTTTATTCAGAATGTGAGGATTCAGTTAAGTTGGAAGTATGAAATGTGGTACATAAACTCTAAATGAAGAGTAAGGGAATGCATGTTTCAGGGTTTTCGTAAATACCGCTCCTAAAGATAGAAAAGGAAGATCCATATACAAAAAAAAAAAAAAAAAAAAAGAAATCTAGAAATATTTGACGGTTGACTCCTCCTACACCACTGTACCAATTTTAATGAATTTTGCTACATAAGTGAGCTTTGGCCTAACATGAGTTTCTATCATATTCGAATTCCGAAGAGCGTATCCGAAGGGAACAGAGTTCTCAAAATTTTCGTTAGCGCGGACCCCCTGTTCATTCGGGAAGTGATTTGTGGGCCCCATTGCAATGCTATCTGAAATTTCACATGGTATTAAAAATATACTAATTTGAATTACCACTGACAAGGAAAAATTCACGAAATATAATGCAATAATTAATTTATTTCAAAGATACATGATTGTTTCCTAGTGAACGAAATTTCAATTGAAAATACAGTAACTTTCGAGACTGAAAATATATATTTTTTTTTAAAAAAAAAGGAAATCCACTTGATAAAAAAACATTCTCAAATGCGGGGTCACTAATGTGAGGAATGAAATTCTTTTGTGTTTTTCCATAATTGCCTTGAAATATGGAATAAGTTTTGTCACCATCAATCTTAGGTCCGATAACACATTAAGACGATTTCGCTTTAAAGTTTTAATACTGCAAAGAGCAGAAAAAGTCTGCTCTCATATGTAAGTGGTAGGGAAAGATATCAAATGTTGCGATGCCTTTTTAAACAATTCTTCATACTCACAGCGCACAGGCAAATCAATTTGAGTTAAGAGTTACTCACAGTGGCGGATCTAGAAACATATTTTCGGAGGAGTTTTTTATCGTTCCTTTTTAGAAATTCCAGAATTGGGGGAGGCTTGAGGTTTAAAAATACATGAATGACTAACATGTAGTTCTTTTTTTATTTAAAAAGATCTGGAATTGGTGGTAGTGGTTGGAGCTTTGCGCCACTTGAAGATGAAATGTATGAAATTCCGAGGCGTCGTGCAGTTAATGTACAACTGCTTTTGAAAAAGTGCCCTAACAAAGAAAAAAAGTAGTCACTTGAAGTAGTCCTATATAACAATTGACGAGCTTCAGGGCAGAAATTTAGTAAAGCAGGAAAACATTTAAATTTACAAACGTAAGTATAAGTTCAATTGCTTTCTTTTTAGTAACTGAAAAAATACTTCTTGCATAACAGCTGTGAGTTCCATTTTATTACCACACATTTTAATTTTTAGGCGTCGCGGACCCCCTAGGTAGTCCCACAGGCCCCACTTTGAGAACTACTGCTTTAGTAGGTGGCTTGAAGGCAAGGCGCATCACAACCAAATATACAAGTCATTTATTTCCTGTAAATTCCATGGAGGGGGTCCGTTAGCTCGGATCTGACGTAAAATGACATTCCACAGGTTTTCAGTTGGATTAAGATTGGGGAAGTTGGAGGCCATTGCAACAATAGGAATTCAACACTGTCCTCTTCAAACCACAACGTTATCCTTACGACAAGAAGCGTTGTCCTGCTGAAAGATGTAATTGGCAGCTGGAAATATGACCGACATGAATAGGTATATATGATCATGAGCAGCCGATAGCTAGGAGCTCTAATAGTGCCCTCCACACGCATATATTTAACAGTGTATAGTGAAATGTGTGCTCAGACACATTCATGCTTTGTCCATTGTTAAAATCGGCTGTTAACTGTGCCACAGTGTGTTCCCTATTCTGTTGTACTAACTTCAACAATCTAAGACGCATGGGATAATTAATGAGATGTGGTCACCTTACGTCTTGTCGTTTGATGCTGGTTTCACCGTCCTGTTTTCAACTTCACAAGACACTAGCCACGACAGCTCACGAATGTAGACATGTGATGTTTCCGAGAAGCTCGTTCTCAGCCACCTGGGTATATCAAACTCTGATATATCGCCGACCTTTTTGTTCCAGGGCATAAAACATCACATTGACTACTCGAGTGTGATTTCTGTCAGTCTAGCTGCCCGTGCCTCTTACATCAACCCAAATACTTCGCTGAGAAAGCATCATAATGTTTTGGCTTTGGCTGATCTATATATATATCAGCATTTGTTTACAATTCACATTTTGTGTAGCAAATTGCGATACAAATTTCAATTTGCATCGCATTTTATGTACTATAACGAATAATTATATATTCATAAAACAAGTAAGTCCAATAAATACGGAAGTAATTCACAATTCCACTCATAATTCGAATTTCGTGTTTATTGGATGTCTTCTGTGAATCTATTATTATTATTATTATTATTATTATTATTATTATTATTATTATTATTATTATTATTATTATTATTATTATTATTATTTGGTCGGGATGTTTTTTGAGTGAGGTTTTTGGTGTTTCGCGAGTAGAAATATTGCAAATACTGTATGTTGTTTTTACAAGGGGTGTGAATGGGCATCCGGAATATCAATCTGTATATACGTATATCAGTACTTCAAATGAAAAGCGAAAAGAAAAGAGAGAGAAAGGAGAGTTTATTTTTCTATATTTTCGGCGCTGAAGAATGCCGTTACTGTTTCAGTGATCTACTATACACATTTCTGCGTTTTAATAACAATGTTGAAGACCATGCTACACCATATATCGGCTAGGTCCAATATAGTTTAAGCTTGTTTTCTCTGCTGCCAATGCGCTTTTCTTCAAGGAACATTTTTTTTAAATTACTCACTTAGTAACAATGATAGGATGACCTGAAACCTGAGAAGGTCTATTGGATGACCCACTTGCAGCAAACCGACAAAGGGAAGGAAAGACAGAAAGGAAAACTGTTTTGTGACGAAAAGTCGAGACGTTTTCTTCTTGCAGCAAGCGACCCTTCAAAGTAAAGTTCCTTGAAATAACAGTAACATTTTCAGCTGGTTTCTTATTTTTAGCTTTCGTGGTAACAATGAGACATACAAAGATGAATCGCTATTTGCGATACATTTTTCAATTTGTATTGCATTTCTATGTTTGTGCATCGCAACCCGCGATGCGATACCATTTTTTAAAAAACGCTAATATATATGGGAAATGGAATGCAACATTCTTTATATATTATTTTTAAGTAGCAGGTATATTGGACGGCACAGGAGAAGTATCAGGTATGTTGGACGGTACAGAAATGTCGGATCTTTGCTGGTAATTTGTAAGAAATGATAACAAAACGGAGAGATTCTTGTGTGATAGGAACAAAATGATAATTAAACTTTTAATTAATAGCAAATTTAACTTTGAATTTTGAACTTAAATCTTGCAAACAGGTCTAAACGATTTTTTCTACCAGAAACCAAGAAAATTATAAGCACCTCTTCCTAACAGTGTAACACATTTAGATGGAACTCTGAAACTCTAAGGAGAAAAAAGTAATAGCGTAGTTGACGTTATCAAATTAAAAGAGTGGAAAAAATATTTGGAATATATGGTACAGAGATAATTTCAAGACAATACTAGTACATGCTGCTCTTATAAGAACTTTCATCAGAGACGGATTACAGATCTATTATAACTTAGTTCTTTAATAAAATTTATTTTAAAAAAGTTTCATTGATCTTACATACTTTCATTTACTCATGAACAAGTTTTACAGACACATCATATACCACACATAGAGTGTAGGACTTAGACACCAATATGTAAATTAGCTATAGGTGTTAAAATTTTTGGCTTTTGTGATCAACTTTAGATCTTTTTTGTTAGCGAATCCTTTTTTTTTTTTTTGTATTTCTGGAAAAGGTGATGGCGAAATTGAAGCCCTCCAGTGATGGAAACAATTTGAAAATTAAATTTTATTTTTTCTCAGTGTTTATTATTATATCATCCAGTGTTCTTTGTTCAAATTTGTAAGATTTGACTTGAAGAAATACAGAATGAATTAAGTCTAGGAGAATAGATGACAGCAGATACTTAAGATTTTCAATGTCTCTTGGTGCAAATCTCCGCCTTCATTTCTTTGATATCTTCTAATGATCACATTTCAACTATATATATATATATATATATATATATATATATATATATATATATATATATATATATATATATACTAGCAGCGTTCACCCCGCTTCGCTGCGGTCACCCCGGAACGCAATAAACTTTGTTACTTAGATAATTTTTACTTTTTCGCTTTCAAGTGATATGATAAAAACCATAGAAGATTGCACTAATGTTAACATTATATCGCCTGTCATTTATGTTAACCCGCCCCGCTTCGCTGCGGTCACCCCAACCCGCCCCGCTTCGCTGCGGTCATCCCGGAACGCAATAAACTTTGTTACTTAGATAATTTTTACTTTTTCGCTTTCAAGTGATTTATAGCGCCTGTCAGTTATGTTAACCCGCCGAGTCACAGGGTCATGCGGGTTGCATATAAATACGTTTATTTTTATACCTATGATGAACTAATAACAAAGGATTTGTACGTATGGACACCTGAATGGTCAATTATCTCAAGACACTGGTAATTGAAAATTAAAGTGATATGATAAAAAACATCTAGGGTCCACATCCTAACAACCCCCCAAAAATGAAAGAAATCGGTTCAGCCGTATTAGCGTGATGAGCGGACAAAGGATTTTTTGTACGTATTGACACCTGATTGGTCAATTATCTCAAGACACTGGTAATTGAAAATTAAAGTGATATGATAAAAACCATCTAGGGTCCAAATCCTAACAACCCCCCAAAAATGAAAGAAATCGGTTCAGCCGTATTAGCGTGATGAGCGGACAAAGGATTTTGTGCGTTCTCTTTTATATATATAGATATATAAAATACCTTTAACGTCATTTAATCAATCTGCATACTATTTGATTAAATCAATGATGATTTGAACGTGAAATGCAAAATTCGAAATTTTTCAATACCCTCTTTTACAACTAAATTGAGAAAATAAAGAAAGCGTTTAATTATAGTGTAAAAGTTTTATTGTTACAAATGTTTATAAAAATATCTCATATATAGAGAGGGAGAGGGTTGTTCGCCATTTACAAAATTTTAAGAGCTCCAAATTGTTGAGAAATAGCATCAGATTTCAATAATTTATTAATAATATGAATACGTTGTCGTTCATCCGCACTTCATAATAATAGATCATTATTCGCGTTAATTTTCCACCTTTAAATTATTCGGCACAAGTAAAAAAAATAGACACACAACTCAAGATTAAGATTTGCAAAATCTCTGAAAATACATAAACATTAGAACAACAATTAGATTAATCCATACATGAATTTTGAGAATTCCAATTATCTTACTAATTTTGCTTAAATGTTGCATTATCCTCGGTTGGTGGGATGGAGTCTCTTTCAGTCTTTACATCTGCTGAAGGATTAGCAGTTTTTGTAGTATCTGACGGATCTTGAGTTGAAGGAAGATTTTCAGTTTCTTGATTCGACGACTTTTGCAAACGTTCAGCTACTACATGTGCAATTACCTTCAAAACACAAGTCTTTATGGCTTCTTGTTCTGCTGTCAGACGACGTGTGGACTTGGTTGTTTTTGCTGGTGTCTTCTCATAAATGTTGGTGCAACTAATCTCTTGATTATTACCACTAGTCAACGTAGTATATTTGCTGGATATTTGATTGTCACTTGGTAACGGAAAATTTTTCAGTGACTCAAGGTAAGTATTGAGCTCATGCTGTGCCAATGCTGGTGAGGTAGTTGAATACTCTGTATCACTTGGTGATGATGATCGATAAGCACCAGAGTACTTACAAGCTATAGTATATGTCGCAGAAGTACTAGCGTCACTCAAACTTTGAGCTTCAGACGAGCTGTTTGTCCTTACGGACCGTAGTTTTTTCGCGGTTCTATTATGGTGAATTCCAAAAAGACGACGAACACTCCGGTTCTCTTGTGAAACTGTGTTTATTTCCTCTAATTCATTGGAAGATATTTCGTTGTTATGGTAATCCTGGAAAAAACTCTTGCCATTTGATTCATTTAAGCGTGATTTTGGTTGTCTGCATTTATCTTTACGTGTTGTGTTCTTCTTTACATATTGCTTTCTGTTACTTTTCCTTATCAATTCTTTGTCTCCCCATTTCTTCTTGTTTGCCATAGTCAGTTTTGTATGTTTTTTACGTTCAATTGTTTCATTCTCTCCAGCATGCAGTTTTGAGAGATCTGTATTATTACTATCGGAAGTTACTGTAAACGTTTTGGATGGATGAATATTAGAGATTGTAGTTGGTCCATCATATGAAGTTGTGATATTACTGTCGCTTTCGTCATCTGTGACACGTTTCTTATCCTTCCTATCCTCTTTAACGACTTTGATTTCCTCTTTTGAGGACAATGCATAAGGAACTTTGCCTTGAAGCCATCTCTGACATATACTTCGATAACAGTGTTCTCGGGATAGATCACTCATCTCTAAAACTAACCTCTCTTTCTTGTCTTCACTGTTAGTGTCTTTGTTCTTCATTTGAGGTTTTTTGGAATTCGAGTTCTTTAAATCAGAAGCCCACTTTTTCTCTACAGGCGATGGCTTAAAAGGTTTCTTTGTGACTTTCGTGCGACGTGTGTGTTGAACTGGAGTTGTCTCAAGAGGTCTTGGTGAAGATGAAAGCAAACGATTTAGTCTGGTGCAACGTGGTTTTATTTCTTCCGTTGTTTTCTTTGGTTGATTTTTCTGTACCTTTCCTTTTTGGTTCGGGTAAATAGGAGGAGAAGCTTTAGGAGATTGAGTTTTTGCAGTTGCTCGTTTCTGTTGAACCTTTTTCTTCTGATGAGCAGTTTGAAATGGTTTATTTTGGACAGAATCCTTTGGTTTAACATTTCTGTTGAAATTACTTGCTTTTTCTTGATGAACAGGTTTATTTTTATTTTTCGTTTGCTCTGACGCTCTTTGTGAATAATTTCCTTCTTTAACTTTGTGTCCAGAATATGTATCTTTAGCATCTACCTTTTGAAGGGCTTTTATGCCATCTGCAGTCTTCACTCTTTTAGTATTATTTTCTTCTGGTTTCTTATCACGTTTCTGTTGGCACGATACCATTTGTTTCTTGATACCAGGATGGATTTTACCTTTCTTCTTGAGTCCTTTCTTCAGGCGTGACGGACGTTGTTTTTTAATTCCATATATCCTCTTTAGTCGTTCGGCCATTTTCTGCTTCCTTGATTTTGAACCTGGAAGAGTGCCTTTTATAATTTTTGATACTACGTCGCTTGGCAAATAATACGAACGTGATGTATCAGTTGGAGATTCTAACGTAGGGTCACTTGGGAACGTTTCAAGACTTAGATAGTTTCTAATCGATGTATACTTAGCGTCATTTTTTGTGTACACATGTCGTAAGTTAAACTTCGGCCTGATAAATGCATCTGAACGTGTCGTTTGGCTTTGTCTCATAAATGTTTTATCTTGGAGTTCTTCGCCTAATGTCGGAATTACATTATCCTGAGAAGGATTTTGCAAACATGAAGTTGAAGACATCAGTGAAGGCAGTGATAGTCCAGTTTCCGGTTGATTGTCATTATTCCCTGTTGTTGATGTGAGAGGTGCAGCGGCCGTCACTGTTTGTTGATTACGAAGTAGCATTCGTTTTCTTCTACGTTTGACTTTATGACTCATAGCACTTCCATATATCAACATAGCTCTTCTAGCTGACTTACTACAATTACGAACATATTGGACATTAGTGTTTTCGGACTTAGGCCACGTAGAACGCCCATTGAATAATGTATAAATAGCTTTTATATACTCATCGCCTTCTCCTCGCTCCTTGCATTCATTCACTATTTGGTCAATTTTTTCTTTTATTTCTTGTTTTCGATCAAGAGCTTTTTGATACATTTCACACCATTTTACTTCGTTCTTGGCTGAAACTGTGGACTTATGAGCAATTTGTCTCATCAATGATTTCCAATCAGGTGCAACGGAAATTTTATTCTTTTGCTTAGACTTCTTAATTACTTTTGGACGAGGAATGTACAGAGATTGAGTTCTACAACTGTTAGAGCAAGTCCGAAAGAGACCCAACTTTTGTTTCATCATCTTAGTTAATTTTTGGAGGTCTCGATACTCTTCAGCACTCTGTATTATTTCATCAGTGAACGGATCGCTACTTTCAGGAGTTTTCTCATCAGGCTTCATAGTGGAAGTGCTTTGTTGGCTTCCAACAGGTTTTAGTCTAGTCGAGGGACTGGACTTGGTACGTGACACGGAGGTCGCTGGTGTAGATTGCTTGAAATTTGGGCGTATAGATTCAGGTTTCGGACGCTCAGAAATTGCTTGTTTCATCACTTTCGATGTCTTCATTCTGTTTGCTTGATAGAATACTGAAATTACATATAAATTTAAGTTATTTACACATATGTAATGAAAGTTGCTTAGAAGTGGTATTAGAGTCTAGAATTTTACAGTTTCAACAAATAGCATCTAAGAGAGACAACAAACTGAACCACGTGTACTTCAACCAACTGTAAACAGTATATTTGTAAACTATTGGCATAAAAATCTTTGATATTCTAAAGTGCTTGTGCATTCACTGTACGGAGTTATCGTGACATGAAAACACGTCCCATACAACTCGCACATTTTTTCTCTCTTACATACTGTAAATACATAACTATTCGTCTCTAATTTAATATGTATTTGAACAGAAGAGGAAAGTGACAGCAGGGTAAGGGACGATGGATGATTGATCTACACCAGAAAAAGAAGCTCTAGAAGATTGTTGATTTTAAATTATTTACTACTAGGATACGAATCGAACAATAGATTTCTTTCGTACTTTTTATTTGATTTTTTAATAAAATTTCATGGGCAATTACTAGAACCGTCCTGAATTGGCACAATTAGCTATGAAAGATGGAAAGATGCCCAGGATACACATAATGTTGGGATGATTAGCAACATACACTTCTCAATTTAGCATTGTTAAATTGTCTGCTAGTATTGTTCGTCAAGAGTAATCTGTTCTACTGTTTATAGTCTGTCCGTTTTCCTCACTTAACTTCAACATGATAAGCAAACCAATAACATTACGCACTGGGAAGAATACCGAGACTATTTTCCAGGGAACAGGTAGGCGGTCAATCAAATTGGCTTTCTATATTATACTGGGGGTTGGCTTATCTCTAATATACGTAGTTAGATGTCAGTGCTTCGTAAGTCAAGGCCTTAGCGTTATTGCGACCAAGCAAAGTAATAGATTTTATAACCAAACTTTAGCCTTCAAATACGTTTGTCTGAGGGGAGTGTGCAAGATACTTTAGATAGCTGTCTGCAGATGTTTGACAGACACAGAGATGTCAATTAAAAGTGATTCGAGAACAATAACGCTTTCATTATGAGAAGCACACTTCTTCAGACTTGCCAAATAAGTTTACTTTATAGACTCTTTCCTTCCGTGTATAACTAATTTAGAACTACATTTTTTAATATTCAATTTTGAAATACAGTTGGTTGGAAATTCTAATTTCAGAGCATGAGTATACGCTGTTCCAAGTACCTCAGGAAAGGGACACAATTTGATGTTGCCAGGACTGTGTAATTTAAGATAGTGCAACTATCCTATATTAACATATAGAAACATTTATCTTGGAACTTACATTTTTTTCTCTAAAGAAGATATCTATGTAGTTATTCCAATAGAATACTAATTTTGAGGGAAATGCAAAGAATAGGCAGTGTTATGCATTTAATACAAGAATATAGGCAATATAGAATCAAACAGGCAAAATAAAATTTGTTGAAATTCAAACAAGGTCTCCTCAAAGGTACTTTAGCACGTTCTTTTATATCATTTCTCTATTATTAAGAATTAGACATATTGCCTAACATCCGAACTCTAGTATCATATATCAATGGAGACAGAGGGCGGAGAAGATAGTTATTGCTGAAGTTAGAAACAATTAAGAAATCAAAACAACGATTCCTGTTCACTATCTATTACTAATAAGCATTTTTAAAACAAATACTCTACAATGAAATAATAGTTAAAATATTTTAGATACATAAAACAAATTTAAAACATTATTTAACTTACGTGTAACTTCTAGTTGTAAAAAGCAAAAAACAAAAATTGTTTCTAAGAAACAATAATCATTGTAGTTTATTTTACTTTCTTAATTGTTTAAATATTGTTGGGATACAATTCATACAATTAAACATATTAAACACATTTAATATAGACATTTTAAATCTTAACATGAAATTGAAAGACGATTCTATCACTTCTTTTATAATCGAAAGTAAATAAAGAAAATGGTTATTTCTGGGTTATTTCTTACACTAAACAACATGAAGTCTAATTATCAAGTAATCAAAAAAAAAAAAAAAAGAGCCTTTTGCGTACGAGATGGAGTTAGTATTCCAAATTTCAGGATATATGAGTCACAGCGGGTCACCATTAAAGCAGTACCGTGCCGGGGAAAACCAGCGCCCCAGGCGAGAGTATACGACGGCTCACCTGTACATATGAGGGAGGTCGACAGACCAGCCGCGAAACGCCACCATGTTTGGCGCGAAGCGAAAGAAAATTTTCAAAAATAAACCCTGCTTCTCATAAATTTTGAACACTTTTTATTACTTTTTTCCTTCCATTTTATATATGTGCACATGCATTTTCCTAACATGAGTAACATTATAGGACCACTTCCTAAAGCAGGAAGAGAATTTCAGTACATACTAGTAATATTCTAAGTAACTTTTCCTTTCTCTTTTTTTCTTTCCTTTTTTCCTGCTGAATTTTGCGCCCCCTTTCTTCGGCGCCCGGCGACGTTGCCCCGCTAGCCCCCTTCCCCCACAGCATGGCACTGTCCTAAAGTAATTTGACAATTGAAACTAGTAGATGTGGGAAAATGATGGGATTCTTATAATCATAGGTAAAGTATTGCGTCATGAAGATATGCGAACTTTTACGAAACTGCGCTACATTTTATGATTTTGTTTCGATAAAGTACAAATGCTGCGCAGGCTAGTGAAGCAATGTGCACTGTTCATGGAGAAAAAGACGTTATCATCAGCATAAGCGAAAACATGGTTCAGTCACTTTCGTACTGGAAATTTCGATGTCTAAAATGCTCTTCTAAGTAGGCGACGAATTACAAGTGGATGGTATTCTGGTAAAATTCGAACTAGACCAGCATGTAAGCAGTCATGACACCACGAGTCACTTGACTAAACAGTGTTGTCTTGTCTTGTCGTAGACCATTATCGGTCAAATAGGTAGGGGCACCAGCTCACTAGCCATATGTGCTACTAATGCAAAAATGGTCAAATGGGTACCTCAAACAGAGGATTTATGATTCAAAAGCAAAATAGAATAAAATACAGGACACAATCGGGAAAAGGATACAAGTCGGGAAAAAGTCAAAATCAGGAAAAAGTCAAAGTCAAAATCGGGAAAGGAGTTCAGACAGGGAAAGAGGGCGAAAAGCCAAGGTGAACAGGGCAAAAAGTAGAGGAAAGTGGGAAGTATAAAATGAAAAGATAAAGGAGAAATAGAAAGTGTAGAAAAAAGAAGGGAATGTATGTATGATCTGTCAGGAAAGTAAATGTACACCTATTTTTCGAGTCTGGCATTCCTGCGCTCCATCCGTGGAGAGTATGAGAATTAAATCAATCAAATGTTTACTGAGGGGCAAAAAGAAAAGCTTAATCTGAATAAGACATTGCAGAGGGGCACAAGCTGTGAATACGAATAGTGCATTGTGTAAATAAAGGACGACACCGAAAGAGAAAGCCAGAAACAGCTGTTAAACTTACAAAAAAAGAGTAAAAATTGTCGAAGTGGGAACATAAAACACAAATACAACAAATACGCCGACAACTAAACAATCATCATGCCATGATCTTGGTGTAGTGGTTAAGGTGCTGGCTTACAAATGCAAAGGACGCAAGTTCGAATCTTAAGCGAGGACATTTTTAAAAAATTTTTGTTAATAATACCTACAATTCATGAGAGATGGTAAAAGACGTCGTATTGAGTTTTTCGTAGCAATTATTATTGGTAATGTTTAGTACTGATAATACTTTTTGTCTTTGCGTATTGCTTTTGTTCTTGTCTTCATTTCGAAAGAGAAGAATATCCGAACAAATGAACATATTTTGAATGTAAACGCCATTTGCAATTAGTAAAGAATAAAAATTGAACGTTCCGAAGTAGCTGCAAAAAGTAAAAGGAAAAACATGGAAGTGGACCATACTCATGGTTACTAAAAATACAATTTCTACATGCCTTACACCTCCCGACCACGTTTCTACGTTAGCAAGTAAGAGGCTTGTGGTTAGGTTAGGCTCGTCAATACGTTTTGCAAAGGGGCCCGGTTTAGCTCTGACGCACCACAGGTGCGAAAAGGGAGAAAAACACTTTTTCTCTCTCCCTCTGTGTGTCTATTTATCTATCTATTTGTATATATATAACGCTATTTGTGAATGCCATAACCACCCTAATTTTCAGCGGATTGAGACGAAACTTGGCACAAACATTAATTGTTGAAATATCTTGATGAGTTCGTTAACCAGAATAATCAGATGAAAATGTTCAAAATGGTGGCCCTTCAAACTCTTAAAAAGTTCCAAGGGAACCAAATTTCGCCCATAAATAGGTATTCAGAAAGTTTGAATAAATTTTCCTCTTTTACTGAAATATTTGTGTGCAGAAACTTATTGAAATATTGGACCCGATTAATCGCCTAAAGAAGGTTCACGCCCTTTCGCTACGGTCAGTTTTTTTTTTTTTTTGCAGGAGGGGGTTATTTTCCTATCGGAACAAGATGATTGTTAGTGATGATATGAAATTACACATTGAAAGTGAAGTAACTTGTGAAACGTGTTATTCGAAAGAATAATATAATAAATGTGCTTTTCCCTAACACAGAGAACTGTAAATCATGTATTTCGAGTTCGGGGGCGAGGAATGTTATTTGATTTGCTTTTTAGTAACACATTGCATTGCAAATAAAGGTAGACAACATTAGTGGTAAGTAAAATAATAATAATAATAATAATAATAATAATAATAATAATAATAATAATAATAATAATAATAATAATAATAATAATAATAATAATAATAGGTGTTGTTTGTGGCAAGGCAATATCTTCCTCAGTTCTTCTTCAAACGTAATGATTGTAACGCCATATCTCCCTTACAAACAAAATATTAGCAATTTATATCGAGAGAACGGGAAACTGTAGAGCGATGGGACCAACGTTGGACAGTATGCACTCATAGTACTCAGAAAAGTAAGCGATTTCAATGCAAAATGAACGAAGAGTCATTGTCATGGGTACTCATGGGGCCACGGCAGAGCCCTCTTTAGGCAAACTGTCGATAGCTTATATCGAGAAAACAGGAGGTGATACTGGGATTGGACCAACGTTGGACACCGTGGACCCATAAGGCGCATCGAAAAAATTAGGGAGGCGGGCGCCAGCCAGCCTTACTTATTTCCACATAATAATATAACATTATATTGTCGAAATACACACACGAGTTAGCTACTAATATTTCATATTATTATTATTATTATTATTATTATTATTATTATTATTATTATTATTATTATTATTATTATTATTATTATCATCTACAGCGTCTTTTCATTACGTGAGCATGTTTGACATGAAACCAAAGAAAAAATCCATCCTGTAGCGAAAAGAAACAATACTTTCTCTCAAATGGATAAAAAATCAAGCCGAGATTGATTCGAACTCGCATGGACGGCGCGAAAAGCCAGTGCTTTGTCCACTATTTTTTTAACTGACTCACCGAACGCGTTTCAGTAACTTACTTATTGCTAATTTTACTTGCTTCACTCGTTTAACTTGCTTTTTCTAATAACTTATAACGACAGGGACACGAACACAGAAACATCGAGAACAGTTAAAAATGATAGATGCTCTCCCGCCGAGAATCGAACCCGAGACTCCATACACCCAAGGCTCACGTGCTAGCCTCTAGACCAGCGGCGATGGCAACGCTCACTTCCTGTGTCGTTAGAGATTACGACCACTGTCTTGCCAGCTATCACTTCTGTGGGTTGTATACTATGATCACATGTTTCTTCTTTGCTGGAAGAGTAAAACCTACATTATATGTAATACATGAGGTATTTAGACCTACATGCTCTTCATATAATGTAATAAAAGGGTCATGGTGTCGGATTTTAATACATGACGTATTGCAGTATACAACATGCTTTGCATTACTTGTTTGTTTGTAGACAGCTACTAGCTTAGTGTTCTGAAAGGTTGTGTATAAACTAGGGATAGCCCGTTCCGGAATTATTAGTTTTCGGACTCCCGAAAGTAAAGCCGGACAAATTCCGGAATTCGGAAAATTCCAATTTTGTAATAATTTCGGAATTCTGAAAAATCCGGAATTTAGAAATTTCTGATTTCGTTAACATTCCGGAATTCCTAAAATCCGGATTTTTTCGAAAGTCGGAGTTTTTCTCAATTCCGGAATTTTCTAAATTCCGGATTCTTTCCGAGTTCCGAAATTCTTCTGAATTCCGGAGTATAACTGAATTCCATAATTTTGCGAAATCCGGAAAGTGAAAGTTACGCTTCCGAAAAATGAATTTATTTTGGTTAATATGAATCGTGGCGGAAATAAGTCTTTGACCAGGTAATGGCGACTGCTTTGAAAGAAATAGAGAGTATGAGAATTCAATCTGTCATATTTGTAGTTTCGTGTGGAGAAAGAACGAACTTGTGAACCAGTGGTTTAAGAAAAACTCAAGTTATTAATATAAACTTTGCCGACTTCATAAAAGAAATAACATACAAGTTTGCAAGCGGATACAAAGAAACCTAACGTAACCAGACTAAAGACGGATCGTTTACCGCGTAGCGATCGCGGTTCAGTGGTCAAGGTGCTTCTGCGAATGCACGTTGCAATTTTTTTTTCTTACTTTAGAATTTTTGATGGCGATTGATCAGCGATAACATACGTTTTATTATATTCAGATATTTTAATACTCGGATGTTTCAATACTTGAACTATCAAATCTTCAGGAATAATAATAGTAATAATAATAATTATTATTATCTCGTAGAAGATTAAAAGCTAGAAGCTAAATTATCGCTCAGGTCATACCATTACAAGGAGAAACGTGACATTTGGAAAGAATATTTCGGTTTGGTTTAATGTTGCTCACGAGAAGAGGAGTTTCTCATTTCGTTTCTAAAACAAACAAAATAACATGAGAATTAACATTTTACATTCGAGACGGGTCAGGGCTAAATCAAAATTTTCGTCTCTCTTTGGAGATGGGAATCGAGACGAGACGAAAAGTATCGTAAACATTTCCCGTCTTGTCTCGATTCTCGAAATAGTGTATGTCCATTCTTTAAGTAACAATTGCTCTGTAGACTGAATCTCATAGGCTATTTCGTTACATTGTATTTCAGAGCTCATTGAATTATGCTCTGTGTAGGTATTTTTGTAGCAAAGCTTTTATATTTACCTCTGCATATTCTAAAAATTAGTTTATAATATGCCTTATTGTCGCGTGATATTCAGTTATATTTATTACAGTTATTTTCCTCAAAACATACTTTCTACATGAAACTTCAATAAAAGGTTCTAGTTTAAAATGTTGGTAGTTTCAGAGGTGTGTCTTGAAGGTACGGAACCCTTTCCCCGAAATCTCTACTTTTAAGTAAGTTTTGCCAAATTTCAGGGCAAGTTTAAAACTATTATTATTATTATTATTATTATTATTATTATTATTATTATTATTATTATTATTATTATTATTATTATTATTATTATTATTATTATTATTATTATTATATCAACTCCATGTATAATCTTTAAAAGATATACGGTTTGTATCTGAATAGTAAAAGCTAATTGACTGTCGATCTCGGTCGTCTGGAAGTCTTCAGGAGGCAAGGACATCGGTCACGTTCTGGGTTTGAGTTCCGAAGGGGCAAGTATTCGGGCTCGAGCAAAAAATTGTTAAAAGTTATAGGCTTCATCCAAACATATTCAAAACAGCTGGGACCGGGTTTGGGCTTCTCAACGGCTCGAGCGGCTCGGCTTACAGCTCATTCAATATCGAACCGAATCGAGAAGTAAGCCGAGCCAACAGCTCACCACACCGAGCCGATTTGAGCCATCGGCTTAGTTGAGCTGAGTCGAAACGTGCTGATGAACTAGTTTCAACTTAGCTGGCTCGAACCGGTTCACATGAGCCGAGTAGGTGACCCATCCCAACCGAGAAAGCTCGAGCTATCGGCTCAATTGAGCTGAGTCGATGGCTTGTTCCAACTAAGCCGGCTCGGGTCATCGGCTCATCCCAACCGAGCCGACTCGAGCTGTTCGCTCAGTTGATACAAGCCGAGCCGGTTGATATAACTACCCGAGTTGGTATTCTGCTTGGGCTCAAGAATTCGACCGTGGAGATCTCAGCCTTGATTTTAAGAACTACAGTATATACTTATATTGGTGATTACGACATTTGAGGCTGTCTCGTAATAATAATAATAAACTCTTGTCTTCTCGTTATCTAGACGAGACGAGATACACTAAAATTGCCCCACGAGATGCACTAAAATTACGAGATGAGACGCACCTCTGTCGTGAGCAACACTAAAAGTATTCCACATTACTGCTTACATTTCTCATGGCTTTGCTTTCCAGTCTGATCAGGCCAATATTTCAAAACGAGTTAAAACGAGCTGAACGAGCGAGAGAGCCATTATCAAACTCGACTCAACTCGAAACTCGACCTCGAAAACAGCGACTTGGCTCGGAACTCAATTCAAGAAAATTACCTTTGACTCGACTCAAATTGTACTCGAGTCGAATTGAATTTTGGCTCGACTTGTGCTCATCCCTATTCGTGTTTGTATTTTATGTTTCCACTTCAACAATATCTACTCTCTTTTCTCCTTTTACCTGCTGTTTCTGGATTTCTCTTTCGGTGTCGTCCTTTATTTACACCGTGCACTATTCTTATTCCCAGCTTGTGACCCGCTTCAATGTCTTATTCAGTTTAGGCTTTTCTTCTTACATTGATTTCACATGTGATTGATTTAATTCTCACTTTCCGCGCACGACCGATGAAAATGTTTTATTATTATTATTATTATTATTATTATTATTATTATTATTATTATTATTATTATTATTATTATTATTATTATTATTATTATTATTATACTATTGAACTTGCACGGCGAAATTACTGTATAATACGATATCATTTCTGTAATTTTACTCCATTGTATGTTATTTAGTTTATTAATGGGCACTAAATTGTCTCCAGATCAACGAATAAATTAACTACGGCATGCACTTTGGTGGAAATATCATTACAATAAGATTATTGGTTCGTTCCAAACATGTTCATGTAATGATATTTCCACCAAAGTGCATGCCGTAGTTAATTTATTCGTTGATCTGGAGACAATTTAGTGCCCATTAATAAATTAAATAACATACAATGGAATAAAATTACTGAAATGATATCGTATTATACAGTAATTTCGCCGTGCAAGTTCAATAGTATAATAATAATAATAATAATAATAATAATAATAATAATAATAATAATAATAATAATAATAATAATAAAACATTTTCATCGGTCGTGTGCGGAAAGTGAGAATTAAATCAATCACATGTCAAGTCAATGAAAGGAGAAAAGCCTAAACTGAATAAGACATTGAAGCGGGTCACAAGCTGGGAATAAGAATAGTGCATGGTGTTAATAAAGGACGACACCGACAGAGAAATCCAGAAACAATTGGTAAACGAAGAAAAAAAGAGTAGAAATTGTTGAAGTGGAAACAAAATACAAATACGAATAGGGATGAGCAGGAGTCGAGCCAAAATTCGACTCTACTCGAGTTCAATCCGAGTCGAGTCAAAGGTATTTTTCTTGAGTTGAGTTCCAAGCCAAGGCGCTGTTTTCGAGGTCGAGTTTCGAGTTGAGTCGAGTTTTGTAATGGCTCTCTCACTCGTTCAGCTCGTTTTAACTCGTTTTGAAATAATGGCCTGATTAGACTGGAAACCGAAAGCCATGAGAAATGTAGGCAGTAATGTGGGATACTTTTAGTGTTGCTCACGGCAAGGGTGCGTCTCCTCTCGTAATTTTGGTGCATCTCGTGGGGCAATTTTAGTGTATCTCGTCTCGTCTAGATAACGAGAAGACAAGAGTTTTTTTTTATTATTATTACGAGACAGCCTCAAATGTCGTAATCACCAATATAAGTATATACTGTACTTCTTAAAATTAAGGCTGAGACCTGCACGGTCGAATTCTTGAGCCCAAGCAAAAGACCAACTCGGGTAGTGATATCAACCGGCTCGGCTCGTATCAACTGAGCGAAGTTGTTGTATTACTATACATCTGCTTCCGCCCCTGTCAAATCTGGTCGATCTCGTTGACGCGACATATTTGCTTTTTTATACCCCTTTCTTCGTTTACTGAACAAAACAGCAACTATTCTGAAATATACTACTGCGCATGCCTCGTAGATAAATATTTCTGATGCCAATAGTTTCCGTTTTGTCCAAGGAATGTTCTTTTTCTTATTCCCAGCATGACCCTTTTATTACATTATATGAAGAGCATGTAGGTCTAAATACCTCATGTATTACATATAATGTAGGTTTTACTCTTCTAGCAGAGAAGAAACATGTGATCATAGTATACAACCCACAGAAGTGATAGCTGGCAAGACAGTGGTCGTAATCCCTAACGACACAGGGAGAGAGTGGTGCCCTTCCCGCTGGTCTAGTCGCTAGCACGTGCGCCTTTGGTGTATGGAGTTCCGGGTTCGATTCCCGGCGGGAGAGCATCTATGATTTTTAACTGTTCTCGATGTTTCTGGTGTTCGTGTCCCTGTCGTTATAAGTTATTAGAAAAAGCAAGTTAAACGAGTGAAGCAAGTAAAATTAGCAATAAGTAAGTTACTGAAACACGTTCAGTGAGTCAGTTAAAAAAAAAAAGTGGACAAAGCACTGGCTTTTCTCGCCGTCCATGGGAGTTCGAATCAATCCCGGCTTGATTTTTTATCCATTTGAGAGAAAATATTGCTTCTTTACGCTACAGGTAGCCCACTCTTTTCGTATTTTTCGTTGTCGTTCACAGTTAAAGTAACTGACTATTATTCTTTCTACGAATGATGGATCTTCTCTTTGGCTTCATGTCAAACACGCACACGTAATGAAAAGACGCTGTCGATAATAATAATAATAATAATATGAAATATTAGTAGCTAACTCGTGTGTGTATTTCGACAACATAATTTTATATTATTATGTGGAAATAAGTAAGGCTGGCTGGCGCCCGCCTCCCTAATTTTTTCGATGCGCTTTATGGGTCCACGGTGTCCAAAGTTGGTCCCATCCCAGTATCACCTCTCGATATAAGTTATTGACACTTTGCCTAAAGAGGGCTCTGCCGTGGCCCCATGAGTACCCATGACAATGACTCTTCGTTCCTTTTGCATTGAATTCGCTTACTTTTCTGAGTACTATGAGTGCATACTGTCCAACGTTGCTCCCATCGCTCTACAGTTTCTCGTTCTCTCGATATAAATTGCTAATATGTTGTTTGTAAGGGAGATATGGCGTTACAATCATTACGTTTGAAGAAGAATTGATTAAGATATTACCTTGCCACAAACAACACCTATTATTATTATTATTATTATTATTATTATTATTATTATTATTATTATTATTATTATTATTATTATTATTATTATTATTATTTTACTTACCACTAATGTTGCCTACCTTTATTTGCAATGCAATGTGTTACTAAAAAGCAAATCAAATAACACTGCTCGCCATTCAGGCTCCCGAACTCGAAATGCATGACTTACAGTTCTCTGTGTTAGAGGAATGCACATTTATTATATTATTCTTTCAAATAACACGTTTCACAAGTTACTTCACTTTCAATGTGTAATTTCATATCATCACTAACAATCATCTTGTTCCGATAGGAAAATAACCCCCTCCTGCAAAAAAAAAAAAAAAAAAAAAAAAACCTGACCGTAGCGAAAGGGCGTGAACCTTCTTTAGGCGATTAATCGGGTCCAATATTTCAATAAGTTTCTGCACACAAATATTTCAGTAAAAGAGGAAAATTTATTCAAACTTTCTGAATACCTATTTATGGGCGAAATTTGGTTCCCTTGGAACTTTTTAAGAGTTTGAAGGGCCACCATTTTGAACATTTTCATCTGATTATTCTGGTTAACGAACTCATCAAGATATTTCAACAATTAATGTTTGTGCCAAGTTTCGTCTCAATCCGCTGAAAATTAGGGTGGTTATGGCATTCACAAATAGCGTTATATATATACAAATAGATAGATAAATAGACACACAGAGGGAGAGAGAAAAAGTGTTTTTCTCCCTTCTCGCACCTGTGGTGCGTCAGAGCTAAACCGGGCCCCTTTGCAAAACGTATTGACCAGCCTAACCTAAACACAAACCTCTTACTTGCTAACGTAGAAACATGGTCGGGAGGTGTAAGGCATGTAGAAATTGTATTTTTAATAACCATGAGTATGGTCCACTTCCATGTTTTTCTTTTTACTTTTTGCAGCTACATTGGAACCTTCAATTTTTATTCTTCACTAATTGCAAATGGCGTTTACATTCAAAATATGAGGAATTTTGGTGGCATTTGTTCGGATATTCTTCTCTTTGGAAATGAAGAAAAGAATAAAAGCAATACGCAAAGACAAAAAGAATTATCAGTACTAAACATTACCAATAATAATTGCTACGAAAAACTAAATACGACTTCTTTTACCATCTCTCATGAGTTGTATGTATTATTAACAAAAAATTTTAAAATGTCCTCGCTTAAGATTCGAACTGGCAACCTTTGCATTTGTAAGCCAGCACCTTAACCACTACACCAAGATCACGGCATGGTGATCGTTTAGTTGTCGGCGTATTTGTTGTATTTGTGTTTTATGTTCCCACTTCGACAATTTTTACTCTTTTTTTGTAAGTTTAACAGCTGTTTCTGGCTTTCTCTTTCGATGTCGTCCTTTATTTACGCAATGCACTATTCGTATTCACAGCTTGTGCCCCTCTGCAATGTCTTATTCAGATTAAGCTTTTGTTTTTGCCCCTCAGTAAACATTTGATTGATTTAATTCTCATACTCTCCACGGATGGAGCGCAGGAATGCCAGACTCGAAAAATAGGTGTACATTTACTTTCCTGACAGATCATACGTGTAAATGGAACAGAAAGTGTAAGTGAAGTGTAGGTGTATCACCGGGCCCACTTAATCTCCTTCCTCACGGAGCACCGCCAGCCACGAGGCACTCACTAGCACAGCCACTGTCGAACCAACAGTGTTAAATCATTTGGAGAAAGCTGGATACAAAAAAAAAAAAAAAAAAAAAAAAAAAACTCGATGTTTGGGTGCCACGTTATATAATTCAAAAAATACTCGATTGAATTTCTAATGAAACGTAACAAATCCGAGTCATTTCTGAAGCGGCTTATCATCTATGTATTAAAATGCTAGGTTTATATATTTCTAGTTAAGAAAAGTTTATATGTTTGTTGACGTTTATATGTTTATGGCCAATTTTTTTGATAATGATATCTCGGAAACCACAATCTCTAGAAAGATGCCGTTCTCACAGATCGATTGCAAATTTTGTGTAGATTGTTCAGTTCTAATTAAATATATTTTCAAATGGCTCTTATTTGTTTATTATATTTTATAGAGGTACACTGGGAGTATTGAAATTTTAAAAAAGTATCATATCCTAGGAAATTAAAATGAAATGAAATCTTTGAGTTTTACGCCTTATGCCGGCTAGGCTAAAGGAGATGATAAAAACTGATGGAAATGATGGAATGAGGAAAGTGGGAGGAAACGGGAGAACCCCGAGGAAACCCACGCACACGGTTTTTGTCCACCACAAAGTTCACTTGGTTCGAGCTGGGATCGATCCAAGAACCCCATGGACCAGAGATTAACGTTCTACCACTGAGCCATCGCGGCCCCATCATATCATATGAGTTATATATTTGAACACCACACATTTGTATACGGGTTAGTACATCTCTCTGGCGTTTGTTTCATAGCGAAATGATGAAAAACGAAGGATAACAATTTCTCCAGTCTAACATCGTAAGATTAATTTTGTTTGTAGTGTTTAGCCCAATGAACACCATATATCACTGACATAATTAATTGTGTGCAATGTATTTGCGTGTTACACACTGCAAGCAAGGAGAAAGAAAACACTGATCACACATGAATTAGAAAGTTCAACCGGAAGTTGGCTCAAATCTTGCAAACAGTGCAAAATATTGAAAAAAAATCTCTTCTTTATAGTACCCCTTGTTGATTTTTTTAAAAATCGAGATGTCTTTTACTTGTGTCTATTAAGGGACATGTACACTCATGTCCAAAATTATTGTCGCATGTCTATAAATATGTTTTTGTAGGAATATAATTTGATAACGAATTCGCCCGGTATTTCTTATAATGTTATTATGTGTATAATCGGCAAAGACAGGTATGTGGAAAATTTCATACCGGAAGAGCAGTAAGTAAGAACAATAAAATGAAAATAAAACTTTCTTGTCCATTTAGCAACATTTTGTTTCACTCATTCTAATTTTCGTATTTATAAATATTTTCCTATGAAATTTACCACAAACATATATTTTCCGATTATAAACATTGTATCAATATTAAAAGTACCCTGCAAAATCATTATCGAATTATATTCTTACAAGAAGACAGTAATAGATATGCGACAATCATTTTGGACATGAGTGTACATGTGTTGTGAGGAATGACAAAGAGACTCATGCTCATATATGAATGATGCGCTCTGTAGAGAGCGCAGGTTCAGCTACTGAGTCATGAAAAGTGAATAATTGACAACAATGTGCGAAAATTATCGTAATCGAGGCGAGGAGAATCGATACAATATGTAGCAAAGCCCACACTAACTCTCAGAAAGGTTATAGTGTGCGTTTGGTAAGATTATAGGGACATCGTGCATGACAAGCTACTAATGTGGGCAGAACAATACACTCAAGATTATACTGTTGACAATTACTGCGAGTGGACCTTTCGATTCAAAAGAAATTGCTAGAGCTGATCAAGAGAAATGATGTTGTATGCCACACTGACAACACCAGACCAAATACATCCTTAACGACCCGTCAGAAATTGAGAAAACGTGTTTGAAAAATGTTATTGCATTCACCGTATAGCCCGGATCTGCTACCGTCACAGTATTATTTGTTTCAGCCTCTGCAGAACCATGAACGTTGTCAAATTAGCTTCGAAAGAGGTATATGAAAACCAAGTGTCTCATTTTTTTTTTTTTTTTTTTTTTGGCTATAAACCACAGAAGTTCTATAGCGACGGAATAATGGGGTTGTCAAAAAAATGGTGAAAGGTCGTTGAACATAATGGTGTATACGTGGCCTCATAATGTTATTTTGGAATCATAATAAATGTGTTATCAATTTTGTCCCCCAAATACTCAATACCTTTTAGACACCTTGACTTAAACAAGATATTTCAATTGGGAAAATAAAATTGTTGCTTTTAGGAAACCCACAAAATATGCACTCGTAATTGGATCGCTTGGATGTCACGTGGCCTAGCTCCAAAATTGAGTGAAATTTGACGTTCAATATGTCATGAACATTTCATATTTCTGTTATCTTGGCTACAAAGAACATAGCTTCGGAGTTTATACTGGGTGGCGCTCGAATAGTTGACACATTTAAATATTAGAAATTACCTTTATTAATGGAATTAAAAATGATGACATTAGTACTTACTGGTTACTACATTCCTGGAAAAGTGTCTCAGTGCAGCACATATTCAATGTGGGCGCTTTTACACCGAATAACCTCTTCAAGGCACATTTTTTTTTTTTTTACCACTCTGCGACACATCTCACTATACAACTGCTCTATGGAAGTTCGAATTTCCAAAACAATTTGGGGGTTTAACCGGCAGAGTCTTTCCTTTAAATATCTCAACAGAAAAAAAAGTGACAGACATTTAGATTTAAAAAAAAATAACATGAAAAACAATAATGGGCCCCGTTCTTCATATTGTTGAAATATATTTCTACGAGGCCACAAATAAAGGACCCAGAACAAGACTTTATAATACTGTTAGTTTCATTCCAATAATGGGACCCCAAGACTATATTCAATGCTGGGGGCCACAGAACTCTGGGAACGGAACAAACTACGAGTAACTATGCTCTGACACAGCAGACATATTTTATCTTACTGTCAGAGGGCCCCGGCAGAGATCCCTCCCCTCCGGCCCTAGCCAGTCCGAACGTGACTACATGTGTCAACTATTCGTGCGCCACCTGGTAGTTAGATATTTTACTGTTTTCGAAAGCCATGAAGGGAAGAAAAACAAGGTCACTTGGTATCCAAGCAGTCCAAGCAGTTCCAAGGAGTAGAATGTTAGAAGTTACGTCGTTAGAGGGCAGTAAACATCGTCCAGCAGTTGACATGTACCGGACAAAATTGAAATTTCTAGGCGTCATTGTCTTTTCTGTTTTTCGCATATTGAAAACTGACCAGGGAAGGGTCCGTATGGGGCACTCGACTTGCCGAACGCCATGTATCAGATATGAAAGAGGGTATAAAATTATGTACATATGCAAATTTATAGCGGCTGAGGGCAACATGGGAATGCAGGAGAGCCGGAAGAAATATGGCCGACCGTAGGGCCCAGCAACACAGAAAGCTAAGGAATCACTCGTTCCTGGTCACAGAAATAAAGCTAAATGTTTAGTAGTAGATATGTAATGAACATCATGGCCACCATATTGAAAGTGGCCATCTTGAATTTGGATTCACAGTATAAAAGATTAGTGGGTAATATGGCATATGAAATAGCACTGAAATTTTACCAGGAATATATTAGTGTTAACCATTCTGTAGTAACTATTGTGAGTTGAGCAGTAACATGCAAGAAGAACGCATATAAACTCTGTGATAGACTCAGTAGTCTGACGCAAAAGAAGAGCTTGGAAAACTCTGGCTTGTATATAGTCCAAAGGAAAATAAATGAAATGAAATCTTTAAGTTTTAGGCTCCACGTTTATGCCGGTGAGGCTAAAGGAGATGATGATGATGAGAAATGAGTGAAATGTGGAATGAAGAAAATGGGAGAACCCGGGAAAAACCCACGAGCACGGTGTTTGTTCACCACAAAGTCCACACGGCGCGAACACACCAAAGGAAAAGTGTGTTTACATGGATAATAGTTGCAAGTAAGAGAAAGTTAGTCATTGACGACAGAGAAAGAAGAGATCAAAGGTGAGTCCGTGTTACCTGCTGTGTGTCCTGTTTGCAGACAGAAAATACGCGAGAAAGCTCATTAGCTAATGTCTGCGTTATCAGTGAAGTAGTCAAGTAAGATAGAGTGGTTGGTAGCAAGGTTAATGTGCCCTTAGTCAGTGAGAGTAGTAGGCCCCCCGTTATATTGCGCCAAGTCAGCAAAAATTTTCTCGATTCTGATTGGCTGAGAGAGGTCACGTGACGTTAGGCCCCCGCCCACGCGGGAAATTCAAATTTCCAGGTCACGTGGTATGACGTCATGAGTCACCCTGCGGGGAAATCCCTCACCAGGGATTTTTGAAATTCGTTCCCTTTTACGGGTAAGATGAGTGCTTTGATACTTGATTCTGATTGGTTGACAAATGTCACGTGATCTTAGACCCCGGGATATTTGAAATTCGTTCCCTTTTATGGGTAACATGAGTGCTTTGGTACCACGATGATGATTGGCTGACAGAGGTCACGTGATCTTAGGCCCTGGGATTTTTGAAATTCGTTCCCTTTTATGGGTAAGATGAATCCTTTGATACCTGATTCTGATTGGTTGACAGAGGTCACATGATCTTAGATCCAGAGATATTTGAAATTCGTTTCCTTTTACGGGTAAGATGAATGCTTTGGTACCATGATGCTGCTTGATTGATAGAGGTCACGTGATCTTAGGCTCTGGGATTTTAAAAAATCGTTCCCTTTTACGGATATTTTCTCTGATGAGTACTTTGGTATCACGATACTGATTGGCTGATAGAGGTCACATGATTTTAGACCCGCCACACAGTGAACAGGTTACATGGTATAATGTGGGGAAATTCCTCACTTATTTGTTTTATTTTATGTGTAAGATGAGTGTTTTGGTACCTTAATTTTGATTGGTGGATAGAAGTCACATGATCTTAGCCCCCCAGTCCATGAGGGAAATACAGAGCGATATGACGGCGATCCATCCTAGACCAGGATTTTAGAATTTTGTTCCCTTTTTATGGTTATGCGTAAAGTTCCCATGGAGGGTTCAACCTCCTCCTTAAATAACCCTTTTTGGTATCATGATATTGTACTGAAGTTTACCTTAAATATTAGCATTCTCTTTGACAGATAAGATGATTACCAGTTTTCTTACCTTGATGGAGAGACAGCTTGCCTTATATGTTTACGTATGGAGATCATGTCCATTAATTAGTTGCCTATGCCTCTGAAATTATACATTTATTTTAACATTGGTGAAAGAGGGGTCCATCGTTGTCGCTTGTAGATTTCTTATAACACATTGTTGTGAGTTTAAGCGATTTTTTAAACGCTCAGTAAGCGCTTCATTAATGGAAACAGTGTTGCCAGATTTTTTCCTACCGAAACTGCTCCGATTCTTTTCGAAACGGTTCCGCAGAGTGCAAGAAATTTTAAACTAAAATTTTTTCGAACTAAAAAAAAATTGTAACAAAAATTTTAAACAAAAATTTTCAAACAAAAAATTTTCGAACTAAAAATTTTGAAACAAAAATTTCAAAAAAAATTCGAACTAAAAACTTTAAACAAATTTTTCGAAAAAAAATTTTAAACAAAACTTTCGAACTAAATTTTCAAATCAAAAAATAATTTCGAACTAATTTTTTTTTAATTTTCGAACCCAAAAAAATTTCGAACTAAAAAAAATTAAAAATTTTTCGAACGAAAAAAAAATTTTAAACTAGAAACTTTCGAACTAAATTTTCAAATCAAAATTTTTCGACCCAAAAATTGAAACAAAATTTTGTCGAACTAAAACATTTTTTTAAAAACAAAAGTTTCGAACTAAAGACGTAAATCACATCTAAAAATTTTCAAATCAAACTTTTTATCGAACTAAACTTTTAAAATTTTCGAACTAGAAATTTAAACCAAGTTTTAGAAAAATCCTAAGAAATGTTTTTTCAGGAATCGAACTCAGGTCTTTCAAACCAAAGATGTGTATGCTAACCGCTTAAAAGAGATTGGATTTAATCATGCTTGGTGGGTTTCGAACCATGGTTCTTGAAAAGGATACATATATACTTTAAGAAAATAAATCTGACAGTGTAACGCTTTCGTTCGTGGATTAAAATAAAATGCTGATAGACTTCTTTGTGTGTTGACATAGAAGTACATATGATTGAAATGCAAACGTCAGCGGATCGTATTACTTTTGTTTTACTACGAACGTGTCAGCATGATTCATGAAAAAAGCAAACATTGACATTCTCGTATGGAATATGAGGAAAATGAAATGTTGTCACAATTTACGACAAGTAGTGACATGATCCTGACAGAAAGCATTCAGATGATGTAATGATCGGAATTGCGATACTAGATGTTGTAACTATTGAGAAACGTGAATGACGTCACGATCGATTGTTACACATCGTTTTGGTTCGTGATTCATGACAAAATCAGCGAGCGTTTTGATTGGTTCGTTGTGATGTCATTTTATAAATTTCCTCGTTTCTGATTGGTTGATGATGACATCGTTTTCGCAGCGAACTAAATAAAAATCTAAATTTCATTTTTCAAATCCTACACCGCTCTCAACTATCAAGTGAGAAGGTCTACTTTTAAAAGTGTCTTCATTTAAGAAGCTTTACTGCACCGACTTTTTGTTCATTGAATTTGAGGTAAGTTCAGTGAGATTTTATTTTTCACACAAGATTCGAAAATCATTTTTATTTTATATTTGTGGGCGGATCACTAGTACACTGTTTTACTTTTAGTACGAAATATTTAGGCTATGTGGAATTAGTGGAATGGGAAAGTGGGAGTACGAATCAGGAACCCCACACACGTTAGAAGTAAGCACGATAAAATGATATGTTTAGCGTCCCTTCAGCTTAATGTTGAATCTGAGCGCCCGTCGGGAAATGAACCATGGCCAGAGATGTGTTCGCTTGGCTTTGAAAAGAATGCATTACAGAATTTTTAAAACTATGCCTGAGAATAATATGGTTCGATTCCTTTGAAACCATTGTTTTAGTTTAGCGTCCCTTCAGCTTAACGTGATATTCGAACAATCACCCGGGATTGAACCTGGGCCAGAGGTGTGTACGTCAACTATTTAGCTTAGTTTTGAAAAGAATGTATGATAACGCATGAAAATAATACATTTCAGTAAAAGGCTTGACAGCGATCCGATGTGAAAAGCAAACCCCACCGAGGATTGAACCAGGGCCTTCCACGTTAGAAGCATGTACGCTAACCGCTTAAATAAAAAAGAGTGCATGAATATTTGGTTAAAAGATTTACGCTATACAGATTTTGTTTTGACAATTACGTATGTGTAACGTTAATGGTTGGTGAATCTCTTCAACTTGCAAACGCATCATTTAAAGGTCGTTGTGAGTAGAAAAAATGCTTACGCGTACTTTATCACATCTCAGTACTGTTGAAACATTCATTCATGCATTCTTTTTATCACTATAGAATGGTAGGTCAGTTACATGCTGGTGCAATGGTCTCGAGTTTGACAGCAATAAAACACACATTTCAGTAACATAATTATTTTTAAAAAACTTTGATTTCTAGTACACGTGCTTTAATAATGAGATTCTGAACGCCACCACCAGGGAATCAAACTCAGGACCTTTACATGAATTACTTAGTTAAGAATTTATCATAAATGTTATGATTTCCTGTTTATCAGATGATTAAGATTTTTCTTTCTTCTTTTCTTTTGTAGTAAATTCACACTGCTCAATTCCTTTTTTCCCATTACATATTTGTTTTACCGTACCTGTTTGTTTGTTTTCATTTTTAACCATGGCCGAATCGGGTTTTACTGTTTGTAATGAAATCACTCGTCATTATAGACGATTTATGTACGTTTATGTATTATGAGGTGTGTACGTCAACCATTTAGCTTAGTTTTGAAAAGAATGTATGATAACGCGTGAGAATATTAAATTTCAGAAAAGGCTTGACATGCCCCCGACGTGGAAAGCAAACCCACCGAGGATTGAACCAGGGCCTTCCACGTCCGAACCATGTACGCTAACCGCTTAGTCACAATAATAATAAAAAAATACGCTATACAGATTTTGTTTCGACAATTACGCATGGGTATCGTTAATGCTTGATGAATCTCTTCAACTTGCAAACGCATCATTTAAAGGTCGTTGTGAGTGGAAAAAAAATGCTTACGCGTACTTTCTAACATCTCAGTACTGATGAAACATTCATTCATTTCATGCATTCTTTTTATCACTATAGAATGATAGGTCAGTTAAATGCTGATGTAATGGTCTCGAGTTTGACAGCAATAAAACACTCATTTCAGTAACATAATTATTAAAAAAAAAACTTTGATTTCTAGTACACGTGCTTTCATAATGGGACTCTGAGCGCCCGTCGGGAATCAAACTCAGGACCTTTACATGAATTACTTAGTTAAGAATTTATCATAAACGTTATGATTTCCTGTTTATCAGGTGATTAAGATTTTTCTTTCTTCTTTTCTTTTGTAGTAAATTCACGCTGCTCAATTCCTCTTTCCCTTACACATTTATCGCAATTGTACCTGTTTGTTTGTTTTCTCCTTTTATTAACCATGGCCGAATCGGGTTTTACTGTTCGCAATGAAATCACTCGTCATTATAGACGATTTAACATTGAGGGCAGAATGCTCGAAATTCAATTCAACGCACCACCCGTAGGAACCGATATTATCCAATACGTGCATAATAGTTTCCAAGCGATGCTGGACCATTTATTAGCCAATGTCGACGATGAGGCGATGGTTGGTTTATCGATAATATCACCACGCAATACCAATAAACCATTTTGGGTGAGTTTTCGCCAAGCCCGAAACCTGACATTGGAAACGATGTGGGCCTCCTTTGAAAGAGTTTTACAAAGTAACAATGCATTTCTCCTGCACGAACCATTCATCGTTCATTTCCACCGTGTGGATATTCCAAGAGGATACGGATATGGAGATCGTTTAGCACAAGGAATACTTCAAAATGAAGAATTGTTACGTTGCAAGCGTGGGATTGTACGTGTAAAAAATCAAGATTCGAGGTGTCTGGCGTACGCCCTTGTTATTGCTATTGGTCTGAGAAAATACAAGAATACAGATATGAAACGATATACACAGTATCAACATCAGAGAAAATGTATTGTGGACCAAGAAGTCGATGCGTTATGTGCAAATGCAGGAGTGAGTTTGGATCATGGTGCCAGTGTAAATGAAATACGACAATTCCAGTCATACCTCAAAGAATATAAAATTACTGTGTATACTAGTTTCTCAGGCCGTGACATCATGTACGAGGGGCCCAACGATGAAAATCGCACTCCCATAAATTTGATTTGTTTGGCTGGCCATTTTGATATCATCCAATCCTTAACTGCTTGTTTTGCAACCAAGTTCTACTGTGAAGCGTGCCATAAAAAGTATAGTAAACGTAATGAACATTTGAAAAATTGTCCTGTAACGTGCTCCAAATGTTTACAGAGACCTCTATGCGACAAGAATCAAACGTCGATATTGTGCAACGACTGCAATCGTCAATTTTATGGCGAACAATGTTTTAATAATCATCGTAATATTGTATACCATCAAGGGGAACCTGTATGCAAAATGGTGAAGCAATGTACTAAATGCTACAGAGTATATTCTTTTGTACGAAGTGGACAACGCATTCATGATTGTAATGAGATCTTTTGCAATGTTTGTAAGAAGATTGTTCCGGGATCCCATCAATGTTTTATGGTTCCTGATCGACAGTGCTTGAAACCTGGTGTTCCTTCACTCATGCACGCAAAGAAAGCCTTATTGATTTTCTATGATATAGAATGTATGCAGGACACGAATATTGGCGATAATATGTATGTACACGTTCCAAATTTATTGGTTGCACAACAAGTATGTTATGCATGTGTTGAAAACGCTAATATCCAGCAGTCTTGCAGTACGTGTGGTCAGCGCCAACATATTTTCCAAGGAGGCGATCCAGTTCATGATTTTCTCCAGTACTTGCGGGAACGTCGTCCCAATATAAATAGGATTTTCTGTCTCGCTCACAACTCGAAGGGCTACGATGGACATTTTATTCTAAAGACCATGGTAGAACAATGTCAATGGAGGCCTGACGTCATATTAAATGGGACCAAGATACTGAGTTTAACCTTGAATAATCTGACGTTCATTGACTCGTTGAACTTCCTACCTATGGCATTAAGCAAATTGTCAAAAGCGTTCAATTTACCCGCAACCAAAGGCTACTTCCCGCATTTCTTCAACACCAAAGAAAATCAATCGTATATTGGACCACTTCCAGAAACGAAGTATTATGGTGCAGATGAAATGGCCGTCGAAGACAGGAACAAGTTCATGCAGTGGTATAACGATCATCGTAATGACACGTTTGATTTCCAGAAAGAAATTTTCAAGTATTGTATTCAAGATGTCAATGTACTGCGACAAGCATGCGTTTCGTTTATGACGTCATTTGAAGCAGAAACCAAAGTGAATCCCTTCTTGGAGACGATCACGATTGCCAGTGCTTCCAATTTAGTATTCCGCCGGAATTTTCTCAAACCCAACACCATTGGAATTCTACCGGCACATGGTTATCGATGGAGAAGTACGCAATCGATCGCTGCAATGCAATGGCTGGCTTACATTGAAAAAACCGAAGGAAAACAAATCTTACATGCGGCCCGACAAAAAGAAGTGTTTATTGCGGGATTCCATGTTGATGGCTACTACCAAGATCCTGAGACGTTAGAGGAGCACGTCTACGAGCATGCCGGCTGCTTTTATCACGGCTGTAAAGTATGTATTACTACAGGCCGTAATCAGCCCATCTACGGCAATCCAGAAGACACCATGGAATTCCGTTATGAACGAACGCAACAAAAAAATGCAAGACTGCGTGAATTGGGGTACATTGTACATGAAATGTGGGAGTGCGAATTTAAACAGTTCTTAACACAAAATCCAACAATGGCGACGTATCTGAAGAATCATCCGTACATGAACCGTAGACCATTAAATCCAAGAGATAGCTTTTTTGGAGGAAGGACCAATTGCGTGAAATTATACCACCAAGTCGACGAGGAAGCAGGAGAAGTAATAAAATATTTCGATATTGTTTCGCTTTATCCTTACATAAATAAGTGTGCTAAATACCCTGTAGGACATCCTAGAATTTATCTACAGGGTGATGAAAATATACCACCAATAAATAAAGTCAATGGTCTGATCAAAATGACGATATTACCAAGTCGGCATCTTTATCATGGTCTCCTGCCTTACCGATGCAACAAGAAACTACTCTTTCCACTGTGTGCTGCTTGTGCCGAAGAAATGAACTCAGATCCTACAACAACGTGTACGCACAACGATCAGGAGCGATGCCTCACTGGAACATGGGTATCATATGAAATACAGAAAGCAATAGAATTAGGATATCAACCGGTGGAGATCTTTGAAATTTGGGATTATGACATTGAACAATATGATCCCATCACGAAAACAGGTGGCTTGTTCACGGAATATATCAATACGTTTTTGAAATCGAAAATGGAAGCGTCTGGCTGGCCCAGTTCCTGTGTGACCGAAGAAGACAAAACAAAATTTATACAAACCGTCCTGGAGCGTGAAGGTATTGCATTGGATCCGACCAAAATTGAAAATAATCCTGCACGAAGAAGTTTATCTAAGCTTTGTCTTAACTCTCTATGGGGAAAACTTTCTCAGCGTTCAAACTTTAGCCAGACCACAATTATTGATCGGCCGGAAGAATTTTATGAAAAACTCACTTCCCCCGACATTAAACTCCATCAAATTGTACCCATCAATGATACGATGTTGTATGCGTTCTGGGAGTACAATGAACATGTGCCTGTTCAAAACCGAAACACCAATGTCGTGTTAGGTGCATTTACAACATGTCAGGCACGTCTGGAACTGTACAAGTACCTGGAAATGTTGCAGGAACGTGTTTTATATTTCGACACGGATTCTGTGATATTTACAGAAAAGCCTGGGGAGCCAACCATTGAACCTTCTACGTACTTGGGATGCTTATCGGATGAGATGGAGTCTTATGGACAACAAGCATACATCAAGACATTTGTTAGTGGAGGACCAAAAAAAATTACAGCCTAGAAATATACAATCCAGATACCAACGTCACCAGCTACATATGTAAAATTAGAGGATTTACATTAAACTACAATGCAGGACAGCAATTAAATTTCAACACGCTAAAAGAAATGATTACAAATCAATGCCGTGGACAAGTCACCATTACCATCCCCCATAATATATGCAGGACCAAAGACCATACCATCGTCACACGCAAAGAAGAAAAAATGTACAGCATCCAGTACACAAAACGTCGATTTAAAGAACTCAATTCTTATGATACGGTTCCGTACGGGTACGTTAAAAAACAGAAGTTGGAACTGGAAAAAGAAGAAGATGAAGAAAAAACTGTAAATACCCAATGAGGCCGCCATTTCTTTTTTCCTTTTCCTTTTTTATCTCCTTAACCACAAAGCAGCAACACCAAGAAGAAGAAAAAAAAACGCAGTACCCAGAAGAGTTCATAAACCATCAACACCATCAGTGGAAGAAATGTAGTAATCTCGTACCTAAGGGGGAATCTTGACCATAAAGGAGCAACACCAAGAAAAATGCAGTACCCAGAAGAGTTTATACACCATCATCAGTGGAAGAAATGCTGTCATCTCGTACCCGAGGAGGAAGATGGAACTAAACACCTCCATCTTTCACGAGTAAGTTTTATTTCTCTCTTATCAATATTGACTCGTTTTTATTGTTTCAGAAAAAAAGAAATTCAAAGGAAGAAATGCTGTCATCTCGTACCCGAGGAGAAAGATGGAACTAAACACCTCCATCTTTCACGAGTAAGTTTTATTTCTCTCTTATCAAAATTGACTCGTTTTTATTGTTTCAGAAAAAAAAGAAATTCAAAAAGTAATCCGTTGTTTCTTCTTTTTCTTTACAGGGTACGTCTACAACATTCGAAGATGATGACACGTCCAAAATATTCATTTACTAGATCCTGCATTTATTATGTTAATAAACTTGTATGAGAAAAGCACATACCTTTCGTTAAAATACAACAAGTTGAAAAAAAATATGTTTTATTATTTCTTGAAACCCTGAACACTTGTTTTCAAATAAATGGTAATCTTGAAAATTTAAGGTGGAAAATATATCCAAGATTTGGTTTAAATGATTAGTTTGAAATTATTTTGTTCGAAAAATTAATTAAAGAATTTTTATTGTCCAAAATTTGGTTTTTAATTTAGTTCAAAAAATTGATTTGAAAACTTTCAAATGTGGTTTACAACTTTAGTTCGAAACTTATTTTTAAAAATTGGTTCGAAAATTTTTTGTTTGAATTTTTTTTCGTTCGAAAAATTTTTGTTTAATTTTTTAGTTTGAAATTTTTTTGTAATTTTTGTTTCGAAATTTTTTTGTAATTTTTGTTTCGAAATTTTTGTTTGAAATTTTTGTTTCAAAATTTTTTGTTTGAAACTTTGGTTTGAAATATTTAGTAACAAACTTTTTTTGGTTCGAAAATTTTAAGTTTTGAAATTTTTTTTAGTTCTAAAAATTTTTAGTTTAAAATTTCTTGCACTCTGTGGAACCGTTTCGAAAAGAATCGGAGCAGTTTCGGTAGGAAATAATCTGGCAACACTGTTTCCATTAATGAAGCGCTTTCTGAGCGTTTAAAAAATCGCTTAAACTCACAACAATGTGTTATAAGAAATCTACAAGCGACAACGATGGACTCCTGTTTCACCATTGTTACTTCCAGAGACATAGGCTACTAATTCAAGGACAGGATCTCCATCAAGGTAAAAAAGCTGGTAATCATCTTATCTGTCAAAGAGAATGCTAATATTTAAGGTAAACTTCAGTACAATATCATGATACCAAAAAGGGTTATTTAAGGAGGAGGTTGAACCCTCCATGGGAACTTTACGCATAACCATAAAAAGGGAACAAAATTCTAAAATCCTGGTCTAGGATGGATCGCCGTCATATCGCTCTGTATTTCCCTCATGGACTGGGGGGCTAAGATCATGTGACTTCTATCCACCAATCAAAATTAAGGTACCAAAACACTCATCTTACACATAAAATAAAACAAATAAGTGAGGAATTTCCCCACATTATACCATGTAACCTGTTCACTGTGTGGCGGGTCTAAAATCATGTGACCTCTATCAGCCAATCAGTATCGTGATACCAAAGTACTCATCAGAGAAAATATCCGTAAAAGGGAACGATTTTTTAAAATCCCAGAGCCTAAGATCACGTGACCTCTATCAATCAAGCAGCATCATGGTACCAAAGCATTCATCTTACCCGTAAAAGGAAACGAATTTCAAATATCTCTGGATCTAAGATCATGTGACCTCTGTCAACCAATCAGAATCAGGTATCAAAGGATTCATCTTACCCATAAAAGGGAACGAATTTCAAAAATCCCAGGGCCTAAGATCACGTGACCTCTGTCAGCCAATCATCATCGTGGTACCAAAGCACTCATGTTACCCATAAAAGGGAACGAATTTCAAATATCCCGGGGTCTAAGATCACGTGACATTTGTCAACCAATCAGAATCAAGTATCAAAGCACTCATCTTACCCGTAAAAGGGAACGAATTTCAAAAATCCCTGGTGAGGGATTTCCCCGCAGGGTGACTCATGACGTCATACCACGTGACCTGGAAATTTGAATTTCCCGCGTGGGCGGGGGCCTAACGTCACGTGACCTCTCTCAGCCAATCAGAATCGAGAAAATTTTTGCTGACTTGGCGCAATATAACGGGGGGCCTACTACTGTGAGCCACTGTTGAAGAAGTATTAGAAAATGGTAAGGTATATTCTGATTCATTATTTGGAAAAGTTATTTCTTCTTGTGGGCATGAATATGAATCCCCAGGTTGAATATGAATGTCATTTTAGTGAATATTGATACAGCGGTATAAGAATATCAAACGTTAGAGATAAATGATAGCGTGTCAAGAGAAAACATCTCTTGTGTTTTCATCACACTCTTATAGATATTGTTCACATCAATTGCCTTTCATAGATTAGTATGTACCTTTATCAGTATAGTTGCTTATATGATGATATATGTAATAATTTCTTTTCTTTGAGAAGAACCACGTCGTAATTGTACCTGTAATCCCCGGCCTTCCTTTGTGTCGGGTATTTTAACGTGACGACAACTATCCATCTTTAACACTGAAATATTACAAGATCTTTGCATGTGCAAATCCTCTTTGTAATATTTCTCTAGATGTGCATCCTGTGCCAACATTGTTCCGTCAGGTTATTCTGAAGTTTGTTCAAATATTCCCTCACAACTTTCTTGCATGTTACTTCTCGACTCATAATAAAGTTAATACAAAATGGCTAATACGAATGAATTCTTTGTAAAATTTCAGTGCTATTCCATATGCCACATGACCAACTTTCTCTTTTACATTGTGAATCCGAATTCAAGATGGCCACCCAATATGGCCACTTATGAGGTTAATTACAGGTATAGCAAATCTTATCATGCATCTACTACTAAACATTTAGCTTTATTTCTGTGGCCAGGAACGAGTGATTCCTTAGCTTTCTGTGTTGCTGGGCCCTACGGTCGGTCATATTTCTTCCGGCTTTCCTGCTTTTCCATGTAGCCCTCAGCCGCTATAAATTTGCATATGTACATAGTTTTACACCCTCTTTCATATCTGATACATGTCGTCCGGCAACTCGAGTGCCCCATTCGGACCCTTCCTGGTAAGTGTGCTACTAAATGTTTGTATACGTTATTATTATTATCATAAATCATTCTACCCCCTTTGGCTGGACACTTACTGGAGCTTAAGAAGTTTCCACACACTATTGCTCTCATCTACATTTTTCGTTTTAAAATATGGATTATCTCTTTTAATGCCTTTCCACTTCCAACATTTGAAGTCTGCCCGTACTTCATCGTTTTTATTCAGCCATACCTTCTATGAGGACTATCATTATGCATTTTAATCTTAAACATTCTCCATCGACTTTATTATCATATTTTATTTGTTCCCTTTCCCTTATTCTTAACACACCCTCGCTGACTCTCTTTCATCCGACCAATTTTCTCCATTATGGGACCCATACAAGCAGACACATGCATGAAGAAACCTTCCAACATGCATGAAAAATGATAAAACCACAGGCAAGCTGATCGTATATGGACTCATTCACGTATGTTGAAAGTTTTCAAAATCTTGTGTAAACATGCATGATGGTTTTCCCTATCGTGTATGTGCTCGTTCATGCAAGTTGGTTGTTTTATATTTAAGTTCACCAATCACGACAATGAAAGAAATTACGCGACTCTCTCCTCCGATTCACTCTTCTAGTAAGTTGGACAGCAAATTGGTATGTGTATGCTCAAAAAAATCCAACATGCATGATGAAACAAATTTTTCATGCAAGTTGGTCACGGAAGTGTGTGCGTCTATGGCCCCCTTTAAGGAAGGTCATTTCACGTTTATGGTTACGAATTTGACACCCTTACCATCTTAAGAAACACTGCGTCTCCATCAGCGGTTGTGCTTGATATACAAGCCCTGTCTATTAGGTATCGTTCTACATCTCAGTTTCCTCTGTAGAAAACTGCATTGAAGCACAGTTCACCAAGTCTGTTCTATTACACTTGAGAGACGACTTTCAGAGACTGAGGAGTGGGCGCGACTGCCGAAGTTTGTCTCAACAATGGAAATCCAGAAATATCCGTGGAGGATGTACCAGGAGATTTCACATAAATGTCTGTAAAAGGGACTACGAATTCTTGTTTTGCGTGCCACCAGAACCGTGTATGACACCGTTGACATTGTCGGATGACTGGACGTTTTTTCCTGGTAAATGATAAGACGCCTGGAGTCACTACCATACAGGGATGGAATATTATGACGATATAGTGGCTCCAAAGTGTTTGTTTGGTAATAATCTGATTGATTTTAGCCTTTTTGTCCACTGTGCGTATAAGTTCGCTATTATAAGTTTAACCACAAACAAAGTCACGTGGAAAAAATTCCCGATATCCATGTAACCAATTAAAACGACCTCTGAAGTTACAGAGGCAATAAAAGATGGACCTCTTTCCACAGACCTACCCATGCCTCGTCCATAGACTGGCGATTTTTTTTTTTTAAACTCTGAATTTAACGAGTTCAAGCTCAAGATTATCGATAAATTCAGAAGGTAGCTTTGGAGGGAAATTCCACCCAGGAGCTCCGAAACTCCCCCTCACCGGGACCATAACTACTATCTTGCTTAATGTAAATTACCAGTATTTTCACAGTTATACATTTCACTCCAGACATTGAAATTGAACCTGGGGGAAATCTGAAATCATTGCTATGCGGGATCCCGCCCATAGAGTAGGAATTTAAATGACGAGTTTCATACTCGGGTTCCCGGCTTTGAATGGTTAATCCTATTTATAATACAAAATCGTCTTAGTCTGTGAGTAACGCTAATGCTCGCGCTGCAAAACATTTAATAATAAGGGCAAAAATAAACACAAAGGCAAATTAATAAACACAAAGGCAAAAATACTTATTCTTAATCCTTATTATAAGAGCAAGTTGTGTAAGTCTTTGAGTTATGTTCATTGGTAATAGTTCACAGTTAGGCTAATAGTTGTCGCTTGTTACGTTACCTGTCACCAAGAGACGTCACTAGAGTGCAGGCAATTTGCAGGCAAACTTAAGGCTTGGGGAGTAGGGAGAAACTAGTAAATATAAAACTGACATTTTGAATTATATATAGAAACTAGCCTTTGGTTAGCTAGGGGCTCCGCCCCTAGCCCCCCACGTTTGCTCAGCCTGCGGCCTTGCATCTCTTTCGTATCAGCCTTTGCATCAACAGTGAATTTCGAGCATTTTCTCTTCTTATTTTCTCAATTTGCACAGCTGGGGGCTTCGGCCCCACACCCCGCCTTTGTTAGGCCTACGGCGATGCATCTCTTAAACTCGTAATTCTATTAAATTTCAAGTTTATTTTCCTATTTCAACTACATAAAATATAAGATTTTGTATCCCAAAAAAACGTCCATTTAAATAGCATGGAGAATTTGTCCATCTCCCGTTTAGACGCCCTAAAAATTAAAAATATTCACTTTTGGTAATTTTCCTGTTGGTTAGTCCTTGCAAGCTACAATCATGTCAAATTTCAACTTTCCATGTCAACCAGAAGTAACCCTTAAATTTATGTCAGTTTATGTAGTTTTATATATCGTTAGGATTGCTTCTATTTTACAAAGGTCCTTTTTTCCTTTTCCCCTTTAAGAGTGGAATTTTCGAAAACACTGAAACCACATATTTTTCTACTCTCTTGTAAATTAAGAGTTTATATCCGATTTCATTCCTTGAACTTAAGCGAATACCCAAATTCTGCATTTTATGATTATAAAATACAAACTTTGAGTATTATAGACACTGTTCCCTTCATTGCTGAATTTTTGAAAACGTTGAAATACATCTTCAATTACTATTAGTGTGAAGTTCATTTCCGAGTTGCATTTTCCTAACTTCACGGATTTGTGAGACACCTTATTGTCGAAAATAAGTTAACTCACCATTAACTAGGATAGGAATCTCAGAAATGTGTACAAATGTCATATTTATACATATAATAGTATTGTCTGGGCGTTGAACGAGTAAGATACCTTTACTCTAGAACGGAGTTATTACGTTACTACCAGAAGTGTTCGGCTTCGCACAGTAAGAGCAATATTTACCGACTGTTTGAAAATAAAAATGAAATGAAATCTTTGAGTTTTACGTCCCACAGTTATGCCGGTTAGGCTAAAAGAGACGATGATGATGATAAATGAATGAAATGGTGGAATGAAGAAAGTGGGAGGAAACGGGAGAACCCTGAGAAAACCCACGAGCACGGTGTTTGTCCACCACAAAGTCCACACGGCGCGAGCTGGGATAGAAACCAATGACCCCAAGCACCGGAGGTGAACGCTCTACCACTGAGCCACCGCCCCTCCACTGTTTGAATATAAAGAGCTGAGTTGAATACATTACGACGAGCAACGCCTTCTGATTTGCCCCTGTCAGAAATTAAAGAGCTGATTAAATAAAGGAACGCAACGTCTTCTGCATTGCATTTGTCAGTCCCCGGGTGTTATTGAGGCACACATGCAATCGGAATATCACCAATCAGCTTAGCGATCCCGAAATCTAAAGTTTGAGTATAATCTCGATCATTCTTGATGTTTTATTTTCACCCCTTCTCACCCCTATGTCAAAGGGGGTTGAACTTCGATTTATATGGCATCTGGAGTGTCTTTATCCATCTCAGCGATCCCGAAAACTATGGATTTGGTACTAATATCGGTCGTTTTCAATTATTTTTTACGTTACCTCATCCCACTCCGTAGAGGTGTCTTAATTCACAGTACTATTTTCCAGATTGCAATTCTTATCTGTAGGTCCACTTAATTTGAATAATGAGTTTTCATCTTCCTAACATGAATAGATTGTGAAATACCACCACCTCTTCCCATTCAAATTCCTCACGTCCTCCTTAAGATAAGTATTTTTTTTTTTAAATAATATACAACGATCTTTTCTAGATTCCGTTCTCTTCTAGATTTTGGTCTCTTTGATACAGTTGCGTAAAATTTTGTTAATCCAACAGTATGGATTTGTACACCGCACAAACAAGCATAACCATTCACTTGTACGAGGTGTGTTCAAAAAGTATCGAATCTTTTTCGCGTGAACCATTAAAGCGCGGGGGCTCTCTTCAGTGTAGATGTAGAAGGGACACTCATGCGCAGTCGTCAATTTTTTTTACCGCCAGCACAAAGCGTCAGTAGCTAGGTGTGACAAACGGTCGTCGGATTTCAGTGTTTTGTAAAATGACAGAAAATTTGAGCAGCGATATTGCATCAAAATTTGAAAGAAAAAAAAACTTGGCGATAGCCAAGCGGAAACCATTCAATCGGATCGGTACATTCAATTTTGAACAAGAATTTAGGCATAAGGAGAGTCTCCGCAAGATTTGATTCAAGCTTTCGTGGCCAAACATTCCTATGTATCGTCCGGCTCCCTACTCATCCGACGTGGTTCCGTGTGACTTTTGGTTATTTCCCAAGCTGAAAATGCCACTAAAAGGAACCCGATTTTAGTCAAGAGAAGACATCGTATGGATTGCGAGGCGACGGTATTTCGAAAACTGGGTTCCAGAAGTGTTTCCAACAATGACGGGAGCACTGGGAAAAGTGGGCGTATTACCACGGGGACTACTTTGAAGGGAATTAGTGTTTCGGATTTCGAAATCAATAAATGTATTTTTGCCAACCAAAACTTCGATATTTTTGAACACACCTTGTATATATAACTAGTAGAATTTTTGGCTTCACACAGGAAGAATTATGTCTATGCATAATATTTGAAAATTAAGAGGTGAGTAGAATAACTAACTAAAAGCAACGCCTTTGGCATTGCTCCAGTGAATAAATGAGGAACTGAATAGAAAAGCCGACATGCAATGCCTTCGGTGTTGCCCCTCTCAAAACCGAAGAGTTCAGTAAAATAAAGCACCACGAGAAATGCCTTTGTCATTGCGCCTGTCAATTCCTGGGTCAGCTGGCGTGCGCGTTCCTGACTAAGTTTGCGCTTAAACGTCATCGAGACTATCATCAATCATCTTAGCGGCCCCTAACACTATGGATTCGAGTTGAGTTGAGTTGATTTTGAGTTTAACGTCCCGTTCAGCAGTGAGGCTATATGAAACGTTGACCTACTGATTAACGTGGAATCCGAACCACATGAGCTCCTGCCGGGAATCGAACCCGTTTCTCTCACGCCAAGGGCGCGTACGCTAACCGCTTAGCCACGAAGGAGCTCACTATGGATTCGACACTAATCTTGCTCATTTATGGTAATTTTTACGTACCATTCCTTCCCACTTCCCAGGAATGTCTAACCCTACACAGTACTTTGTTTTCAAGATATTAAGCCATATCTTTACGCCCACTTGTTTTAAAAAAATAGTTTAGATACCGAGTTTTATAATCCTAATACGAGGAATACGTGAGGTACTAAGTTTTTTTTAAAATTAAATTTTAAACCACTTTCCTATTCAAGCCTCCTCCTCTTCTTAAATCGTTGTTAACTTTACTAATGTAATTATAAACACGGAAATTAGCCCACGCGTTGGTCAAACTCCTAATGCAACACAAATTTCGCGTTACCTCAACACAAGCAGCTAAGTGGGTGGAAATTGTTAGTGAATCGATGCGAGTGAAATTATAATGACGGATGGAAATTGAGTGAATTTATTATAATGGATCACATAGAAATATCGAAATCTTATTTTTTGCATTAAAGGTACACATAATGATACATTGTGGATTCGGGGACAAAACATTTTAGAAGGAGCCAGGCCTCCTAGCCCCCCTCTAGTTGCGGGCATGGACCAAACTGATTATATTGTTTATGCTTTGGAACTCTAGATCGGTTTTCCACTACACATGCTCAGAAAGTGTGCAACTAACAGTATATAATTTGGCTTTAAAACTACAGAGATTTAGTAATAGCAGGTAGGTTATGGTGTTACTAAAAACAAATAAAATTAAAGAAAGAAATGAATATTTCACTTCTATTTCTACTACAAGCACACAGAAATAAAACAAATTATATATACAATGATCTAATAAGTATGAAATGCACAAACTACTAAAAGTTATTTTTTGAAAGAAATTAACTTACATGAACCTTCGCGGTGTATAAAATAAAACAAAATGAAATGTAACTTAGAAACAATACACATTGTAATGTAACGTTTATTGTTGATCGTATTTTTTCTATTCATTAGAAACAATGTTGACAACAATCACACACTACTATAAATCATATTAATAAGTTTAGTTATGTTCCATTGTTAGTAAAAATTGATTCCGTCAAATTTTTCTTCTACAATTTCTACGTGATCCATGCTTATAAAAGAGAAGAAGCGATTAACTCTTCATTACCTAGGTCATAGTAGGTAGACCTACGTTTGTTTCTTCTTGGCACGCTTCCTACCTAAAGAACGGATCTGTCTGCAACGTCTTGTTGCCACGTCACGCTTAAGTTGTGAGTTACAATACGCTACGAAACATAGCAAAACGCCACAGTACTCACAAATCACTGTAACACAGGGCATTTTTTAAGCTACCTTTTTATATCCAAATGGATACCCAGGCCCAGCAATTTGGATACCCAGTGCACTTCATAAATCTTAAAACTACTAGAAAAATGCTTGAACAATAAATTACTTGAATTACTTAGTTTGCTTTCCAGTGATTCGCAATTCTCATTATCGCCTAATTCCAGTCTTCTCAAAGATTATTCTCTTTAACCTAACCTGTTTTATCCTGACCTAACATTTTCCTGGCAACCAAACATTTCGTATCAGTTATGGGCAATATCGGTAACTGAGATTTGTCTAGGCAAATTTTCTGATATAATTAATAGATGGCACAAACTTGTATGAAAAAGTAATGGATTGTCCATTAAGCAGAAAGCACGGGCGTCTCTGGTGAGGGGAACAGGGGGACGCGTCCCCCCAAATATTTTGAGTACGAGATAAATAGATCAATGTTGAAAGTATTTAGATCTATATTGAAGAAGTAAAAAACATAGACAGAACAAATTAAAGTTATGTCTGTTCTTAACCATTAGGTTAATGTGATTAGAATGTGCGCTTGACGTGCGTTACTTTCAAGGAAGGATTTTTTTTTTAAAAAAAAAGTTACACTTCTTGGTTAGTCAAAGTAGTTTTGGCTGCAGGCACACAATTTTTTCATTGCTGAACCAGCAACAATTGGTTTCCATGACGAAGGGAGACTGAAGAAGGGAAGGATGTATAGAAAATTTATCTGCAAATTAAGAAGGGAAATCTACAAAGACAGCGAAATATACAATAGAAGCGAAGGTGGCAATAGGAATTTAAAAAGATAGAGAAATTTGAATATTATATATGAGAGTAAATTTCGTGCGAATACTCTAGAAGGGCAGCAAGGCACAGTGGCGTAGCAGCTGCCCCCGCAACCTCCGCAGTGCGGGGGGGCCGAGGTTTAGGGGGCTCCGAAGTCTTGCGATGAATAAAATTTTAAAGAAATAGAACTACAACCTTACTTCTGTCGGTTTTAGAAGTGGGGCCCATCTCTATACTTTGCGAGGGGGCCTGCAAAAGTGTGCTACGCCACTGGCAAGGGACAACTATGGCAATATAGAAACTAAAGATAGAAATGAGTGTTTAATGAGCGAATTGACTTTGTGGAAGATGGAAAGAATACAGTGAGGAGCCGGATGACAGCACGAATAAACGGCATTTTAGACATTAAAACGGAAAACAAAGCACACTGGATGGTTCATTGGATAAGTTCAAAAACATACAGAGAAATGAAGAACAAAAAGGTAGATAATATACTTTTTGAGTTTATTAAGAATACAGAAGAATGAAAATAAAAAAAAATCGAAATTCGCAATCAAATCGAGTGGCATCGTAATACTTCTCTCAGAGTTAAAATTTTGTTAGCTAAACAATCGAAATATATGACGACTATAAAACTACACTTCTGCAAATGCGTTTAAGAACACTGAGTAAGAGTACACCGGTAGGACTGTCAAGGTGAAAAAATTACCTAAGAACCATATTATACATAAACTTTTTTTTTTCGGCAAGTAGTTTACCAGTGACGGAAGAAAATTATGTCAAATTGTGTTGCTAAAGGTAGAAAGAGCGGATGCCATTAGTAAAGTAGATTCTAGTTTACTCATAATTTTGACGTAACTTTAGTTGGGGTCTAGTCGAGCCCTTCCCTCCAATTTCAACATGCCAGAGACGCCCATGGCACAAAGCACTATTTTTAACTATTTTTGACCCTCGTTGTTGCACTGTTACCTTCAGTGGAGGATTTACGAGAAGGGGCTAAGCTCTTCCAAAATTTTAGAATTTCTATATAAAACAAATCAAATGTTACTCAAACTTCAAGTCCTTCCCCCTAAAATGTTGTGATTTCTAATCAAGAAGTGTTCCTAAGAGAAGCCCCTAACAAAATATTTCTAAAATCTGTCGCGGGTTACCTTTGTGCCCATCCCCTTTTTCCCTTATACTCAGATATTAGAATCTTTTATATTCAGATTGTCACTGGTATTTTTCTGTTTCTTCTTCAGCGCGAGTTTTCTTAAATATTGCCAGAAAATTTTTCTTTTGTTTGGTAATTAATCAGTGTCCTTTATTCGGTGGTAGCAGATCATGTATCAATTGCCGCGATAGTAATACAGGTGCTAAGACTGCTAATGATATTAATGGCTCCGTCAAACCTATGGTAACTAGACGAGAAACTTAATTTAGTTCTAAACATGTAAGAAACCGAGCAATGCATTTCAAATGTAAAAATAATAGTAGTAATTAACTAGTTACAAGTGGAATAACACGCCTTAAAACAGAAGAGAAATCAAACAGTGTAAAACAGATTGAGATATAAAGTGCAAAAATTATAGCAGAAATGGAACCATTAACAAATAGCTTACATGCTATGATTTAAACCATTGATAATATTTAAACCATGAAGATAATTTTTTGATTACATTGTTTCTTCGGAAAAAAGGTATTGGTAGTAATATTTAGTATTGAATACGTACGTATACACATAAAGTGATTGTGTTAGGGAATTATTTACTCAAGTTCACGTATTGCTATTTCCTTGTTGAGTAGTTTGTGTTTTGTATTGTGTGTTTTGTATCTTCTCCATCTGTATCAATCGCGTTTCTTTGTTCTTGTCCTGGCTATGTCCAACTTAAAACTATGGACATAAAAGCAGGGACGTAGCTAGGGAGGGGCACGGGGGGCACTGGCCCCCCCAAATCTTGGTTTGGCCCCCTCAAATATTTATTTAAAATTATGTTACAAATTGTTTTTATCCGACAATAAATGAAAAAATTATCCATAGTAAACTGAAATTATTCATACTTCTAAGAAAAGGTCATTTTTAAAACCCATTTATAGGCCATTTCTTAAACATTAAGTGAACGGTAATGTGAGTTTAAGATCAGTAACTTTGGGGCTGGGAGTCGTCATTTTTAACATTGCTAGGTTCTTCCAGCCCATAGTGATTCCAGCCTTATAGTCGCCTTGAGGTACCAAGGGCTAAAAATCTATACGAATGCACTTTTTATAACCGACTAACAAGTAAAGGGTCCAAATGGATGAGTTGAGATGCAGGATGAGACTTAGTGCACGTGATAGAGTATGTGAAAATATTTTTATGTGCAAAATTATAGTGGCTGAGCGCCATAAGGAACGAAGGGGGAGGGGGTCAAATTTGGTGGGAGAAGGGTATGTTATGTTATAGAAATATATCAAATAAACTGTTGAATTGTAAAAATAGTGAAAGATAGACAATTCAAACAGTGGTACTTTCACATATTGAAAAGAGAAAAATGGGCAAAGTAGATCAGAAACCTCCGCCGCTATTTTGCAATCTGTCATTTTGAAATATGTGATATTTTTTGAAATGGAAAGGTACTCACGTGATATATCAATTAGGGCCAACATGTTTTTAAACAGTCAATTATGAACTTTAGTGATCGTTATCTGTACTTATTTGGAAAATTTAATACCATCTTTATAGTTATTTACGAAAATTTAGGAGAATGATGACAACATTGTGAACGCGTTCATCAGAAAATTCTGCAAGGAAAATATATCTGTAATTGGTGGTATTCAAGCATGTCATCTTAAAACAAAACTGTTCTTGATGAAGGAGGCAATGGAAGAGTGTGCTCCTCAATTCGAAATAGATTTTCCTGAATATGAATTCGTTATTGTAAAAATTACGTAGTATCTCTTATGGAGAAAGAAATTACAAATATCTCGGACTTGCGAGCTGTTCTGCCTAAGGCAATTTTCTCCCAAATTACGAATTTGCTGGAAATAGCCTTGACGCTACCTGTGTTATCAGCTTCTTGTGAGTGTTCTTTCAGCGTGCATAAAACTCTCAAATCCAGTGGCGTATTTACGATTTTGTTTCGGGGACTTTGCTAACTTTAGTCCTGGAAATATTAAAATTCTGCAAGATATGTCATTTACTTTAATATAGTAAATAAAATTTCGTGGGGAAGGCTTAAGCCCAGAGCCCCTAAATACGCCACTGATCAAATAATATCTTCGTTATAAGTCTGGTCAGGACAGAACATCAGCATTAGCCGCACTTGAAATAGAACAAGAGATAGCCTCTAACCTTGAAGAAGATAAAATTATTGACATAGGCCTATTCAGAAAGTCGTCGCAGATGCGCTACAGTTTGTGTCCAGCAAGTAATTTGTAAATGCAATGCGGCAAAACATTGTCAGGTGGATGCAAAAACAGCATAAAAAGTGGTGGTGTAACATTAGACCATTATTTTACCAATTACTATTGTATATGTACTTCGTTGATTAGATTTTTTATGCTTACGGACGTTCAAGTATTGTAGGCCTCTTTAATATTCATATGTTTGAGACGCACGGAAGACGTTAACGATTTTGTGAACAATAAAAATGTACTAATATATAAAGGAAGTCAAGAGCTTTAATAAATGCTAAAGTTTGTTAATGGTTATTAAATTTACATAATAGTCAGTTGAAATATTGAAGTTTATTAGTCTAGTATAGGCTATAGTGTTTCTTTAACTATGTAGAATATTATATTTTAACGCAAAAATATGTCTTGAGAGCCTGTGTGTTCAGTTTAGGGAACCTCATGAAAATCATGTCACTTTTTTAGGGTAGTTACTGTATTACCTGTTACCTATTACTTGTTACTATATTATTTGTAACTATTTTTATCAAGCTACAAAGTATATAAAGCTACAAGGCAAAAATGTACAGTATATATAAATGTATCAAAAAGTAATTATATGAAGTATTGCGTTTTTTAATGTTCTAATTGGATGTCCTTGCATAAGTAAACAACACTACTAATACATAGTTTTTAAATTATTGTTTCATTATCGCATTTCGTAGGAGAGGTTCACTTTTCTTTTCTAACCCCCTAAAGAGTAGTTAAAGTTTAACTTCAAACAATTTACTGGTGAGTTCTCCATACTATGTTTTCGTGTTGATTATCCGCGGTTGCCGCGCCACCCGATTCAGCGAATTATCGTGAGTACACAATATAACACACACACACACACACACACACACACACATTTATATATATATATATATATATATATATATATATATATATATATATATATATATATATATATATATATATATATATATATGGTTTATTTCATTTGCAAATGTGGCCCCCCCAAACTCAGAACTCTGGCTACGTCCCTGCATAAAAGTAAATAAATAAATAAATAAATAAATGAAGGAAAATATCCAATCATGATAACACAGTACGGTTTTATCTTTAAGTACCGGTCTGAAGGCGGATCTGAGCCAAAATGTACAAAAGAAACTGTACACTCCTGTATTGATGGCGATGTATTGAACGAATACGCGACAAAACGTACTAGCGACAAAACGTACCACTTACCCTGAGGGCTGCTTGTGAAGGGTTTTCTAAAAACACTTTAAATAATGACAAGCGACAAAACGTACCACTTGCCTGGAGGGCTACTTGCGAAGAGTCTTCCAATCAGCCATCAAATAATGTCAGGCGACAAAACGTACCACTTGATAGGACGGTATATAAGTATATATATATATATATATCGGCCAAAATAAGGTTTAAAGTTGAACAGATTGGTGGTGAGAAAAGTACCGATGCAAGACCAAGACCAAGACTAAGGCTAAGACTAAGACCATGCCTGCATGATTCTCGCAACATCAAGACCACACCTGCAAGATTCTCGCCAGACCAAGACCAGCAAGAATCTTGCATATGCAATATTTGAATATTTGCTGATTTCCATCACACTTGATCCAGGCTTTGGACCAGACACGGATAGGCACTATTAGAGGGATGCGGACGCTTTCTCCCACAAGGGCCACCAGCATCTCAATGTCACAAATCAATTGCAGTTTTCTTTCTACACTAAGTCAATAGTATTAACAATTGACAATTAAAACCTGATATTCTTTCGTCAGTATATTATTCTGAATTGTTCAAAATATTGTATGAAGTTCAAGGAGAACGTATACTATATTACAAAATTAGCAGATGTTTTAGTGTACTAGTTTTTGATGCTACTGTACCTATCACTTTTGCATTCGAAATATTTTTTTAATAAATCTTTTTCAATAGACATCAATAAAATGTTTTCAAATGTTCCTGAGACATGGTACTCGTTAGCCTATTTTTAATGTATTTCAGTTTATTTCAATTTTGAAAAATTTCTTTCACATGTTACCTGAGTTACGGGCAAAGTCAATAAAAATTTGCATGCTGGAAACCTGGATAAGTATTACTGCACAAATTACAATTCTGCAAAATTAAAAAGCAGCATATTGGACAATTTTGCAACATGTTTTGCATTCGCTTTCCTTGTAAACAAATGTATTTTCTCCTAATTCTTAATCACTTGCACCATCAGCACAGTCATTTTTCCTCGGTTGTGCTCGTCATCAAGACTGACTTTCAAGGATATCCATGTCCTTCAAAAGTCCAAGAGAATACACTTATAGTATCCTTGGAAACTTCTTAACTGAAGTTTTTCAGAAAATATGCAATTTTATCGAAAGGCACGTTTGGAAGTTATGTTACTTGGTTAAAGTGGCTAGGGTCCAAATAATCCATAAAGTACATTGCTTCTTGAATCTTGAAGAAATACTCAAAACTACCATGTCCAATATTGTGTTGAATGCTTCGATGCAGTACCTGGTCATTGGATAGAAGTAGCTTCATCTTCATATTTACACGAAAAATCTTTGTCCATCTCTGAAGGCGAATTGTCGATAGGTCAATAAAAAAAGAAATCACGTTCTAAGTCTTCAAATTTGTTATTGGCCCATTCTGCAAAGCTTAATGCTGTATTCTTAACGGATTCAAAATCATCTCTCTACTCTTTTAGTTCGAACAGAGTAGTCTGCATCATGCGATAGGACTACACTAGCAGCACCCTCTATTTGGAGATAGTATGACAGAGAGGTCGTCACTTGAAATATCTTAAGGAACATTTCTGCTGTCTGAATTGTTTTGAACCTGAGAAGATCTTTTATATATCCTTTCGCTTTACACCTAGCATTTGGTTTGATATTTTCTGTACAAGCAATTTTCTTAATTGTTATTATCAACTCTATATACAAAGCGCTTTTTGGGTTCGAAAAATAACCAAACTTTTTCTGAAAAATAGTGTGTTTTCTACCATCTTGTTTCCGCAATAACTGTAAGACGCCTTTGTTAACATTTGATCTTCCAAATGTACATTCGCTGATAAGACTCACGCATAAATATCGCACAATCATTCAGCAGAACAATGACACAGAATCAATGCAATTTTTTGTCAGATCACATATGACATGATTGAGTATATGAGCGTAACACCACACGTGTAACTGAGTTTCTTAGTAGTTAAGCGGTTAGCGTATGCGCCTTTGTCGTGGGAGACCTGGGTTCGATTCCCGGCGGGAGCTCATGTGCTTCGGATTTCCCGTAAATCAGTATGTCCCGTCTCATATAGCCTCGCTGCTAAAAGGGCTGTTAAACTCAAAATCAACTGAATCACACGTGTAACTGATCATAGGTGAATTGAAAAATATCCGAATATTGTCCTTGAATATTACTTGAGCCATCGGTTGAATTTCAAATACGCTTCTTAATATCAAGGTTCAACTTCTGCAGAATTTCCAGCAGTAAACCGCAAAGACACTGGCCCGTGGTAGATATGCATTTTACAATGGCAACAATACTTTGTTTAACAACCATTTTAAGAACATGCCGTAAAACAACAGAGCACTGGCCTGAAACTACTATATCTTGAGTAGTATCTAATAGAACAGAAAATATTGAAGCTTGAGAGACTTCTTTCGAAATATCTTCTCTGATAAGTGTGCTGATAGCATTCAAAACATAATTCACCGTGTTTAGTAAAAGTTATGCGACCACTATCCTGCTTCCTTCCTCGTATTTGACTCTTCTCGGTGACCTTATCTAAATTACTTTTAAGCGGAAGATCAAATTTGCTTAAGAAAGGAATAATATCCAAAAAGTTTCCATGATCTATAGCTGTGTCTTTCAGTTTATAGGCTACTACATTTCCTCTGTAAATGAGCCATCTTTTACCAATGAGTTTCTGCACTTTGACAACTCGATACATTACCTGTCTGTTCTTCTTACCCTTATATTGCCGTTGTTTTACCTGTTCATGAGGAAGTAGTTTCTTAAAATGAAGTAGTATGTTTTGTCGCGGATTAAATATCCGAAATGTTTTAATTAGTCCATGACAGGTTGTAATTTATATAAGTGGTACGTTTTGTCGTGGAATAAATATCAGAAATGCTTTAATTAATCCATGATAGGCTGTCATTTATGACAGGTCGTCAAAAGTGGTACGTTTTGTCGCGAAAATTCAAGTGGTACGTTTTGTCGCTGGTACGTTTTATCGGGACACCGTATTGAACAGGAAATGAAATGGTTAGCAGAAGTCTGACAATTACGTCACTTTGTATGCTATTATTTCAAAAGTGTACATTACACAAAAATGCACTTTAAAAATCTCCCATTTCACCCTATTTATGACATTTTACGATATTAATATCTTATTAGAAGATTTCCGGCAGCTCCCCCTTCTCTGTGGGTGGGAAGTGACCCTCACATTCTTTGAAGAACCTCCAACTTTCAAAAGTCTCAATACCTAGATTCGAACTTTCGACTTTCAAACTATCTTTACATCAAAATTCGATACAAACTATGCAAACCACTTACACCCTCCCAATCTTTACATTCCCAAACTAAAAATTCTGGCGTAATCCCTGCTTAATTGTCCCTGTTAATTTAAAACTCACTGTAAAGCCACTAAAGTAACACAGTATGACAAATATAGAGCATGTCGAGAGAAAACAAGAAATATCTTAAAATGGGCTTTTTGAGAAAATTGAGTTTTAATTCCTTAATAGACTGCTATTTAAACAAGTAGGGCAATAGGGAATATCTCTCCTTTTTGGTAATTGAAGTAATTAGTTTTTGTAATTACTCTAATATGAACAAAAACACCAGAGGTGCAAAAACTGCAGCCAAGTTCGTCAGCCTCAAAAAGTGTTGAGATGAGGATGGATGAGCCAAGTTCCTTGGCCACTGCATCTGAAAGGGACACTGGAACTTGGCGCGAGGTGTCAAGGAACCTTAGGGATAGTGGTGGTGGGCGTGGTGGGTTTGGGACCACCATCAACCTTAGGAATATCAACTTTGCTATTGAGCTAAGGCACATATACAGAATACTGCAGTAAGATTAGTGGTTCGAAACCCAGACAAGGAAAACTTATATTCCTCCACGAAGTGTCAAAATAAATTATGTTAATGAGCCTTAGGGGTGGTGTTTGTGAGCGTGGTGGATTTGGGGGTACACCACTAGCCTTAGGACTGAAATGCCCCGGCCGTGAAACTAGGAACAGACATCTTAATGTATTCGAATATGTTAGACACCTCCCGCCAAGTTCCAGTGTCCCTTTCAGATGCAGAGTTCATTACATGACGCGCATGTTGCGCAATTTCATACTGCCTCGGGTTTTCCTTCCAATGATATACACCTTTCAAATAGCTTGTAAACTTAATAATATTTGCCACCAACATATCCTAACAGTATATAAAGCTACATGAACTGGCATAAATTAAAGGAGTGCTTCCGGTTGACGTGGAAAGTTGAAATGATGAAGGGGGATGAAGAATTTTTCCATGTTATTTAAATGGGCCTTTTTTTTCGACATATAATCTCATGTTGTAGGAACTTGGAATTGGAATTTAAAAAAAAATGAAATTCGGTATGCTTGTACGTTTTCATTAGTATTACCTAAGTAAATCAGTAAAAATAAACAATTCCAACTTTAGAGTGGTTTTATGGGGAACTGAAAAATCTTTCCCATGGTACGTATTTATATGGGACACCTTTTACACCCCAAAATTATACGGCACTTCCTGTAGGGCTACAATGATTAAATTTGACGTGGTTGTAGTTTTTCGGAACTAACAGAAAAATTGCCAAAAGTGAATATTTTTAATATTTAGGGAGTCTAAAGGGGAGATGAAGAAATTCCCCATGCTATTTAATTAGGCCTTTTTTGGACAAATAATCTAATATTTTAGGTACTTGAAATTGGAATACAAACATGAAATTCGGTATGCTTCAACGTTTTCGTTAGTATTACCTAAGTAAGTTAGTGAAAGTGAAAATATCCAAATTTAGAGTGGTTTTATGGGGAACAGAGAAACCTTTTCCATGGTATTTATATTGCACGTCTTCTAAACCCCAAAATGTTTAGGCACTTCCGGCATGGTTAGAATGATGAAATTTGGCACGATTGTATCCTCCCGGGACTAACCAACAGGAAAATTGCTAAAATCGAATATTTTTAATTTTTAAGGAGTCTAAAGGAAGATGAAGAAATCACCATGTTATTTAAATAGGCGTTTTCCTGGAATACAAAATCTTATCTTTTAGATAGTTGAAATAGGAAAAGAAACTTGAAATTCGGGAATTGTAAGCTTAAGAGGTGTGAGGAAGTAGGACGAGCAAAGGCTAGGGTGTGGGGGCGAATCCCCGAAGGGCAAATTCAGGAAATATGAAGAGCAAAAGGCACGAAACTCACTGTTGATGAAAAGGCTGATACGTAAGAGATTCTCACACTGTTCACAGATAGAGACAAGAAGTATCAAGAACATTTTTACATAACGACTGTGGTAACTATAATATAACTCTCTTACCAATATATTTAAGAAATCGGTTACATTTTGTTGCTAGTGTCACATAAATTCGAACAATTGGATTTCTCATTTCTTCGAAAACTTCATTAATTTTAAACATTCCCACCTCTACATTATCTTACTTATCAAATTAATTTCAATATTTATTTAATACCAATGACTGTAATAAAGGAAGAATATTCACCGAGAAAAGACAAAATATTGGCTTTCCTTGTCTGGGTTTCCAACCACAAAATTTACGGCAGTACGTACGTGTCTTAGACCACGGTTTTAAAAGTTAACTGATTCACAGAACGTGCCTCATTAACTTGCTTAACTACTTATTACTAGCTTTCCTTTATTTTACTCGCACACTGAGAAAAACTGTATGTGGCGTACGTAAAAACGTTTGTTACATGTCTAAATCCTGTAGTTGTTGGACTTAACGTACACTAAACGTATAACTGAAAAAGTATATTTGAACGTACTTTCCGTATAAGTATTCCGAATAAACGTACTTTCGACATGAACGAAAAGACTGTATGTAGGCGGTCAGGATCTCACATAAACCTGGCCGTATGTAACTTATAGCTGACGTACGTAATGTACGGAAGACTGTTAGATGTCAGACATCCTGCAACGACATTGTATAACATCTAAGTGGGAAAGAGGGCAGTATGTATGTAGCTTATGGATAATGTATGTTAAGTATTGATTTCTGTGGTAAACATAAGGATCCCGTATATTTGTACACTATACCGCTGTCCGGATAACGGATTTTTCTCAGTGACCTTAGATCATTTTTCTATTAACCTAGAACGACAGGGACTAGGAATGCGCACGAGACAAGATTTGAGACTGTCTCGTCTCGAAAATGTGCTGTAAAAGTGATGTATCGACTCGAAAAATATATATTTTTCTATTGGAAGAGCTGTGTCTCGACTCGAATTTTGTCAGGAAAATTATGTCTCGACTCGACTCGAGTGCGTCCCTAACAGGGACACGAACACAGAAACATCGAGGAGAGTTAAGATTCCAAAAGCTCTTCCACCGGGAATCGAACCCATGATCCCATACACCAAAGGCGCACGTGGTAGCCAATAGACCAGCGAGGAGGGCACCAACTCGACCACTCAGACGATTGACAACATTATCACTATGCACATGATGTGTTCAATAACGGAATCGTTCCCGATTTCTGATTGTAAGGACAGTTTTTTTGCTAATGAAAAAATTTCCATAGCAAATTCCTCAAATTTCATTTTCAATCCGATATAGTGTACCTTTATGGAGAGTTTCTCATCTTTATCTCATTAAGAAGTACCTAATGTCTATGGACAGTTTTTCACCCATAAAAATTCCCATAGTACATTCCTTAAATTTGGAACCTTTATTTACACAGGTCATTACCTAAGGTAGGTACCATTATGCAGAGTTTCAATTCTCTATCTCATTTGGAAGCACCTAATCAATGACGAGTGAGTAAATGAACCAATCTCTGTTTGAGTAAGGATAATTTTTCGCCCATAGAAAATTCCATAGCACATTCCTTAAATTTCGGATATTTTTCATATTCAAGCCATTATAAGCTACCTTCGTGCAGACATTCACATCTTCATCTCATTGGGAAGTACTTAATGGTTACGGACAATTTTTCGTCTATAAAAAATTTCCCATAGCACATTCGTCACATTTCGGACTTTTTCCATACTCAGGTCATTATAAGATACCTTTATGCAGTTTCAGGACTTATCTCATTGGAAATACAAAATCAATGTGATGAGCGAGTGAGTGAACCGATTTCTGCTTGACTAAGGACAGTTTTCACCCATAAAATTTTTCCATAGCACTTCCTTAAATTTCGGACATTTTCCATACTCAAATCATTATAAGGTACCTTTATGCAGAGATTCATCCTTCTATCTCATTGGGAAGTACCTAATTAATGCTATGAATGAGTCAATCATTGAGTGAACCGATTTCTGCTTGGCTACGGACAGTTTTCACCCATAAAAATTTCCTTTAGTACATTTCTTAAATTTCAAAGCTTTTCCATACTCAAGTCATTATAAGGTACCAATATACAGATTTTACGTCAATATTTCATAAACAAGTACTTAATCAATGTGACGAGTGAATGAATGAACCGATATCTGCTCGGCTAAAAATAGTTTTCACCCATAAAAAAATTCCCATTGCACATTCCTCACATTTAAGACTTTTTTCACAGTCAAGTCATTATAAGGTACCTTCATGCACAGCTTTACGTCATTATTATTGGAAACTAACCAATCAATGTGATGAGTGACTGAATGAACCGTGCTTTGCTAAGGACAGTTTTTTGCCCATGAAAAATTTCCAATAGCACATTTCTAACATTTCGGAATTTTTTCACATTTAAGCCATTATAAGGTACAGTACCTTTATGCAGAGTTTCACGTCTCTATCTCATTGGAAAGTACCTAATCAGTTTGATGAGTGAGAAGACGAACATATTTATGTTTGGCTAAGGACAGTTTCTCGCCCATAAAAAAATCCCATAGCACATTAATCACATTTCGGACTTTTTCTGTACTCTAGTCATTATAAGGGTGCTTCTATGCAAAGTGTCACGTCTATACCTCATTGGGAATTACCTAATCAATTTGATGATTGAGAGAATAAAACGATTTCTACTTGGCTAAGAACAGTTTTTCGCCAATAAAAAAATTTCTCATAACACATGCCACACATTTCGGAACTTTTCTGTGCTCAAGTCATTATAGGGTAACTCTATGCAAAGTTTCACGTTTTTATCTCATTGGGAAGTATCTAATCAATTTGATGAGGTAGAGAATGAAGCGATTTGTGTTTGACTAAGGATAGATTTTCGCCCATAAATAACTTCCATAGCACATTCCTCACATTTCGGACTTTTTCCATATTCAAGTCATTATAATGTACCTTTATGCAGAGTTTCACGTCTCTATCCCATTGGGAAGTACCTAATTAACTTGATAAGTGAGTGAGTGAAACGATTTCTTGCTTGCCTAAGGAAGGTTTTTCGCATATAAAAACTTTCCCATTATACATTCTTTAAATTACGAAGTTTTTCCACACTCAGGTTATTATAATGTACCATTGTGCAGTTTCACGTCTCTGTCTCATTAGGAAGTACCTAATCAATTTGATGAATGAGTCAGTGAAACTATTTTTTCCTGGCTAAGGACATTTTTTTTGCCCATAAAAAATTTCCCATAAGACATTCCTCAGATTTCGGACTTTTTCTATACTCAAGTAATTATAGGCTACATTTATGCAAAGTTTCACGTCTCTATCCCATGGGAAAGTACCTAATCATTTTGATGAGTGAGTGAGTGAATCGATTTCTTGCTTGGCTAAGGACAGTTTTTTGCCTATAAAAACTTTCCCGTAGAACATTCCTCAAATTTCGGACCTTTTTCATACTTAAGTCATTACAAGGTACCTTTGTGCAGAGTTCCACGTCTCTGTCCCATTAAAAAGTATCTAATCAATTTGATGAGTGAGTGAGTGAAACGATTTTTTTCATGGGTAAGGACAGTTTTATGCCCATAAAAGATTTCCCATAACACATTCCTCAGATTTCAGACTTTTCCATACTCACGTCGTTATAGGGTACCTTTATGCAAAGTTTCAGGTTTCTATCTCATTGGGAAGTACCTAATCAATTTGATGAGTGAGTGATGAAACGATTTTTTTCCTGGCTAAGGACAGTTTTTTGCCTATAAAAATTTCCCACAGCACATTCCTCAGATTTCAGACTTTTTCCATACTCAAGTTATTGTAGGGTACCTTTATGCAAAGTTTCAAGTTTCTATCTAATTGGGAAGTACCTAATCAATTTGATGAGTGAGTGAGTGAAACAATTTTTTTCTGGCTAAGGACACTTTTTGGCCTATAAAAAATTTTCATAGCACATTCCTCAGATTTCGGACTTTTTCCATACTTAGGTCGTTATAGGGTACCATTATGCAAAGTTTTACGTTTCTATCTCATTGGGAAGTACCTAATCAATTTGATGAGTGAGTGAGTGAAACGATTTTTTTTTCTGGCTAAGGACAGCTTTTTGCCTATAAAAATTTTTCATAGCACATTCCTCAGATTTCGAACTTTTTCCATACTCAGGTCGTTATAGGGTACTTTTATGCAAAGTTTCAAGTTTCTATCTCATTGGGAAGTACCTAATCAATTTGACGAGTGAGTGAGTGAAACGATTTTTTTCCTGGCTAACGGCAGTTTTTTGCCCATAAAAGATTTCCCATAGGACATTCCTCATATTTCGGACCTTTTCCATACTTAGGTCGTTATAGGGTACTTTTATGCAAAGTTTCACGTTTCTATCTCATTGGGAAGTACCTAATCAATTTGATGAGTGAGTGAGTGAAGCGACTTCTTTCCTGGCTAAGGACAGTTTCTTGCCCATAAAGAATTTCCCATAGGACATTCCTCAGATTTCGGACTTCTTCTATACTCACGTCGTTATGGGGTATCTTTATGCAAAGTTTTACGTTTCTATCAGATTGGGAAGTACCTAATCAATTTGTTGAGTGAGTGAGTGAAACGATTTTTTTCCTGGCTAAGGACAGTTTTTTGCCCATAAAAAATTTCCATAGGACATTCCTCAGATTTCGGACCTTTTTCATACTTAAGTCATTACAAGGTACCTTTGTGCAGAGTTCCACGTCTCTGTCCCATTAAAAAGTATCTAATCAATTTGATGAGTGAGTGAGTGAAACGATTTTTTTCATGGGTAAGGACAGTTTTATGCCCATAAAAGATTTCCCATAACACATTCCTCAGATTTCGGACTTTTTCCATACTCTAGTTATGGTAGGGTACCTTTATGTAAAGTCTCAAGTTTCTATCTCATTGGGAAGTACCTAATCAATTTGATGAGTGAGTGAGTGAAACGATTTTTTTCCTGGCTAAGGACAGTTTTTTGGCTATAAAAAATTTCCCACAGCACATTCCTCAGATTTCAGACTTTTTCCATACTCACGTCGTTATAGGGTACCTTTATGCAAAGTTTCAGGTTTCTATCTCATTGGGAAGTACCTAATCAATTTGATGAGTGAGTGATGAAACGATTTTTTCCTGGCTAATGACAGTTTTTTGCCTATAAACAATTTTCCGTAACACATTCCTCAGATTTCGGACTTTTTCCGTACTCAAGTTATTGTAGGGTACCTTTATGCAAAGTTTCAAGTTTCTATCTAATTGGGAAGTACCTAATCAATTTGATGAGTGAGTGAGTGAAACAATTTTTTCCTGGCTAAGGACAGTTTTTGGCCTATAAAAAATTTTCATAGCACATTCCTCAGATTTCGGACTTTTTCCATACTCAGGTCGTTATAGGGTACCGTTATGCAAAGTTTTACGTTTCTATCTCATTGGGAAGTACCTAATCAATTTGATGAGTGAGTGAGTGAAACGATTTTTTTTCTGGCTAAGGACAGTTTTTTGCCTATAAAAATTTTTCATAGCACATTCCTCAGATTTCGAACTTTTTCCATACTCAGGTCGTTATATGGTACCTTTATGCAAAGTTTCAAGTTTCTATCTCATTGGGAAGTACCTAATCAATTTGATGAGTGAGTGAGTGAAACGATTTTTTTCCTGGCTAAGGACAGTTTTTTGCCCATAAAAAATTTCCATAGGACATTCCTCAGATTTTGGACTTTTTCCATACTCAAATTGTTATTGGGTACCTTTATGCAAATTTTCACGTTTCTATCTAATTGAGAAGTACCTAATCAATTTGATGAGTGAGTCAGTGAGTCGAGCCTGAAAACTGCATATTTTGGGGGTCCAGTACTCAAATATGGTTAAAGGTAGGAATGTGATATTTGGCATATGAGTACAGCTGCGGAATATCTCCTTACATTCTAAATTTCATGTTTCTACCCTTAACAGAATCGTTTTTATAAAGCCTCGAATTCGGCGATTTTACCCAAAACTCTTGTTCGTGTATAATATGCTTAAGGCAGTGCAGGCCAGTTTTCATTTGCTTCCAGGAACTTGAATGCCATGCACTGCCGTGCATGTTGATAGCGCAATGAGTTTTTGTAATTGAAGTTATGAACGAGTACGGTGTATGTAATTGAAGTCATGAAGGAGTATGGTGAATGTAATTGAAGTCATGAACGAGTACGGTGTATGTAATTGAAGTCATGAAGGAGTATGGTGAATGTAATTGAAGTTATGAACGAGTACGGTGTATGTAATTGAAGTCATGAAGGAGTATGGTGAATGTAATTGAAGTCATGAACGAGTACGGTGTATGTAATTGAAGTCATGAAGGAGTATGGTGAATGTAATTGAAGTCATGAAGGAGTATGGTGTATGTAATTGAAGTCATGAACGAGTACGGTGTATGTAATTGAAGTCATGAACGAGTATGGTGTATGTAATTGAAGTTATAAAAGAGTACGGGGTGTTAATGATAATATGAAATATTTTTTATGTGATTTACATATGTAATTGCTATTTACGTATGACATAATGTTCCGCGTAATGAGATGAATCCCTAATTACGATTTACATATACATAATGTACCGCACAATGAGAGTAATTTGTAATTATGAGTTTAAGTTAATGTATCAATTAAAATTATTGATTGCATGCATAAATAAATAAAATATTTACTTACCGCTGACGTTCTTTGACGATGCACGCAGATGACACACGAACCCCAACGACCGTCCACGAAGTGGACTTACGAGTTCGGAATAGTTATTGTAGGAAAATATATAAAAATATCGCATTAAGTATTATTAATGTTCATAAATAATTGTATATGTATTCTTCCTTTATCTTATTTTGAATACACATACTTATTTTATGTTTAATGATTATATATGTGTAATACACATTTTTTAAAAAAGCAAGAGCGTCACATAAAACATTATTAAAGCATGTAAATAAATTTAATTGTATGATACTTGATATGACGTCGTATATGTATTCTTCCTTTATCTTATATAGAATACACATACTTATTGATATTGGATGAATATAGGTATAGGAACAAAACATATTAATGAAATTTGTTATTGTTTATTGGTTTGTTCTTTAAATACATTATTTAAATAAAAAGAAATTAAATAATTATTTTCATTTATATAGTCATATATTTACAATTGTATATTTTAATAATTTTTGCTTTTTATCCGTACATTTACATATTTACATATTTATAATATTAAAAAGAATATGCACATGTATACAATATTTACATATTTATTACACTTGAAATATTTACATATATGCAATATTTGCATATTTATTACACTTGAAATATTTATATATTTACAATATTTACAAAAAAAGAATATTTATACATATACAATATTTACATATTTACATTGCACGTTGATGCGTGTACGATGGTATTTAACGCAAAGCACTATGGGGTATGAGAATAATGTAATATTCAGTACTTGTGAATGCAAAAAAGAAATCAATGATGTGAATAATTATATGCTATATCCGAGGAAGTATAACAATGTTTTGCGGAATTGCCATAGTCATTTCCTACCAATCATACAATTAATGTATATACATTATTTACAATACTATTTACATATTTACAACACACTCACTCTTGTTTTCATTCAGGCACTGATCACAGAGCAAAACTTTGCCTTCTATAACCGTATGGAATACTACGGTAATCTGTTTTACTGTCAGAGTTTAGTCTTTGTCGTTTATTATTAACCTTACGGTGTGTCTTTACCTGTGTTTTAGAAACAATAGAAAACCCAGCCTTACGCATAATCCTCCCTGGGAACTTTAACTCTTTTTTTCTAAATTTTGTTTTGAACTAATTTGTAAAAATGATCAAAATTAATTTCCTTTCGCGTTCTACTGTCTAAAGTGATTCCCCTAATTTTATATACATAATCAAATTTTTCCGTCCCAATTTCTTTCATTCTATACGCATAATTTTTAGCCCCTAATCCAATAAACATATAGATTTCCCATTCTCCCAGGTAGGATCCGGTTGTAAGTTTGGATTCTCTATTTCGTCGTTGTATAAACATAATGCTGTCTGTGTCACAGTAAAGAACATGGTCTGGTCCTGCAGCAGTCAATAGGTCATGAAGACGAAGTCTTGCCCATGACGTGATGAACGAAGCAAGCACGACATTTGAAAACTTCCAGGGTTTGTTTTCGCTTTCAATGTCTTTGTATGTGATTATGAGATGACGTTGACAAATGGGTGTTACTGTTTGTACATTGTATTGCGGTAACAGTAGGTACGTCAAAAGTCTTTCCGGAGTGTCAACGACTTTTGATTGTGGAAGATCGGTTCTCTGTCCCCATTTTCCATAAAGCGAATTGAGGAATATATTAGCAATATACCTCAGACCCGGGTTTGTCCTAATATTATTGTAATTTAATGGTATGGCATCGTGGGCATGATACTCTTTAATATATTTTTGTTTGTCTCCTTCGCTTTGACATGATGCAGAAAAACCTGAAGCCTCCTGCTTCATTTGAAGGAAAGAATTCACATAGTTGCGGAACAAACTATGCTCATTACAATCCTCTGAACCCACGAGTTCAAATTCCCAGATTTCCTTTATTTTGAGTATCTTATATCCGTTTTGAAGTGCTCTATGCAATTCTGGGGTGCAAAATGTGCCAGTAATGGCACGATCATTTTCACAATGCAAACACTCGGTAACACTTTCTTCCTCCATACATGTGCGACATAAGCCAAAAAGTAATCGGCCATGTGCAACATATGGCAAGATCGGAAAGAATAATTCACTTGGAGGGAAAACGGTACGTTTAACCATAGCATGAATACTTTCCACTTCTGGGAAGTCCGGCCCCCTATGAATTTTTGGCGCACCCACTGGCAACGGTTTACGAGCCATTACCCAGGGGTAGAGACTAGTAACGTCCAGATACTGAATATATTCCTCATTAGTACACTCATATAAGGCATTAAAGCACTCAGTTCGTCCGCCATAAAATCCGTGTTTGATAACCAAATAATCAACAAGATCATTACATTGAGTATTAATAAACTCTTGAATGGACTTGTCGGACTTTACCTGGTTATCCCACTTACACTCCCATTTCTCAAAAACGTTGAGATTATTTTCTTTTAAATATTGGGATTTAATAGTGGTCGCTTCGTACCTTTGCTGCATGGATGTACGATGGGGCGAGGACGCGTCAAGCTGTTCGTGTAACAGGTCAAAAAACCATGGAAAAAACACCCATGAAATTCATAAACCGTATTACTAGATGGTTCATACCCATCCACCTTGTATTTTCCAAAGCGTCTTTCGACTCCATTTCCTGAATGTTGAATTTCAGTACCTCTTGTTTCGCTCATTGCAAAGCTTTTACACTTTGCCGGTCACGGTAATCAAATCCAAGAGGTGGAATAATTGCAACTGACTCTTTGGGTAAATACAAAGTGCAGTATGTAAGCATAGCAAGACTGGCTATGGTTCCAGATGAAATGAAACACTGGATTCCGCCAGTTTTCTCCTCTACCATATCCGTAAACTTGATAACCGCTTCTGCTAAAATTCTCACATCATTGTGGCAATACTCCAACATTTCTTTTTGGAGGTCATACTGCTCGCACTTGCAGCACGTTCTTGGTGCCAGGCGATTAATTGTTGTTGTTCTTTTGGAGCACGATTTTCAGGATCAAAATACTTAATATCGGGAATTTTGCCTACATAATTTTGATTACTTGGTATATTAAACAAGTATGGGAAATCTCCCTTTTGTAAATTTCCAGAAAGGCCTAATGTTGTTGGGAGTTTTGATAACTTAACTCCCATGTAAAGAAATGTATCACGGAAAATTAAATGATTACTGACCCGCAACTCGGTAATTTTGTGCCCCGTCATTGTCATTCATGGTGTAAAATGTTAGGTTTCAATGAGATTTTTAAGACAGAAATGGATATCATAGCGTGATCCGTTATGGCTTAGTACAATTGTACGTTCGAACTTCGGACGAGATATTAACACAAAGTTAATAAACTCATCGGTGTTCTTAAAAGAAAACTCGCGTTTTCCATTTTCATTTCCACATTTATAACATATGTCTAAACTGCTACCCTTACACTTGTAGCAAATCATTTGGGCGCAAACAAGATTTACTATATGCTCCTTTTCGTCCTCAGTATTCGTAACTAGAAGCATAGTTTCTACATCAAAGACTATGTACAAATGCTTTTCTACCCGGGTAAGTTGCTGGTTCTGTACATAACATACGTGGTCACGATCAACATGCATTTCACATGATTTACACAAACGTTCCCCGCATTTATGCACAGAATTACGACGGCGCCTTAAATAATACATAACACCACATTCATCACACACCCTAACCATATCACATTCACTTTTGCTTCGTCCCTTCACATTTTTGTGATTGTCAAAACATTCATTTGTTGGAAACAATCTATGACAATCATCGCATTTTCGTTGTATATCAGAGGCCGATAACTCGTGGTACTTTTCACAATATGTGCACTTAAACTCACACTTATGAAAAATACCAGAATTATTGTACTCTTACAAGCAATGATCACAAAAGCCCTCTGTCCCCAAAAGTTTACGGACACTAGTTATCAGTTGGTAGTGATTATCTTCGTACAACAACTATATTTGCTTACCACCCTTAATTCCCGGATATATCACATAAAATTTTCGTGTCATTTGATTCCTTTCGTATACAATGATCTGGTACTTAGGTGCGAGGTAGTTTTGTATTTTTTTCAGGTCGTTCAAAGTACGTCCATTTTGATCTGCAGCGTTTATTTTTAGTTTTATAGCTAATTTCCTTGCCTGTTTCAACAACCGTTTCGGATTGTTCTTCAATTTATAAACTTGATCATACCGTTGTTCGGCTCTTACCATCCCAAGAATTACACTCTTTGGGAGGCAGTACACATCCTTTTCCATAGGAAGTAATTTATCTTCCAAGAAGTCACCCAATGGAAGATATTTCTTAATTGTTCGTTCACGTCTTTTACCTCTTCCCTTTCGGAGATATACAGTATGTAGCTTAAACGTAACGTCACCTTCAATTAGGAACTCCTCACTACTGTTCAGGGTGTTTTCCACTACGGAAAAGAGGACCTCAGGGTTTAATTCCGATTTTTTGCGCCATGACAAATAAAATGGTTTATTTAACTTCGAGGCACTGCTCTCGATAGTTATTCCTACAAAAGTGTTCTTGTGAACATCTTTTAATGTATGGGTCACTACAAAATCAAACAGATTTCGTATATATTTTTCCGGAACTTCGATTCCATTTGAACCCATACACTTAATGGTTAGCTCTTACCCTTTAACCCAAAGTAAGCATATGTTCGGGATGTACTTCTTACTATTTTAAATTCTGATGCACCCATACCATCCATTGCTTTAGGTACGTCCTGAAACTCACAGAACCAAATCCAGTTAAGTTCACAGGTTTCCCAGAACTTGCAGAACTTGGTCCTGGTAAGTTCACAGGATTACCTAATAGCTCAGCATCGGCATCAGCAAGTAAACCATCAGTTTTACCTGCCAATATCAGCTGGTTGAACTTTTCACAAGCCTGATTTTTTATACTATCCTCCCGAAAGAATCCGCAATGCCTAAATAGCGCTTGCAAAAAACGTTCATACTCAGGACTACGTACACGCACCCCATTGTTATGAAAATTTTTTAATATTATTTTCCATGTGTAGTAAACAACTTCGGGGGCCTCATATCCAAAGCGTTCTGCCATGATTAACAATTGACTTAGCTCGTTTGCACTTGTAGAAGCCATCTGTAATTAAATATTATATTACTGTATATTTTATCAATATATGTTCAAGTTAGATTCACAGTATTTTTCACTGAACGCACAACGATAATTGTAAATCACAAACTCAGTTTTAAGTTTATCGACAATACACTTAAAAAGCTTATCGGTAATTGCACTAATATTTGTCGTTATCTATAATAATAAATCTTCCCGTATCATTTTTTTAGTTTACCGAAGATATACTTCTAAGTTTATCGGTAAATCCTTTATTAGTTTCCGCTATCAACAGTTTACAGTTTGCCGTAATAAAATTCTCTTCAGGCTAATTGCACCACGTAGTATAAACCAAAAACGTCTTCACGATTTCAATAATTCTTCACTACTGACTGACCGCTCAATTTTACCTGTCTTATATACACGAAAATATTGTAAATTTCACACGAAGTTTTTCGAAAATTAACGAAGTTTTCCGAAGTTTGCCGAACATTGCCGAAAATTTCCAATACTTTTTAAAATAGCAATCCTACCTTAACACTTTATTGAAAATATAATTAAATGTTTATCAACAAATCCTGATAACTATAACTCCGTAAGTTTTTCAGTTTACAGAACCGGCAAATCCACTCACAGTTTCCGACAACACTAAATGACAAAATCCTGTAATATTTATCTAACGGTTTTGCAATTGCAGCACACAACGTACAAACAAAAAACGTCTTCTATACTGATCCGCCGAGGCTTGCTGCGCCGTATTTATACTTTCGGAAATGTAATCTCGTACCCAAATGCATTTAGTTTGTAATCTTGTACCCAGATACACTTAGTTTAAAGCCTCGTACACAGACTGATTAATCATATATCAATGAAAATATTTTCTAAAGTAATTAGTAATAATGCTATTTTACAAACATGTATTATTTAAACTATATTAAATTGCGGTATTTAATTCTTACTACATTCTCGAAATTTCCCTAACTTATCCGAATGTTTCCGAATATTTAATTTTCAGCGATTGTATTATTTTCATATTTGAAAAAATGAACATATCTGATGTGAACATTCCAATGAATAAAAATCACAATCATTTCAAAATAACATTGGCAATAAAAAGAACAAAGTAGTAATAAACAGACACACTAATAAAAATAACATAGTAAACGAAACATATCAAAGAAGAAATAATTTAGCAAAAATCAAATTAGAAAATAATAAAAGGTTAGAAAAAGGTTTAGAACAGTTTATGACCCAAAGCATCAGAACTTTATCAGACAAACAATATAGAAAATAGCTGAGATTTAAAGAATATAGATAATAAATCCACATAGGTTAGTAAAACCATATTTAATTAAGCCAATCGTTAAACAAACGATAGCATAGAAATAGCAGATTTCAAAGATACTTAGTTAATGCAGTTTTATTCAACAAAGATTAGCAAAAGATATCATCTGGATAGTTAATTGGTATAAATCGAAGTTAAAGGCAAAATAAGAACGAAAAAAGTATAACACAACAACAAAGAAATTAATAGAATAGCAATAGTACAAAAATACCAGAGAATAAACGAACCTGAAACCAAATAAGAAAAAAGAATGGTTAGGAAAAAAACAGTTAATTTAAACAAATTATTTAGCAGTTCACAATTATTTCCAACAAGTACCTCTTAATATGTTCATAGACTTTAGTGCTTCGAAACATTTAACAACAAGTGTTATAATAAATAGCACAAAAACAAATAACCAGAAATTGTGTAGCAAACAAAATATTTATTTTATCCCAACGAAATTGATCAGAGTTTTTTCAAGAATTTTTTAATATATTCACAATCATAGATTGTTCAGAGTTTCAGTTCATAGGAAGCGTACGAATTAAAATTGTAAAGTAGCACAAAATGTATAAGTAAACAAAAGTAACACATTAAATATTTTTGTGATAATGTACTTTTTTATAATACAATTTTTAAATTCTGTTTTAATGTATTTTGTAACGCATGATTTATATATTATTAAAAAATATTATTAACTTGTAATGTTAGTTTTCATTAAGTAACTGTTAATAATATTTGTATCTTCTACTTCAATAGCCATTTATATTGTAACTGATAAAATTAAGAATGTCTTGTATTAGTAAAACTTTTCATATTTCTAATTTAATTGTGACGATACTTTGAAATTGTTATATGTATAAGAATGTATTTACATTATACAAAATTAAAAATACAAGTTTAAAAACGAAGATGTAACTTTCAAAATTAAAATTCAATTCACGAAAATGAAAATACAATTTTCAAAATTAAAAATACAAGTTAGAAAAGATGCAATTCTAAAATTAAAAACGCAAATTGTAAACAAAAATTGTAACTTTGAAAAATAAAAAAATGTTTTGAAAAATTTGTTTTCTGCACACGTTCATGAAAGTCTGTTAATTTTAATATTCAATTGTTCATAATTATGTTATTTTTTGTGTAATTAATCTTCTTATATACTCTTTATATTTGATTTTATCATTAGATTAAAATATTGTTTTTATTAATTCATTTATGTAAGTAACAAATATTTTTATCTCTATTTATTAAGTTTTAAAGTTTAACAAAAATGTATATGAACACTTACCGTCGCTGCAAAGACAGAAAATCCTTATCTAAATGTTCTTAGTTGGCGAATAAAATATGAGTGTGGTAAATTCACAGTTGAGGATGAAACCCTTGAATGCTGTAATAATAAAGAAAGACAATATTACTTTACATGAAATTATATTTGAGTATAAAAAAATTGAAAATGTGTATTACTAAACTGTAGAAATTAATTTGCAAAAATTTAACTATGTTGCATGTTACAAAAATTTTTAACCGGTGTTAACAAGACTGCATCCTAAATAAACTTTAATGTATATTGTGAACAAAAAAATAAATTCAAAGAAAAAAATGTATGCAAGAAAAATTTAACAGTTGTTAATAAAAACGTTACACAAAACAAATGCAGGTTCTCAAAAAATAAGTGATGCAAAATAATTCTTTCAAAGCACTCTGTATGTTACAAACTGTTATAAAATAATGCATGCTTTCAAAGAAATAACTGATGCAAAATAATTCTTTCAAAAGTAATCTGCATGCTACAAACTGTTACAAAAAATAATGCAGGTGAAAAATTTCTTAAGCACAAACTATTAAGTGTTGTCAATGATACTTACTTTACTTTTGTGAACCTTGATAGTTGGGAATTCTGAATTCCGCTGCAACTTTTACTTAATACCTGTAACTTTTAGTTTGCATTGAAGGTTACCTCCAATTAGTTGCCCTAAAACAAAGAACCATTACTAAGTAACACTTGTAATTTATTTTCCTAATCATTTTTTTTATGATTCGCTTCCAAAGGAAGCTCTGAGCAATTTTGGATTGTGATCCTACAAATAATTCGTTTTTTATACGAAACTCCTTATTTATTTAACCTCTCGTAATAAATTACTCGAACACTTCGTGTGAGCATACTAAAGATGTTCCGAAAATTAAGATTGCGTAGAACAACTATGGTGTGAATATTAGAATGGTTAATCAAACTAACTCAACATAACTTAAGCTAACCTTTCTTTTTATTTTTACTATGTTTTAAATGTTCTTTCTTATATGTTTGACTATTTCTATTGGTCTTTCAATGTTCCTTTTTTATATGTTTGACTATTTCTACTTGGTCTTTCTATGTTCCTTTCTTAACTTTGACGGATCATTTTCTGTAAAAACTTCTTATTTATTGGATTGTTTCCTATTTTTGTATTCTCCTTTCTTATAGAAAGTCGTAAGACCAGCTACGCTGTGAACTATTAAATAAATCGTTTGCTGTGCAAACTCGTTGTTAAATTTTTTACCAATCGCTTGGTACACAAGCTCAAAGCAGCTACGCTGTGAACTATTAAATAATTACTACGTAAACTCCGTTTATTTAACCTCTCGTATTATTAACAAATTCGTTTTCTACGAAAACTGCGAAGAATAAAATCTCATAAAGAGAAACTACGTTTCGAACTTGTAAATAACTCGTTTCTTATTTTACTATTTCGTATTATTTTCAATAATATTCTTGCAGCAACATAATTGCTCTATTTAAGTAATTTATTACAAAGGAATAAAAAATACCTTTGGTAGCAGAAAATATCTTGCTCCTCTGGTACTTTTGGTTGGTACTTCTCGATACTTTTTAGTACTACACCAGTAATAATGGTATTGCCACAAAAGGATTACCTAAAATATAACATAACATGTGTTAGAACATATGCTGTAGTATATAGTATGTAGTATAAAACCTTATACCTAACTATATATCTATATTTACATTAGAGATATATCTATATCTATAACTATATCTATATCTATATCTATCTATAACTATAACTATATCTATATCTATCTATAACTATATATCTATATTTACAATACAAATATATCTATATCTATATCTATCTATATCTATATCTATCTATAACTATATATCTATATTTACAATACAGATATATCTATATCTGTATCTATCTTATATGTTAGTATACTATATGGTATGCCTAATATAAGATAGAAGAACATGATATTGAGTGTATCTAAAGATATATATTTCTGAAATATGTATAAATCATTTGGTTCTGTTTAAAATGAAGTAGTTTTTCATAATATTTGTGATACTTTCGAATATCAGTACTATAAGATACTAGGAAAAAATCAAGAGGTGGATTTTGTTCAAGAAAAGGTATACAGGAGATGTCAATGGAGTTTTGATAAGTTACGAGTATTGTAATGAGAAACCTAAAGGAAACATTTATAAAAAAAACTTCTACGAAAACAGAGTACAAAAAACAACATAAAGAAAAAAACAAAGGCAGGCTTAAGAAGAAAACATCATAGAAAAATATGCATAAGACAAATGACAAAACATAACAAATTTGGATTATACACAAACAAAAAGCTTCTGCTATATACAGAAAGATAAAAGACATATGATAGCTAATGTCAAATAGCTTGGGTTAGGTTAAAGAAGATATAATAGAATAACAGACAAACATCTTCAAAAATACCAGTAGTAGTGTTAATAATAGCAAATAGCAGCAGAAGCCAAGCAAAAAAATACTAAACACAATAGAATAGTACTCAAGCAAGTTAAGAAATTCTACTAGTAGTGCTAGTACCAAATAGCAAAAGAAACCAAGCAACAAGTATACTAAACACAATAGAATAGCACCCAAACATCATGAGAAATATCCGTAGTAGTGCTAATAATACCAAATAGCAAAAGAAACCAAGCAACAAGTATACTAAACACGATAGAATAGCAGACAATCATCTTGAGAAATATCAGTAGTAGTGCTAATAATATCAAATAGCAGCAAAAGCCAAACAATAAGTATACTAAACAAAATAGAATAGTAGTCAATCATTTTAAGAAATATATAATGTCAGCTCAATAAGGAACACATACACTAGTCTTAAAATAAAAAAAACATCTACAAAGAGGCGCACAATTGGAAATTCTAAGAGGAATCTAATAATAGAATTGGTAACAGACATATAATAACAAAAAAGGGTAAAAAAAACTTTTCAAATAGCTTAAGCTTAGTTTATGATAGGAACATAAACTTGAGTATGCAATAGTTAAAAGCACAACACTGATTTAGCATTAATTAAGAACTAACGAACTAATTAGCTAGCAAGTAAAAGCAGGACATGAGCTTAAGTCAATTAGTTTAGAAAACATTTAAAGCTTAGCTGTTGTTCTGTATGGCTGTAAAACATGGTCACTTACTCTGAGGGAAGAACATAAACTAAAAGTATTTGAAAAGAAGATCCTGAGACGAATATTCGGTCCTAAGAGGGACGGAAATGGAAAATGGCGGAAACTTCATAACGAGGAACTACATAATTTATATGGTTTACCCAACATTGTTAGGATCGTCAAGTCTAGGAGGCTTAGGTGGGCAAATCATGTAGCTAGAATGGAAGAAGGTAGAAACGCTTTCAAACTCTTGACTGGAAGACCAGTCGGAAAACAACCATTAGGAAGGTCTAGGCGCAGATGGGAGGAAAATATTAAGATGGATCTCGCAGAGATTGGAATACAAAGTAGAAATTGATGCAGTTAGCTAAGGATAGAAGTCAGTGGAGAGCTTCTGTGAACGCGGCATTGAACCTCCGGGTTCCATAGGCCATAGAGTTAGTTAGTCAGTTAAAGCTTAGCTGCGGACAAGATCTTAAAAGTATAAATTAATTAAAAAAATATTCAAATCATGATCATAATATCATATTGGCTTTTATTAAGTATTGTAAGTCATTGCCAATTGACGATTGAGGCAAAGCACAAATACAATAAATTAAATTTAGTTCACATTAGAAAGTACAATAACAGCAGGAATAGAAGTGGCAGCAAAGTAAAAGAGGAAATCATGTAGTACAACAAACAGAAAGAAAATATCTAGCGATTCATACCATGGAGTCAATGAAGGACAGATATATTACATAACAAGTAAAGGTGGGTGGGTTAATCAAACAGAAGCAAGAATATGTTAGCTAAAGCATAGTAGGAAAGACCAAAGAAAAAGCGGATCAGGATGTAATTTATGTAAAATTTAATTGCAAGGCCATCAAAATTAGGGTAACACAATAAATTGGAATAGCTTAGGTTAGGACAGGTTACATAAAAAGTCGTCAGACTCAAGCAAGAGAAGATACTAATCTGTAAGAGATGGGTTGTTAAAGGAACTTTACTTAATTTACCTATTTCATCATATTATTCTATAGAAAGAGATAGACATACATGAGAAAAAGAGAAATATTCAATAGAGATAAACGAACGAAAGAAAGGGGCAATTTAAAAAGCCGATCAAGGAAAGAGTAAAATAGAAATAAATGAGTGCAGATAGAACAAACGGTGAAATATAAATCTAATAGCGTTCCGCATAGAGCAAATAGGTAAAAATAGTTAGAGAGAAACACAAGAAAAACTTTGATTAGAAAAAAGGGCATACAGGCAAAGAAAGAAAAAAAGAGGCATACATGCAAAGTTGGTAGTAGAAGAAAGAAGGTAAGTAGTTAGTAGTAGTAGAAAGAAGTAGTTAGTAGTAGTAGTAGTGGTAGTAGAAGAAAGAAGGTTAGATTACAAGCGGAACAAAAGAAATAACCGCAAAGCAACAAGCAGTAGCCGATACTCGATAGTTCACATGCAACCAATATTAGTAGTAGTAATAGTAGTAATAGTAGTAGTAGTGATAGTACTAGCAGTAGTATTAGTAGTAGCAGTAGTAGTAGTAGCAGCGGTAGTATTAGTAGTAGTAGTAGCAGTGGTAGTAGTAGCAGCGGTAGTACTGATAGAATATTAGTAGCAGTAATAGTAGTAGTAGTAGTAATAGTAGTAGTAGTAGTAGTAGTGGAAGTAGTAGTAGTAGTACCAATGGTAGTAATAGTAGTAGCAGCACTGGTAGTACTGATAGAGTACTGGTAGCAGTAGTGGCGGTGACATTGGTAATACTAGTAGTAGTAGTAGTAGTAGCAGTAGCAGTGGTAGTACTGATAGAGTATTAGTAGCAGTAGTGATGGTGGCAGTGGTAATACTAGTAGTCGATAGTAGTAGTAGCGGTAGCGGTAGTAGTAATAGTAGTAGTAGTAGTCGGAGTAGCAATAGTAGTAGTACTAGTAGTAGTGGTAGTTGTAGTAGTAGCAATGGTAGTACTGATAAAATACTAGTAGCAGTAGTGATGATGGCAGTGGTAATACTAGTAGTCGGTAGTAGTAGTAGCGATAGCGATAGTACTAATAGTAGTAGTAGTACTGGTAGTAATAGTAGTAGTGGGAGTAGCAATAGTAGTAGTAATAGTAGGCGTTCATGCAGCTTCAACGATCATGTGTTTTACATATCGATGGTTGAGCGCCAAAAAGGCGTAACTGCAATTTTATTAGTTTAGAGAAAATCGAGTTTTAAAATGTGGCTATATTCCTTTTCACAATATCTTCTTAATATGTTTTCCTTTGAAAACTATATTTAAGGTATAATTCAAGTTTAGGAAATAGAACAGAAACTTCTTTTGAGTCCCGAAAAGTGAAAATAAATTTGAATAAATTGCAGATAAATTCAGTTACGCCTTTTTGGCTCCAACAATCTCATAATGGTCAAGCTGATAAAATCAGTTAAGCCATTTTTGTTTTAAGAATAACAAAATGTCTAACTAACTAACTAACTCTATGGCCTATGGAACCCGGAGGTTCAGTGCCGCGTTCATAAAAGCTCTCCACTGACTTCTATCCTTAGCTAATTGCATCCAGTTTCTACTTTGTATTCCTATCTCTGCGAGATCCATCTTAATATTGTCCTCCCATCTGCGCCTAGGTCTTCCTAATGGTCGTTTTCCTATGGGTCTACCAGTCAAGACTTTGAAAGCGTTTCTACCTTCTTCCGTTCTAGCTACATGACCTGCCCACCTAAGCCTCCTAGACTTCACGATCCTAACAATGTTGGTTAAACCGTATAATCCATGTAGTTCCTCGTTATGAAGCTTCCGCCATTCCCCATTCTTGTTCCTCTTGGGTCCGAATATTCTAGAGATAAATTTAAATCTGTTAATTTTAAAACAAAATATCATACGGTATTGTATGTTCAGAAAGTTTCATGTGAGATTATAAAGAAAACAGTGCTTTCAAAGTAAGGGTATCCATAGCTGTTCTATAAATTTTGTAAGTGTTGCAGTCTCTTGTAAAAAACACAAAATTTATAATATTGTCACTGTCATAGTCTTGTTTTTCACTCAATACAATCAGACTCATCAGATTCGTCAATATCTGGTTCTGGGAGACGATCCTTGATCGATGGCGATGTAGGTAGTGATAAGTAATACTGCTGATACATGGACGGAATTACACCATCTTCGCATAACCGAACAAGATCACTTTTCTTGGGTTGAGAAATTGGAAACTTACTTGAATATGCAGGCTTTCCCATGTTCAATGTTTGCCCTCGTCGCTGAGGGATATCCACCCGTAAGTATTCACTGTGGTAACCATACTTAAGGAAAAAGCATTTTTCGTGTTTCTTCGAAACTTTTATACATACCAGTTTTTGCCATTTTACCTTGTCACCGTCTTCAGTTCGCCAAAGATGACTTGACAAAGAGGAAGCCAGATGTTTAGTGTCTATGAAATTTGTATGGCAAAGTTCAATAACTTTAAAGGGATTTCTCTTCCTAGCCATTGCAATAACGTTTTCCCACTTATGTATGGAATATATCTTAACAGTTTTCTTTGCATGTTCAATAGCAGCATGCATAGCATCGCACTCCATGTAAGTGTGGCCCTTTTCAAGAAATTTCTGTTCTATTGAATTTATTTTGAACTTGCTGTGAACTGCGCAGTAGAGTAGAGACGTTATGTACTGGTTCCTGTTTTGTCCACAACATCCATCGGAGAAAAATGAAACATCAAGCACGTTTCCAGGTATGAGTCCAAGCAGCTTCCACAAACAGGTTCCTATTTCATTTGAACCTCTTCGACCTTCAAACTCAGGCCACAAAAAACAATGTGCATCATTAGGAGGGCTTTGTTGGTACCCTGTAAAGTTGAAAATATTTAACTTCCGCTTGTAATACGAAACAGTAACTTCAGAACACGGAGTATACAGCACAGACTGCATATCCATTGTGAAGGACACGAACGAAGAATCCTTGGTTGAAGCTTCCTTATCTTTAGCCTTTTTATTCTGTGCACATGTTTTCCTTTGCATGTGTTCCTCATATTGTGATTTCATCTGTGTGTTTTCTTCACCTTTTGATGCCTCAAACTTTGTACAAATTACACACTGATCCTTTCTGGGTTGGTGAAATCCAAGATTAAACTCACTGTTGAAAATGTGACGATAAACCCATTCACTTGCTTGCGTAGATAATCCTTTTCCCTGGCAATATTCCTTGTACAACATTAACATCTCATATTGATGAAACTTTGGCTCTCTTCTCGGCTTATGTTTGATTATTCAAATTGCTACATACGTCTTATGTTTAATCCTGATTCAAGATATTCGCGTGAAGATTGCTTTCTAACATAATGAGGTCACATTCTTGGAAAACTGCTAACGTGTTCCTTCACTATTTCTTTTTCAGTTTCATCAGTTGCGTTCCATGGCTTATGTTTGACACGTTGATCCGTAAAACTGGTGATGCCCATGTCATTGCGCATGTTCACTGAATTGCGGATAAACTTATCTGAACAAGCAATTGTTGCCAAAAAGAACGCTTTACATACTCTAATTCGATTATTGTTTACAGTCAAAAAATACTGTAACGACTGTGTACGCTTTCCTTTATTTCCAGGCCTCTTTCTAGTCTCATTCTGTAACACCATCGATGATATAAAGTCACGACGTCTAACATCAGATGCCAAACCTTGCCAAAACATTCTGCATAAGTCACTCTGTTGTTCACGGGTTATTTTGTCTGAACACTTATTTGTATGTTTACAAACAATAAAACGAGGTTCTCTCGCAGAAACAAGTTTTCCTTAAACACTCACGTACGACAATCCTCTCTCCCGCTTACTCTTTCTGACATTCTTCTTCCACATCTGAGAATTTGCCTTTCGTTTTTTTGGTCTTTTGTCCTTTTGTTTCTCTGGTGATTTATTAGTTTCTTCTCCTAATCCAGAGGCATTTTCTGGAAGAATTTTGCTACTCGTCAACACATTGGAAGACTCATCAAGCTCATCAGACTCCTTGGATGACTCACCTTCATCTGAAAATAAAACAGAAAAACGTCTAAGATAACAGAATCTATAAAATGTCCCGCAGTTCATTTTTCAATATTTTTCTTTCTTCTCAGGTGAAGATAACTCAATAAGTATTCCTCTCAGCCTGGACCCGTATTTCAGGTATGTACATGCAAATCTCAATCCTAGAGCTTCTTAATGTTCCCAAGCAATAGTTATTGCATATTCGGAAGTACAATGGAACAAAACCCATTTCCACATCAAACGTCACTACAAATTTAAACAAACCTAATTCCAACTAACACGGGCAACTTCTAGAACTCAAAATACTCTTGTTTTCGGAGAAAGATATGTTAGTCGCTCGTAAATTTTAGATTTCAGGTAACTAAGTTTCTTAGTGACTTTTGATGCGCAAAATGTGAGTTGTACCCTTAAATTTCAGAACAAGCCAGAACTCTTAATTTGCACCTTTGTGAAGAAGTTTCATGGGTTGCAATTTGCATCAAGCTATCTGAGACACGGGGCCCAGGTTTCCATCTGACATTTTCATTATTATTTGAAAGCAATATCTAATATTTTTTCTAGCTTGTGATCATTTGTCCCAGAAACAATACCAAAGTCTCCGATTTGATTTCTCACCAATTTCAATAGTAAATTAATAGCCGTGGCTAGGCTTCATTTAATAAGGTTGAGGCCAATTCCGTGCAAATCCTTTCCTTTATTGAATATGTTATTAAATATTCAGTACAATGAGAATGTCAACAAGTTGAACTCTGTCAGTTTTAGATAGGGCTAACGTAAGCCCGACGAGTCCTATTGCTACGGTCCTGATATCATATATATAATATGAGAACATTTGAATATATTATGGATTCTCGAGTAAATAAGAGACCAATTTCTCCAACAATGTAAATAACAATTACTTTAGGTTTCCTTTAGAAAAACAATAGGGAGAAAATTTGCAATATTTGCTAACATTTTTTTTAATTTTCAAGATATGCGTATATGCATGTATATCATCCTATATAGATTTGAGAAAACAATTGTCACAGAAAATGCCAAAAGAACGTACTCACTTTCCCGTGGATGAAGAGTTAAGCTCGTTGCCTTGTAATCAAGGGGTCCCGGGTTCAATTCCCGGCGGTTTGGATCCCATGCTAAACTGTAGCCCCCCTTAGAACATCATTATTATCCCATGCAAGGCAATGGCAAACCGCCATGGATTTATCCTGCCCAGAGACCTTCGGGTCAACGACTAGCCTTAAGGCAGAACATGAGCATCATCATTTTAGATCGGACATAAAAATCGATAATATATCCTTGTTTGTAACAGCTTCATGTGAAACATAAGTTTAAAAAAAATATTTTTAAAACTTTACTTACCAGTTAATACATAATTAGGATCCTTAGCAGAATCGTCTGATTCTTCCAAAATCTCAGCTATATCAACTTCTGTTAAATTAGGTTTGTCTGATAGACATTATTTTTTGTCGTGTTTGCTCCTCGGCGATAAAAAACAGACTGCATAAGTGCAACTGTACTCTAACTATTGGCACTACTGTATAACTAAATTTTCTTAACAATTAAAACAACATTACACAGCAATGTTGAGTGTTGGAAATTCATTTAGCTCCCTTTTGCACACAACACTTTGAAGAATAATTATTTTATACTGTGAGCCAAAAAGGCTTAAGTGATATGTGCTTCTCTGGCACACAACCAAATGCTAATAACTCAGTTATACCTTTATATCATTTTCGAATAACGTTCCAAGGATAGAGATTTTCATTAAGGCTTCTTGGCACAAGAAAATTCAATCCATTATACATGTCCTCATAGCATTAACTCAAAATATGAAAATTCGGCAGTTACGTCCTTTTGGCGCTCAACCATCGATATATAAAGTATCTGTAATTCAGAACTTAGTTACTTAAAAACCCAAGGTAAATACATATGTAGCGGACTCAACTAATACAGATTTACTTTAAATTAGATACTTTCTGTTACATATACAATAAGCTTCCATATATGTAGACTCTCATTGGGTAACCATTTATCTAATGTAGGGTTCCTGGGTAAGCATTCTACATTGAACTAAATTAGTGACTATTTATATGAAAAAAAGGGTGTCTAAATTTAATAATTATTATTGCTAAGCTTGAAAATGAATCTTTACAATGTATCACTCTAATATAAACAGCTATATTTTCTGACAATATCAATAACTTGGCCCCAATACTTTTTCTCAATAAAATCTGCAAATATAAGTTGGACAAGTAAATGAAACAGTTTTTTTCTTAGTTTTACATGTGTCAGTGTCTTGAACAATAGTATTCACATTGGACTGAAACAAGTGTTTCTACTTCTATTATTCATATTGACTATTAATAGACCCCCATACTTTCACGAATATTAACAGCGTGCAGTCCTTCCGCCTCTGATTATATTGAAATCTAATTAAATGCGTATCCTACTTATAGTTAAAATTGCGTCCATTTAACTCGAATGCATGCCATACTCAATAGTAAAATTGCGGGGGCGGTGCTAGAAATTCTTGGTTCAATAAATCATTTAGCGTTCTCATGACAAAAACAAGTGTTTTGTATAAATTGTGGTAAACAAACAGCGTAATCGTGGCTTTCTCGGAGTTTCCTTCCACTTTTTATATACTTTTTCAACAGCTTTCTTTGTAAAGCAAATCAATATAAAAATTCATTTCTCATGATCACCGTAAACTGAAAGATACTGATTCTTTAACAAGTGCATACAAAATTAACAAGTGCCTCTCCCCCAATTTTAGGGGTGCTAAAGCGTTGAGAGTTCCATGTCCGGTCAAGTAATTTCATAACAGTTTAAATCTTATATAAATTGTGGTGGGACCCCACCCCTTTGGCTTACATTTGAAAAAAGATTGGTGAGTATTCTACGAAAGTCATAATTGCGGGACGCTAAACTAAAATATGTCGTCTTATTATAATAGTAAATTTCAAAAAATAAGTTGAGATATGGTAGTATACCTGGTTGTATGCAACCCAGCCTTACATAAGTGCTTATTTAGTCAACATAACATTTCAGGCACTTTTCTATTAAATATATTTGATATCGTTCACTAAACTATATGTATTTCTTCCCTATATAGTTAAACCTGCTGTACGCTAAGCATTTTAACCCTTAAAGGATCCTGGCTTTTTGGGCTATTTTTTAGACTTTCAGTCAAGCAGCTACTGTATCGTCACTATTTATCCTAGAATCATGGTTTATACCTCATTCTCTTCAGAATAGAGCTGGCTTTCAAATGGTATCACTTGCATGCTCATACCATATACCAGAAGCGGAAAAAATGTCAAAATGAAAATTTCGGAGGGAAACATTTTTTCTCGAACTTTGACCCTCCCTGTACCCCCCCTGTGTGATCGTAGTCATCTAAAAAAAAATCTGATAAATTGTACTTGGTATACTGAATGTGTGTGCCAAATTTCAAGCTTCTATCTTGAATAGTAAAAGCGGGAGAATTTTTATCAAAAATTCCCACAATGCCCCAAATTACCATAAAACACTATGATCTCAGGGAAAAAAATTCCTGAGACATCCCTAATTACCCTAGGACTATAATCCGCCAATCATTCTCTTCAGAATAGAACTGTCTTTCAGGCAGTACCATTCACATGTCTCCATTATGTATCTAAGGCGGGAAATTCCTGGAAAAAGGGATTTTTGGGGGGCAAAATTTCCCTTTTTTCAACTTTTGCCCCTCTGGACTCCCCCTGTTTTTACGCAGAAATCGGAAAAAAACTTCTGGTAAATACTACTCGGTGGACTGAATGTTTGTGCAAAATTTCAATCTTCTACGTGAAAAAATAGGCCCGCCAGAAAAAATTTCCCTACCATGCCCCACTTTTACCCTATACAGAAGTATAATTGCATAAAAATTCACTGAGGCGGCCATAATTACCCTAGAATAATAATTCGACCGTCGTTCTCTTCAGAATGGAACTGCCTCTTAGACGGTATGACTCACGTGGTCCTATCGTGTATGTAAGGCGGGAAAATGACGAAAAACGGGATTTTGGGGGTAAAAAAATCCCTTTTTTACACTTTTGCCCCTCTGGTTCTCCCTCTGTTTTAGCACTGACATCATAACAAAAAATCTGGTAAATACTACTCGGTGGACTGAATGTTTGTGCAAAATTTCAATCTTCTACGTAGAAAAATAAGCCCGCCAAAAAATATTGAACATAGGCTTATAAAATGAGAAAAGAAATTTTTGACTTATGACGTCATCACCTCCTGTGTCTGGACGCAGGACGGTCTGAAACCATACGTAATGTCTTCTACAAGGCCTCTGGACTTGGAAAACAAAAACAATTCGGACGAAAAAGCTCAAATAGAAGAGAAATAACGCAATGTACCATGAAAAACGCGTATGGTACAAATTGTACCATAGGATCCCCAAAGGGTTAAATGTCAAAATATACAAGTCTCGGCATGCTTTCCTCTCCTCAAATAAGTAATTATCCAAGGAAGCCTAGAAATCTAAAATCTCGATTCCAATTCTATATGTATTTCTGAGTATTGTCCTGAACATCAGACTAATCAACCTTACAAGTATTGAGGAATGCTATAACATTTCTCGCCGGCATCAAATATTTGAAAGAAGCTAAAGACTCTAATCGATAATTAAGAAATTTCATTTAAATTTTTTTGTCCACCTAAACGATTTCTCATTTGTATTATCAAACGGAAATAGATATAAAACAAATCGGGTACGCTAATATTCAAATATTACTGTAAACAAGTCTGCGAAAAACACAATTTATGTATACCGTTCAACTTATTTTACACAAATACGGAGCTAATAGCTAATTTGATAAGTCTGATATAAAATTACGTTTCCAATAATATTGAAACTCAATCAGATACAAATCAAATTTAGTTTCAGAGAATACTAGTTTCAATAAAGTCAAATAGTACGCTAACAAACAAAATTCAAGAGTACATTACAAGGCTTACTATCTAAAATATATGTACTATAATTCGTTGTAAGTATATATCTAAAATTGTGTCTACGGACCCTGTAATCATCACTATTTCTTAATTAAAAAATGTAATCTACAAACTAAAATACAATGTGATTAGTCTAAATACCCATTCAGTACAACTCCTCCTTTTATATAGTCTTAGTATTAATCAATTTGTACTCATACCAAAATATTTCCTATATTTCTTTAATTGTGGGGAATCAGTGATAGAGTGCTTACTTCGAAGGCAAGTTAGGGCATCATAACAATGTCTGCTGCATATCCGTAGATTTTTTCCGGGGTTTTATCTATTTTAAAGGAGCAAAACCACCATCGTTTCCCTCATAACTTAGCAACTATATTTGCAAAAAAGTCGGAATAATTTCCCAGATCATTATAACTGTGAGTTTTTCCCGGGAAAATGTTAAAACAATATGGTGCAGTAAACAAAGTTAGATGATTCTTTAAATTTGTTCTACCAATCTCCAAAACTTTAAAATCCACGTGTGCCGTCCGTTTTTAAAATTACTAACAGCCTTTAGAATCTCAAACCAAACAAAGCGGCGCTACTAATTCAATAATATATGGCTCATATAATTACACCATTGGAGGTTCATGTCTCAAATATCCATAACTTTGAAACTTATGTCTCAGAGACAGGAGGTCGCCCCCATTAAAAAAAACTAATTAACTTAGTTCATACACTCTATCCAATTTTGTTAAGTGTCAATATTAACTGTATTACACTATTTCAACAGTTATGAATCTATTCGCTTTGCTTCACTCTAAATTTTCTATGACATCCAATAAATTAAAACTGCTATTTCGCTCTACGCAATTTCTACTTTCATTTAAGCACCTCTCCATAAAATTTAATTTTACATGCGTCCAAAAGAGATAACATCTATAAAGTATTAAGCTTCTTCGAGGTAGCATATACGGCTTTAGCACGCTGGAGGTCCCCCATTTTACTTCCTGTGGTTCACGAATATAATAAAATGTAGGTCCATGTCTCCTATAGCCTAGCTGTTAAAAGTAATAATAAAACTTGTTCCTTACTAAGCAGTTAACGTACACGCCTTAGTTGTGGGAGACCCACTAATGGGCAAACAACGCTAAGCTATGCTTCATATAGCTACAGTGCTGAATGTACTCTATGCATTATCTTGGACTTTAAAAGTAATTTTACTCGATAACCGTAAAATTGAAAGAGTACATTTTCGGTAAGTCATAATCCAGAAAAGATCTAAATTCAAATTCAGCTATCTTCAATTACAAGGCTAATATAATAAATAGCAGTACAGTCAATAAACGTAGACTCCTCTCATTATGCAGCGTAAAGCATCTAAGAAAAAAATTGAAAACTAGTAAACTTCAATCTAAAACGTCGACGGCATTTATTATACATAACACAACTAAAAGTCATTCCATAACATTTTAGATGTTAATGCAAATTATTCTGCAATTTCATCTCATGACTTGTCCATAGCTGGACACTCTTTATTTTTTACTGCTACCATTAAAATAACTCCTTGGTTACTCACAAAATTTTAGAATTCAAACCCTTTAAACGTAATTATTCTGTCACGCAGCAATTCCTGTAACACTGGCAATGCTCCATTTCATATAAAGTCAATAGTTTATACAAAGTTATAATAAAAATACTATCGGTATAAGAGATCAACAATAAAAAGTTTAGTAACCGATGACCATAAGGGAACATCATAAATGTAATTCAATAGAGCTGGCATCACAATTTAATGGTCATATTACAAAATAAGGAAAACAAAACGTAATGTTGATAAGGGGCGCTGGAAAACAACCAAATAAGTCGATGTTCTTGCAGTTAATCCTTTTTTCGCAAAACGAAGGATTTTCTTTATATATAATCTCAAATTGTTTCCTAGTTAGAAAACCTTAAACTCCAACGTGACAAAATACACATTTCACACTACTAAACTCCAATAAAATCACTTCAACAAATAACAATTTCCTACAACTTTGATTCTAATTCTGTACTGCATAATAATGAGATAAAAAAATCTCCAAAACGGAAAACAAAGTTTGAAATCAAACTCAAGATGCGCAGAATTCCAACTCAATAATAATAATAATAATAATAATAATAATAATAATAATAATAATAATAATAATAATAATAGAGCTTCTTTCTTGCTAAGCTTTTAGCGTACGCGTCTTCGACAATTAATTCTTTTATTCCTACGAAGCAGTATTCAACTCCGCTTCCCATTGTTCACAATCATCAAAGTTTGTTCGATTCCTTAAAAAAAGAAAAAAAAGCTTGTTGCTGAACAGGACTATAAACTCAAACTCAACTACAATCAACATGTTGAAACAAATCTCTTTCAATAAAACAAAGTTTAAAAACAAAATATCAATTTCATGAATTAATCAATCTTTGCAATATTTAATTCTATATTTTCTATGTATAAAATTAGTTAAAGTTTTCTTACCTTAAATCTGCATAAGCGCTGAAACAATCTTCGATGTCAATACGGCTAGCTGCGGAAATCAAACACCCAAACTAGTTTACCAATAAATTCTAATACAATCACACGATAAAACTTCTCTAAAACCAAGCGCAGTACTAGGCATATAATAAAACGGCTATGGTCGGTCGTGTATTTATAAAGCCCCCCAATTCCGTCAATGTGGCAGTTCATTCACCCCACCCCCTTCTCCTATCTATGACTACTTGCAAATATCTTTCATCTTTCTACCGTTATGCTTATTTTAAAAAGAAAAGATAGATAAAATCTGATTTCCTCATGCATTTTCATCAGCTATAATAAATGAGGGGCCAGTCTCCTGCCTTGTCCTAGTTTTTGGGTTAAGCGAACATTTAGCCAATTTATTTATTTCTTTTCTAGCCAACATGTTATTTCAAAATATTGAAATGAGGTTGCACATAAAAGAGAAAATTGTGGAAACCGTTTACTGATTCAATAACTCAGTAAATAACAACGCCAGTATTCATAGCATTTTCTTTCCTTAACTAGCATTCCATCAAAGTAACCTTTAGTGGCCATTCCTTTCAATTCGTCTATTGGTACAGTTAAAGGCGTCTTGCAGACATAAATCCCTTCACATAAGTAATCATAAAATACCTAAAGATTCACCGTAAAATGGTTCTTTTAGATAATATCACTCATTGTACCTTCACTTCAGATAATATCATAGGAGACAGTCACATAGTGGTGCAGAAAAATAGCTCTAGAAATCAAAGCATGTTTTTATTACAACGGTTGTGGCTATTAATCAAATAGTGTCTACACTTATAACGCACCAACCGTCCTCTTTTCAAAAATATTTTATAGCTCTTGTGTGCAACAGAATAGACGCAAGCACCAAAAATAATATTTCAACATGGTGTATTTCAACTAGAGGTGAATGACATTTTAAAAATAAATAAGTTCCACATGCTTTCAAGGGTGAGTTCCAAATTTTCAATAACAATAAACGTTCCGCTTCAATCACGCCGAAACCCATCGCTAATGCTTCATTTCAAGTAGGTCATATCCTGTCTCTTTCCGACCCATTGTAGTACAAAGATATGCTACCAAATGGCGCCACCTCCTTATACGCAAAGAGAAATCTACCTTCGGAAGTATTAACACACAAAGAAAGATGCATAGCCGGTTTGCCTTTGATTTTCTTTCAGCAAAAGAAAGCTAAAAGTTACAACAGATGTCACCGCTGTAACGTAAAATAATTTTTATCAAATATTTTTATACTGTAATTGTATAATTTCCAATGTTTATAATTCCACGTACTTAAATAATATTTAAATCAAGTATTTGTTCCTAAATAATTATAATATATGAAAATGTTATTGTAACAATAAATAATTCTAAGTTGTTCGGAGAAAATCAAGTTCGTTCTAGAAATAATTAAAAGATCGGAACTAAGGTTGATGTAATCGACCGCGTTAAAAAAACTCCGGAATCGTAATGCTATTCGAGTAAGGTCGGGTATTGTCGGTGCGGTTCGTGTGTCGTCGGCGTGCGTCGTCAAAAAACGTCAGCGGTAAGTAAATATTTTATTTATTTATGCATGCAATCAATAATTTTAATTAATACAACAAATTACTTTCATTGTGCGGTACATTATGTATATGTAAATCGTAATTAGGGATTCATCTCATTACGCGGAACATTATGTCATACGTGAATAGCAATTACATATGTAAATCACATAAAAAAATTCATATTATCATTAACACCCCGTACTCTTTTATAACTTCAATTACATACACCATACTCGTTCATGACTTCAATTACATACACCGTACTCGTTCATGACTTCAATTACATACACCATACTCCTTCATGACTTCAATTACATACACCATACTCCTTCACGACTTCAATTACATACACCGTACTCGTTCATAACTTCAATTACAAAAACTCATTGCGCTATTAGCGTAATTACAAAAACTAATTACTTCAATTACCAAAAAGGAGAGATATTCCCTATTACCCTACTTAAACAGACCACCAAATATGTAATATTGTTTACTGTGGTCATTTATTAGTTGGAGGAGACGACCGGACGGCAGCTATGTCCCACTTCCGCTCTTGTAAATACCACTGTTGAAAAAAAAATAAAAAATAAAAACAGGCAGAAAAAGTTACCAGGAACAATGAAATTTTCGTACATTGTCAAATTTTCATGAGATTCCTTTTTCTCTCCCAAATGTATTTATGAGAAAAGAAGAGGAGGAGAAAAGTAGTAGATTTGTTAGTGAACGTACTAGAACACTAAAATATTATAAAAGGTACTAGATCTAATACGAAAGTACTAGCAGTGGCTACACTGCTACTGAGCACACGTGTGGCTCTCACAGCTCATACCATGTTGCATCTGCGCGCCATCCATACGCGAATTTCAGTACTGTTTGTTTTGCCGCATACTGTAGTTCGAGTGTTAATTAAAGAAAAGAGGAATACGTGTTTCAGTGTTTTTTTTTTTCAAAAAAATCCACTCTTGAGGGGAAAAAAGGGGACATTTCCATAATACTTAAATTATGAGACATTTCCATAATACTGCTCTTTAGTCACGAAGTACCAAATGTGAAGATTCATTTAAGCTGAGGGTGATATTCAATAGATAAACTCTTAATTAAAAGTAAGGAAAAGCTTGGTATTTCAATATCTTCGAAAATTCTGCTCCTAAGGGAGAAGGAAGGACAATTTCTATGATAATCAATTTTCCTTATCTTTATTCAGAATGTGAGGATTCAGTTAATTTGGAAGTATGAAATGTGGTACATAAACTCTAAATTAAGAGTAAGGGAATGCATGTTTCAGGGTTTTCGTAAATACCGCTCCTAAAGATAGAAAAGGGAGATCCATATACAAAAAAAAAAAAATGAAATCTAGAAATATTTGACGGTTGACTCCTCCTACACCACTGTACCGATTTTAATGAATTTTGGTACATAAGTGAACTTTGGCCTAACATAAGTTTCTATCATATTAGATTTCCGAAGAGCGTATCCGAAGGGAACAGAGTGGTTAAAAATTTATGCCAAAAATATATCATGAGCCTGTGAAGTTAGAAAGACAAAACTCAGTATATGAAATACTCATTAAAAGTAAGAAGAAATATATCCCAGCGTTTTTGAAAATTTTCCTTCTAAGGGGGAAAGGGAACATTTCTATCATCTGCAAATATATACAGGGTGAACCTGAAAGATGTGCACAATCTCCCGGAGGTAGTTGGTGGCATCAAAAGAAGACAAAAGGTCCTGCTACAAGTCTGATTCCGCGTCGTGTACGAGTGACAGGGGTGTCAACTTGAGTAGGTGAGCCTGAACTTCTACACCCGAAAGCTGGAATGTTAACGGTACTTTACGTAATAATGATGTTCTAACATGGTTCTTTAATGGATGTTGCCAGAGGTGGCGTGTATGTCATTATGGGTTGATGACCTGCTTACGTGTGTTGGAAAGTTGTTATATTTCTGTTTTAGTTGTGCTGACATGGAAAGGTCATGTGCTCTTTTTTGAGTGTGTATGCGTGTCTCTAGAGACTCTATACTGGTTATTTTTAAAAATAATAATAATAATGGAAATTTGAATTAAATCTGTTGATACGTCATTCTGTATTACCTACTTTCGTAGTAGTGATTAAATTAATATTTGAGTCCCACCTGTTAGGCTAAAGGAGATGGTGATTATTTTATTTGTTAAAAATAAGAAGCTCAGAACACTTATAATGTGTGATACGCACTGGGATCGAACCCGGGACCCTTAGCATCAGAGATGAATGCTGCATTGTACGGGGATTGGATATGGAACTTTTAGCAACAGAGATGAATGTTGTATTTTATGGGAATTGAATATGGGACCCTTAGCATCAGAGATGAATGCTGCATTGTACGGGATTGAATATGGGGCCCCTTAACACCAGAAATGAACGTTGCATTGCACGGGGATTGAATATGGGACCCTTAGTAACAGTGGTGAATGCTGTATTTTATGGGAATTGAATATGGGACCCTTAGCATCAGAGATGAATGCTGTATTTTATGGGAATTGAATATGGGACCCTTAGCATCAGAGATGAATGCTGTATTTTATGGGAATTGAATATGGGACCCTTAGCATCAGAGATGAATGCTGTATTTTATGGGAATTGAATATGGGACCCTTAGCATCAGAAATGAACGTTGCATTGTACGGGGATTGAATATGGGACCCTTAACACCAGAGATGAATGCTGTATTGTACTGAAAATGAGCCTGGTACCCTTAACACCAGAAATGAACGTTGCATTGTACGGGGAATGAATATGGGACCCTTAGCAATAGTGGTGAATGCTGTATTGTACTGAAAATGAGCCTGGTACCCTTAGCACAAGAGATGAACGTTGCATTGTACGGGGATTGAATATGGGGCCTTTAGCACCAGAGATGAATGCTGTATTGTACGGAGACTGAACCCGGGACTCCCCCAAACACCAATGGTGAACGCTGTATTGTACTGAGAATTATTGTAATTCTCACATGTAAATTGGCGAGAAAAAAAAACATATGGGAAAATACGAAATGTGTGTATGATTGAATGCTTTATTTATTTTGTTAATATTCATTATTTTTATTCCTTATAGTTAACTCCGTGTTTACAGCCAAGTTTGAAATACGGAGCGAGTGAATTGTTCTTCCGTCTCTGAGAGAAGGCTGTTTTAGAATGAATAGAGGTTTATTTTTGTAAAATGCCATTATTTCCGGGTTGTTGCTTTACACGCGTTTCCCCTAGCTTCCGTTAGAACATTGAGTGGTGACATAGATATAGAATGTCAATGTACTTTCTACTTTTATTTCCGCTTGTACTGAAATAACCGTAGACACTTTCTTCCTTGTTTGTTGGAACTTTGACCGATGACATACTGAAATATTTTTCCATTAACGATGTTTGTTACTGCGATACTTATCTGCAGTGATGAAGAAGACAGATAGAAATTTTATGTTTCTTCCCCCTTTAGAAGATGTATTTTTGTGGCAATATCTGATTTTTGGCAGAATATCTAATATATGATGAACATGTAAGCATTTTCCTTAATTAGATGAAAACCGTACATAGCCTGTCCTGAATGTTGATCGATCGATACCCTGTTTGAATGAGATTTCTCCAGCGGTTGACGAACTTGAAAATAAGAAATTTTAGATGTCTTACCGTAACACTGAATAAACGATGTTAGTGGATATGACGACCTTATTTATTTATTTATAATTAATGAAATCGGGTTGAAAACCCGATGAAATCATGATGCTTGGGGGAGGGACATAATGAAATCCTTATATATATATATAGTATTGAAATAAAGTTTGTTATTATTGTTTTTACACCGTTTCATAGTGTGTGTGTATTGATCTTTTGTGTGTTGAACTTTTTTGTGACTGATTTAACAGAACGAACTCTGATTTTTAAGGTGAGAACTTTTTAATACCATGTATTATTCACTTAATTATAATAATGAGTTTTTGAATAATTATTGAAAAACTACACGATTTGCTTCTGAGAAACATTATCCGGGAAATAAACCTACGACCATTTTTTGTAATCATGACGAGAGGATAAGCTTTGCGATATACTGAAAACGCTTGAAATGTAATTGCGATTTTCGATTACTAAAGTTATTATTATTATTATTATTATTATTATTATTATTATTATTATTATTATTTACGGATCGTATCTTTTTTTCATTATTTTGCTTCTTTTTTTTTATTGGTTCGTGTTATTTTATTTTATTGGTTCATTTGCTTTTTTTTTGTTCGATTTCTATGAAATCTCAGAACACTTGTAGTGTGATTATTTTATTCGTTCGTGTTATTTTATTTTATTGGTTCATTTGCTTAGCAAATTCAAAAGAGAAACTTTGTTTCGAAAATATTAAGTAAGCTCGTTTTTAAAATAAGAAGCTCAGAACATATTAAAAAATGTGAACCTACAAATAAAAGACGGACCATTTACTTGTAGAATTTTATTTGCTTAATTATAGTATGCTTAATTACAATATGTTTGATTCATTTGTTACGATTTTTTTAAACTGTTATACCGAGCGCTTTAAATCACTTATACCTAATATATATATATATATATATATATATATATATATATATATATATATATATATATATATATATATATATATATGTACGTTGTACAGATGGGACTTGAACTGTTTAAGTAAGCTCATTTGCCAATAGATGGCATACTACTACTCTTTGGTAACACATCTGATAATCTTTTTAGGAACGCAAATGTTTGAACTAAGACTAGTATTTGCAGAAAGAAATGTTTTAGTCTTGGGGGAGCGCTTTTCCCCCAACATTATCGTGTTTTAATAGTAAATATTACTGAATGTTAGTTATTTTGCCTGGGTGGTAGCAGCATAGCGCAAACAATAGTTTTAATGTCAAGAAAGAAAATTTTACGGAAACACCTAAATACATTGGTTATTGAACACTGTCTTTTGACTTGAAAACCTGTTGTATATCCGCAAAGCAAAAGGAAAATTACGTGGCTATAACTGACGGGTCCCATTAGTTATAGGCGATCCTAGATTTTAGCAGTATTATCTTATAGCAAAAAAGAGAATTATGTACGTCTATTTGTAGTATATTTTTACAAGTAACGGGGGCCCTTCCTCCAGATTTTAGCAGTATTGTATTACATTGAAGCGAATTGAAATGATGTCCCTCCAACTAAGTGGGTTTTACCTCCCAGATAGAGCCCATGTCCCTCAACGAGGGGCTTTTGCCTTTCAGATAGCCCAACATAGATTTAAACAGTATTATAGCAAAAAATGAAATTATGTAGTCCTATTTGTACTATATCCCTCCAACTAAGTGGTTTTTGCCTGTCAGATAGATTGCCTAAATTTACCAGTATTATAGCAAAAGAGAATTACGTACGACTATTTGTAGTATATTTTACAAGTAACGGGGGCCCTTCCCCCCCCTTAGTTATGGGTTCCTCCAGATTTAAACAGTATTGTATTACAAGGAAATTATGTAGTCCTATTTGTAGTATAACTGGCGGCTCCCAGTTACAGGATTACTTAGAAAATTTTGAGTTTTACGTCCCACGGTTATACCTGCTAGGCTAAAGGAGACGGTGATTATTTTATTTGTCGAACAATATGTGAGAGAATAAAAGATATTCTCCTAATAAATTGTTTTTTTATATTGCTTCGCTTTACAAAGAAAGCTCTTAAAAGTATATAGGAAGTGGGAGGAAACGGGAGAACCCCCGAGAAATTTTCATATGTACGCTGTTTGTCCACCACAATTTATAAAAAAAAATAAATCCAAACAATGTTTGTCATGAAAATGGTGAAATATTTGGTATTGAACCCGGGACCCCCAAACACCAGGGGTGAACGCTCTACCACCGAGCTACCGCGGCCCCCAGGTTTACTTAGATTTTAACAGTATATTACATTATAGCAAAAGGAAAATCACGTACGACTATTGTAGTATATTTCTACAAGTAACGGGAGCCCTTACCCTTCTTAGTTACAGGTGACCCGAGATTTTAGCAGTATTATATTATAGCAAAAAGAGAATTATGTGTTTTTACCATATACATTGATATGTGTTAAAGTTTCCCATTAGTTAGTTAGTTTTTACAATTGCGGGTTTTTCTGAATAGGTAATAACATAATGATGATGATAATTATGTTCAACTGAAGGGTCCCCCTTAGGGATTTGTAATATAATGAACGTTTGGTGGTTTACTGATAGAAGAAGAATCAACTATGCCCTCACAAATTATGTTTTATTAACAGAACACAACTGCGAGAAGGGTACTTATTTAATGCTATCAGTAGTATTTATTGGCTGAAAAGAAATATATATCATACTGTACCTTTTAAAATATAAATATATATATATTCAGGACTAATAATAAATACGTCAACACGGCACACGGCTTAAACTAAAGTTAATTTAAAAGTTCTCCGACAGATGGCATAGAACCACAATTTTTTATTATAGGTGATTTTGTATTAAAGTAATGAAAACAAATGATTGAAGAGAATTATATAATAATTAGTACGGGATTATTCGATGAAAGAAAAGAAAGAAAAAAAAATAAGTATAGAAGAAAAAGAAATGTAATTTTACTGTTTTAATATGGTTATTGAAAACACATACACAATCTTATTTTTGTTTCTTGTTGAAAGAATATTTATAAGTTTAAAATTGATATAGAGATGCATAAGAAAACTGATACACATTTCGTTTGTTTATTTATGACCGACTCAAGGTTTGAACTAGAGACAATGCTTATATGAACCGAACGTATTTTATTTTTAATAATCACTTTGTTTGAGTTTGTCCGGGTGGAAATTTGATTTATATATACAGTGAAAAAAAAAATAACTTAATTTGTTTAGTCCGTCAAATTTTGAGGGAAATGGCGTGAAAGATATATTCAAATATCGCAGAATACATTTGAATGTGGGAGAATATTTTATAGCTAACTGGATTGGAGTAACATTGAATAAAACCCGAGATTAAATATAATATTTATTATTGAAAATTAATTTTCGAACCTTTGCAGCGTTGTTGTTGCTGTAAGGCATTTAAGAGTGGTTTGTTTATACGCGTAAGCGCACCTGGGATTTGAACCCGAACACAGCTGTTAAGGTGACTTTGCTTATACGCGTAAGTCCGCTTGGAATTTGAACCCATGCACCATTGTTAGGTTTACGCGGGAATTAAACTCGCACCCCGCTGTTAAGATGACTTTGTTTATGCGCGTAGGCTTGCCCGGGATTTGAACTTGTACGTCAGTGTTAGGTTTACGCGGAAATTAAATCCGCATTTTAATGTTAAGCGCGTAGGCTTGCCCGGGATTTAAACTCGTACCTCAGTGTTAGGTTTACGCGGGAATTAAATCCGCACGCCGTTGTTAAGGTGACTTTGTTTATGCGGGTAGACTTGCCCGGAAATTAAAATTGTACGTCTTAGCACGAAAGGCAATAACATTAAAAAATTATGACATGCGAAATTTGTACTTGAGAACGGAAATATGTTTGCAGTAAAGATGATGATGATAACTTTAGTGAATACGGTAACATGGTTTTGTTTGCACCAAAGGCAAAAGCATTAAGGGGTTAGAACATGTCGAGCCATTACAAATTAAATTGTGATTCATTTTAACAAAATGCACCATCCTTAACGTGAAACTTTTAGGATACAACCGGAAATTGAATTCGTGTTTGTTAGCAGCGTTTATTAAAATATAAGAACATACTGTAAGATTTAATAATAGTAGCTTAATTTCAGTTAATCAAGGCGTTCAGCAGCATTGACATATGAAACATGAACCTATTAACTAACTAATAATTATTGGAAACTTCGAGACGTATGCTATTGCCTAAGTTAAATTGATTTTGAGTTTGTTGTTGTTTTGTTTAGTAACATGGGTTTATGAGACATGTACCTACATAAAGTGAATTGATTTTAAGTTTACTGTTTTGTTCAGTAGCATGGGTATATGAAACTAGTATTTTACCACCACCGGAAATTAAATTCGGGACAGTTTGTACCAATAGCGTGATTATTAGCGTTAATCACTATGTTAGGCTACACAGGAACACTAGACTTGATTTAAGATTGATATTTTTCTTATAGGGTTTTTCAGAATAAAAAAACTGAAAATTAAATATATATCTCACACAGATTTAAAATTTTGACCCAAAAAATTCACATCGAAAACCAAACATAACTTCTTACATGTCGGTCAAATCTTTGTGAAGTTAACACCTTTAAAATTATATATATATATATATATATATATATATATATATATATATATATATATATATATATATATATATATATATAAGTTGTCCAAGTTAAACAATGTAACTGAGTTTGTGATTAGAATAATAGAATTTTATTAGTGTTGATTATAATTGATTTCATTTTGGTGAAAATAAGTTGTACTAATAATACTTTTCTTTATTTTGCAGAAGAAGAAAAATGGAGTCTCTACAGAAAACGGAATTATCTGTGGGAAGTAGTGAAAAGAGTGCATCCCAACCACATTCATCATCTTGTGTAGGGAGGAAGAAGAAAAACAAATCGAAAACATATAAATTAAGTAAAAAAGACATTGAAAATATATTTACTATATTTGATAAATATTGCGATAAAGAAAACCGCAAAATTCAATTTGGCGCTGTTTTAAAATATATAGCGCTTGAAGAGCGCATGAAAAATATTGAAAAATAGTTGTAAATACTTGTAAATATAATGTAAATAAATCATGTTTTTTGGGTGAATGGGTAAATTTTGAGTTTCCTTTCCTTTGAATTTTTAAAACCTACCTAACAAAGGTCATAAAAATGTCTAACTTTTTTTTTCCGTGTCATATTGAACTTATAGATACCTTTTATTAACAGTAACGTTTCGAAGCATAGAAAAGATATTTTCAGAATAAGAATTGTTGTTAGAATTTTTAAAAAAAAACAGGAAAAAAAAATCTTTATGCTTTTCAGTACGTTGCACTATTTAGTTAACAGTTTTAATTGAAAAGATTTTAATTATGCTATCATAACTAATTTGATTTCCCTTCAATATCAAATTGTACTTGAGTTTTTCTTTTATTTTTAATCAATATACATAGTTGTAGGGTGAAACAAGCTTAATGAGATATTTGCTGGTGTCCATAAATAAGAATTAAATCAACAACAACAACATTTTTCGTTTACTAATTAGTTGTTGCTATTAAATGATAGTATACTGAAAGAAAGGTCTGAATTTTTACTTTTTGATTAAATCCGTTTAAGATGACTGAATGCATTTATTTTATTCTCTCACTTGTATAAGATGTTCGAAGAATATGTAAGAGAATAAAAGATACTTTCCTAATAAATTACTCGGAGCAACTTACTTTATGGAGACAAGATAGAGAATTTGAATACTTTTTTCTTTTGTGAACACTAAAAATGTAGTTGGTGTCAGGGAACATACAATAAAATCAGTTTTTTTTTATTCCTTGAATAATTAACTAGGTATTTCTTTTGGGTTTGAAGCTGTGGATTTGCGACCAACGGGATTTTATATAAAATTTTGTGCAAAAACACAATAATATCCAACTATTTAAGGTAAATATAAATAAAGGGTTTCAGTGTAGAATGACATATATGTTAATTGGCATACCATTATTTATTTGGATGAAATGGAGGCCACTACACTTAGGCTACGGTGATTTGTTGTCTCTTAGACACTTTATAAAAAAGCGGCCATGAGAAACACAAATACTTGTCATAAAATGTTCAAATAATTGGAGTATCCTAGGATCGAGAGCAAGCACTAAAGGTGACCACTAACCCATCGCAATCCCCAAAGACAAAAGAACTTTAGTTCAGTTCAGTTTAGATACTTTGTGCAGCATGGAATCGAACTCTGAATAATTGTAAAGATTAAATAGCAAATTGCTTCTTAGAAATAAAAATTACTTACTTACTTACTATGGTATCTGTGTACGCTTAATTATGAAATTATTTTGAATAATAAATGAAATCTGTGAGTCCCACGAATATGTCGGATCACTTTAAAAAGGTTATGAAATTGGTGAAATGAAGAAGAAGAAGTGGGAGAACACGTTGTTTGTTCAGCACAATTTATAAGAAATAAATCCAAACTTAATGTTGAAATAGTTGATGCAAGCGGTAATCGAACCAAAAACCCTAAACAGTGGAAATGAACGCTTTACCACTGAGCCCTTATGGTTCCGCTATGACAAATGAAATAATTGATGCAAACGGTAATCGAACCAGAAACCCTAAACAGTGGAAATGAATGCTTTACCACTGAGCCCTTATGGCTCCGCTATGACAAATGAAATAATTGATGTAAACGGTAACCGAACCAGAAATCCTAAGCAGTGGAAATGAACCCTTTACCATTGAGCCATTATGATCTTATATTGATAAATGAATACCTAATAAAGAAAAGTCTAACTGTAGAAACCAACTAGCACTGAAAAACTAAACATTGAAACTTTGTCAGCATAGTAATCCATATAATTTTATTTTATTTTATTGGATGCTCAAGGAAATTGTATTTTCAAAAGTGTTAAAATTAAATGTGATTCATGGGAGGGACCTGTTATGAAAGAATAAAAAGTTTGGTCTCGATAAAAAACAATAGTGAACTATGGCTAACGTACTTATAGATTTATTATCAAATCTTTGAACAAATCTTTTCTGTTTAAACAGTACATAAGTAAAATTAATGAACAACTGTGTGTCAAATAAGTAAGATTAATACATACTAAAAGATGGTTGTTTTCAAGAACTTGAACTGAAAATTGCTTCTACCGGCCTTCTTTTTTTTTAAAAAAAAAAAATAAATAAAACAAGTGGTTAAATGAAATGATAGGAAAAGCTGGTAGATTAAGTTTAGTTGACCTCCCCTTTGAACAGTAATGGGTATTTTATATAATCTTACAAAGTTATTGTTCGTGAAGAAAAAGTGTAACTAAAATGATGATGATTTTCTACATGACTATGGTCTGTTACCACCGATAACATGTACGCTATCCGTTTAGCAAAGAGGAGGAGGAGGGTCATGTTGGGAGATTGAATCTAATTCAATACAATAGAGATATATAACCTAACGCATCGACATAAAAAACCTGTTTAAATAAGTAAATGATCTTTGAATATATGTCATATAGACATGAAAAAAGAATACAAATAAATAGGAAATAAATCGGTGATTACTTGTACAAATAAATAAATTTTACTTTCATGAAACTTCAAACATAAGAAGAAGAAGTTTGTGAAACAGTTTATTCTCCTTTGCCATTGCAAAAGTTGGTGTTAGTTTTTTTTTCTTTCCTAAGCTTTTAACATATAGCCTACCTAATGAAAATTCACAGGGATTTCTCGCACTGATCAAATATATAATGTAGGCTTCAGTTTTAACATATATTCACAACTTACTACATGGATTGTCTACAAGAATCCTTAACATTTGGCGAATTTTCGATAGCATTTTGTTTCTCCCTATTGTACGCAATACTTTATCTGTAAACATATTTAGCGAAAGTTCAATAATTATTGTCTTATGATAACAACAGTAATAAATTTTTTCAAGTGTGGAGTATTCTGTAGATAAGATAGCACCAGTCGCTGCTAAAAGTTGTCACAAAAGGAAGTAATCCACCATGTCTTAAATGTAAAATAACCAAAAGTATATTTTTAAAAATGGATTTAAAAGCATTATTTATCGACACGTTGGAATCCAACAGGCTAATTAAAAGACAAGTAAATACAAAAGGAGCTATTGGGGTTCAGGTATAGTGATTTCTAATTATTGCTTTCAATGTGAATATATAGAAATTCAAGCACGCGCAGTAAACGGTCTGAGTGACTTTGTCGCTTGTGAAACTGATGCAAAGATGAAATATTCAAGCTAATTTGGATAATAAAAGAATAGTATTTAAAACTAATAGGGGGTGGGAGCTATGAGTTTGAGGTTTACCTTAAACTTGTTTTCATTGGTTAATTCAAACATGTCATTACATCCCACGGTGAAAAGTATAAATACCGCGGTTAAGAAAGCGACATATAAATATTGTTGTACTGGTTGTAGTCGATGAAAAGATTTCTTCTTCTTTGTATGGTGGTCAATGAAGATATTTGTGCCTAGTGTTTTTATTTTAGTTTGATCACTTCATATTTTACGAATTGTATGTTATACATACTCTGAACAACTTTATTTGTGAACGTTTTAAAAAATTGGTGTTATTTAAAATTAAAAAGTCGTAAAAGCAACTACGTTGTGAACTATTATATAATTCGTTTACTTTGTCGAACTGAAAAATGTCTAATGCTGAAAACGTATTGGTCTGTTTCTGCGATAATATTCACATCACCATTCAGTGCTTAATAAATGCTTTTCAAATGTGGGAATCTAAAAGAAGAAGTATGCTTCTTTGCAGGGGTGTGCACGTGGATTGAAAGACGCAATAAACCATGACTGCATTCTGTTACATAAAAATATATTGAAAACAAAAGTACTAAATGTTATTATGGATATGGACACACAAAATGAAATTTGGTATACGTTTCAAAAAATGCACGACAATACTTTTAATAAATTAGAACAGTTTTTTCATATATATGATGATGCCATTCATAATGATACATTTGTTAATCAACTAATAGAAATATTTTTGCAGAAAGATTTTAAGAAATTCTTAATCTGGAATAAAAACCAACGTGATAGTGATAGTGTTTGTGATTGAAAAAAAAAAATATGAAGACGTATGGATGAAAATGTTACTCTTCTGTAGGTATATTACATGTACAAACTGTAAAAAGGCACAATTTGCCATGCTTTTTTTTTTCTGTGAACGTTACAAGTAAATCTTACTCAAGTAAATATCTAAGAAAAAATAGTTACTGTGTAGTGCAGTGCAGTGCTATCATACTAAACATTTCTTCAAATATTTATGTGAATGAGTTGAAAACTAATTAACACAATACAATTTTTTTTAAAACTTGTGTAAAAAACAATATAAACTAATGAAAGATGTTTCATATTGCTGCATAAATGAAGACTTTATACAAGCTTCATATTGCTGAATAATAATAATAAATCGGAGATTTTTTTTTACTGTACTTTTTGTAAACAATAATCGCAAAAAGCCTTCGGCTAGCAAAAGTTTACGTACACTAGTTATTAATTGGTAGTAATTATCTTTGTACAGTAAATATATTTGCTTACCACCCTTTATTTCTGAATATATCACATAAAATTCACGACTATTAAGTTTCTTTTCAAAGACAATGATTTGGTACTTGGGTGTCAGGTATTGTTGAAATTTTTCACATCATTAATAGTACATCCATTTTGATGCTCAATAGTAACATTAGCATCATCACACAAATCCTTAGTCTGCTTGAACAATCGCTCAGGATTGTTTTTTTTTTTTAATTTATACATTTGTTCATATTTTTGATCGGCCCTAGCCTTTTTGAGGATAATAGTCTTAGAAAGACATTATATGTCCTTGTTTAATGGGATGGTACACTTTTCCAAAAGAGTTGTATATTCCTCATACTTGGTCGATCCATGGGTTCGACATCTTCCCTTGCATGGATTAACAATGTGGATCTTACAATCCACCTTTTTTCCTATTCCTTTACGGAGATGCACCTTCGATTAAAATTTTCTCATTGCTATTGAGGGTATTTTCCACTATGGAGAATAGGGCCTCCGGGTGCAATTCCTTTTTAGGACGTCATGTTATGTACATTGTTTTAAGTTTAAGGTAGTGCTCTCGATAGTTATTCCTATATAGGTGTTCTTGTCAACATCCCATTATTGTATGGGTTATTCCGAAATCAAACAGATTTCGTATATATTTTTCCGGATCTTCGATTCCATACACTTAATGGTTATTTCTGCCCCTTTTAACCCGAAGTAAACATATGTTTATGATATACTCTTTACTATTTCAAATTCTGATGCATCCATTATCTTACGTACTTCTTGAAAACCCATTTTAGTTCTTAGGTTCCCCAAAACTAGGAAAACTTGGTCGTGGTAAGCTTGCCTAATAGTAGTTTAGCATTGTCCTTAACAAATAAGTCAGCTGTTTTACATGCTGCTTGAACTTTTTACAATTCTGATTTTTTTTATATCATCTTTGTGGAAAAATCCGCACTGGTATAAATCAAAAATATCAGCAGCGGTTTCACAGGATGCCAAAATAACATCCTGTCTTCCTTTAAATTGTTTTAATAACTCTGTTAACATTTGATAATATTTTTCATTGGGTACACGCACACCCTTAGAATGATAAGTATCCACCAAACGCTTCCAAAAATCGTTTCTACTCAAAACTACGTACATGCACCCAATGCTATGAAATTTATCTACAATCATTTTCCATCTGTAGTAAACAACTTCGGATGCTTCATATCCGAACCGTTTTGCCATGATTAACAATTGAGTTAGTTCGTTTACATTTGTAGAAGTCATCTGTAATCGAAATAATGTATTCTTCTATTGAAATAATAATAATAATAAAAAAAAACCTATAAATTTGTCTATTTCCCACCCATCTTTTATTTCGTCGGTTAGTTCACCCAAGTAGGGCTCTAATGTAAGCGGAAATTTCTCATCACGGTGTTGTACAAACATTATGCTGTCCGTGTCACAATATAATATGGCTTCAGTCCCTACAGCAGTCAATAGGTCATACAGTTTTAACCGTGCCCATAACGTATTGAACGC